>NC_141760.1:45419038-45782788 GCF_982258835.1 Parasteatoda tepidariorum | reverse complement strand
AAAGCAGTAAAATAAAAGTTTAATTTGACAAAAGATGAAATAAGTAAATCAAAGCAAAAACAAAACTTCGATCGTCGTCATGGAGATATCTGCTATTCATGAAAATAGTACTATTTGGATAACCGATTTAAAAAGAGAAGAGAGGGTGATAGCCAAATATTGGTCAGATCGTTCCTGCATAGTTGAATACTGATCAAAGATTAATACGAAGAAATAAAGCTTATTTACAGATTTTATCAGAACTTGATGCATTCTGTAAACGATGGGAAAAAACAGATTCAAGCTCTACTATGTTGTTGCCGGATAGCAGTTCAAAATCTACTACATCATCGCCAATCGATAGTTCAAGCTCTCAAAGTCTGCTAGAGAAAACAAGATTTGGAAAAATTATAAAACTACCCAACAGACTTAAAAATTCGAAGTACGATTTACTGATAGGTTGAGAGAAGTATTAATGTTGTTAGAATATTCATAACCAAAAGTTTTTAAAACGTAGAATGTAGCAGTGCTGGAAAACAAACAAATAAATTACCACCATTTGCAACTAAAGACAAGGATTCTGTGGGAAAATTGAAAATTTTTCCCCGGAAAGTTTTCTGGAATCAATAAATGTTAGTGATAATTTATTTCAAGCCATGTATGTTGTACTATTTCGTAAAATTGTTGAAGAAAGGCCATCATTGCAATTTAATAACGGAAAGTGGTATTTTCGTAATTAGTTTTGCACTTTTGCAAATCTTGTTTTCTTTGGTATACTTCGAGAGCTTGAACTATCCATTGGCGATAATGCAGCAGCCACATTGGCGATGATTGAGCTTGAACTGTTATCCGACCACAACATAGTAGAGCTGTAGTCTTTGCTGTTTGACTAGATTCAGGTTCTGGTAAAATCTGTAAATGAGTTTTATTTCTTCTTATCAATCCTTAATCAGAATCGACTTTGCATAAATGATGTGTACAATGTTGGACTATCACTCTCCTCTCTCTTTTTAGATAGGTTATCCAAGCAGCCCCTCACATTATTTTCTAGAAATGTAAATAAGATATAATAAAATTTAAGGCATTTTTAAACATTTTTCCATTTAAAGTTTATTCACAGTTAGAGATTTCCCTGAAAAAAATTGGTTAAATATTAATTTGTTTCAATTTTATTTTACCATATTCAAACGAAACAGTCAACTAACCATAAATGAGATGGTAATCAAATTGTTAAAGGTGAGAAAAACCGTTTATTAACTACTTTTACTTGATACGGTAAAACAACC
The DNA here is from genome assembly GCF_982258835.1 of Parasteatoda tepidariorum. Taxonomy (NCBI): domain Eukaryota; kingdom Metazoa; phylum Arthropoda; class Arachnida; order Araneae; family Theridiidae; genus Parasteatoda; species Parasteatoda tepidariorum. The sequence goes on along the minus strand of NC_141760.1, from coordinate 45,781,523 downwards.
AGAATTTTATCACTCCAACTAAGCCCACCTAATAAAGCCACTTAGTTCCTTGCAACTGCTTACATATTATAGCCGAGAGGGCTAATCTGTCACTCTCATGTCCGACAGAACTGGGGTTCAAATCGCAGGGTTGACACCACAATATTTCCTCCAATCCGGAACAACAGAAAGAGTTTCTAGTGCCCTGCTCTCTCCAATGCCTATTGCCCAACGAAAAGTTTAGCTCCTATGTCCAGTTAAATTTCTTTTTAAAGATTTTTAAACCATGCTAATTGTAAATGTTTAAAAAAAACGCTTAGTTTCGAATTCATGGTTTTATAACCATTCTAGTAGTAAACGCTTCCAAAACCGTTAAGGTAAAAAATGTTCTTTACCTTGAACTTTACTGTTAATCGGATGGAAAGACTGCTGCCTGCTATTTAATCATAATTTCAGAATGAAAATTCCAACAGTGTGTCAAGAAAAAAAAATCGGACCACCCTGAATAACTTTTGATCTAATGATTGGATTTTCACGTTTAAGACACAATCTTAATGGCTCGGTGGCATACATAATATACTGATTAATAATTTCAGATGATATTTTAAGTTAAGAAATCAAACAAAAACGGGATGAACATACCTTTTTCTCGACTGATTCGGATTTCTAACCCCCCAAAAGTAGGAGGCATCCGCAATTTGGGCTAAATGTACCCAATAGTTAGGTCAGAAGATCACTCCAAAGCTTGGACCCCTCAATGTTAATTTTACTTTTTGCGTATTTCGTCATATCTCGAAATTTTTTTAAGCGGATTTCCACATAATTGTAAAATTAATTTATCCAAAGATAATTAATTCCCGGCAAGAAAATAACTCTTAATAAATATTTATTATTCTTTATTTTATTTAATATTAAGTCGAAAAATTTTCAAATCGAAAGGTATGCAATTTTTTTAGATCATTTTAAAGAAGATAATTTTACATGGCAAAATACAAAGTTTGAGCGAAATCGGTCAAATATTTCTTGCGAAATCGAATTTTTAAACTACAACGTTTTTGAAATTCCATTTCTCAAAAACTATTCTATCGATTTCACTCAAATTTTGTACTTTGCCTTATAAAATTATATTCTTTAAAATGATGTAAGTATTGCATACTTTACAATTCAAAACTTTTTTGACTAATATCAAATAAAAAAAATAATAAAAGTTATTTTTTGCATAGAATTATCTTTGGATAAATAAATTTTATACTTATACTTTATAACTTTGGACCGCTGTCCTGCCCAAACTATTGGGATCATATTTCCCAGATTGCAACTACAATCTATATATTTGGGGGTCCGAATCCGTCGGGAAAAAAAAGGTAAGTTTCTTTCAGAGAAAATACGTTTTTGTGTCTGATTTCGTAACTTAAAATATCATCTGCAGTAACTAATTATCATATTTGAGATCACCCCTTCGAATCATTAAGAATGAGACCCAGAACGCGACGATCCTATCATTCGATCAAAAGTTATTCTAGGTGGGTTTTTTTTATTTTGTGCACTATTCATCACAGTTTTTATTTTTTAAACTTGGGCCAATTCAAGAGGAGGAGGGGGGGAAGAGCAACTAAATTTATGAAGCGAACTGTTCCTACCTGTCGGTTCTAACGTAGCGGGCCCATTGCTTCAGTTCCTACATTTTCATTAAAATCGAGTCAGGCAGTTTAAGTAGATTTTTAATTTTTGAAAAATTTTTAATTATTAAAAAAAAATTTAAAAATAATTGTGAAGAATACCTTTTAATTAAAGTTTCATATCACGTAAATTCTTTTCAAAAACTTATAAAAAAATACTAAGTAATTAAAATCAAAATTGATGACTTATCCTTAGATGACTATTCGAACTAAGAGTTTCAACTATGCAACGTAATGACGGCAAGGAATAACAAAGCCATAATGACTTCAGATGGCATTCATCTGTAAAATTGTTTGAGATTAAAAAAGCTTCAAAAAAGGTTTCTTGTTTGTAGCTAACATTAAAAACGATATGAATTTAGAGAAAAAAGAAAACGAATGTTTTGTTTCATTAGAAAGAAAAGCTTTCTAAAAGTAATATATAACTCTTTGCGGGCTGTCAATTCTCATAAATTTCGCAGAAGATTTTATTTTTCTACTTAATTTGGTAGTAAAACTTTTGCTTTTCAATTTTATTCTTGCATTTAAAATTTTATTAAGAATGATTTTAACTACAACTACAATTAAATAACTACAATTAACTCTGGCTAAATATAGAAATGCATTTGTTTGTTATTGATCTTTCAATTTACATCTTCTCACTAGCATTTTGAAAAAGAGCAAAAGTTGTCAGATATGCTCTTTAATTGAATGTTTATAGAAAGCTCATTAGTGTTAAAAGTAATTGGAACTAAAAATAATAAGAATGGCTACCTGATTTTATAATGATCAGAGGCTTTAGCATATACAAATTTGAATAATATCATAAGCTTTAATATTTAAAATATAAATGAATTTGAATGACGAAGATAAATTGCAATCTTAATGGTTATTTTCATTCTCTGACTCCTGACCAAGATTGTAGTAATTTATTTTTCTCATTTGAGATATTGTGATGAAAATACTTTAGAAGTTACTTTAGAAGTTTCTTTTTTTCATTCCGTTTGCTATCATGCCAATGTTTCTGCATCAAAAAAATTTTTTTAATTAAAATTTTATAACGTTCATTAAAAAATAAAAAGAGAATGTGGAAGGAAAGCAGATTCCTATCCAAACAAGAAAAGCAAGCGGATATCCGAAACTGTTTGGTCATCTACATTTAAAAAAAAAAAAAAAAAAAAAAAAAAAATGGAAATTATGCTGACTGGCAAATTGCCAAATATCTCAGCTTCCTTTTTTTAAACGTAACATTTTCTCAGATTTTCGATTATTTTTAGTAACTTGAACTAAAAAAAAAAACTTACATAAACTTAAAAAAAAATTTAAAAAACATACTTGATTTTAGAAAAATATTAAAACAGAGTTTGGATTTATGCTTTTTATAAGATTTAATATGTTACATAGTTACTTTTTTAAACTTATTTGAGTCTGGATAGAATTTTCTCCTTGCTTCCAATAAGATGTATTTCATCCATCCCAAACAATTGTCAATACTGGTTGTAAAAGTTATTAATACTTATTGTAGCTCTAAATTTGGTTAAGGAATGCTTTTAAATTTGTACAAACCTTAATCTGCAGTTTAAATAAACCCAAAGCACATTTCAGCTTTATTGAAAATTAATAATAGATAACACAAATTTTAAAAAAATTAATTAAAATTTACAAAAATGTTTTGTATGGAAAACGCAGCGTTAAAAATGTATCAATAAATACATTGTAATGTTATTATTTCATTGCACTTGTACATTTCTTTACTGAAAGGCTTCCCACAAAATTTTTAGATTAAAAAAAAAATGCACTTATTTTTGTTTGTTTTCAATCTGGAAAACAAGAAATTTTTCACCCCCCATACTTTTTATGCTATTTTCACTTTAAATTTCTTCTTGCATCTAGACTTCATTTTACGATCGCTTCTCCCGTGGGAAGTAAAATTCTTACAACAGAATTGCGAGACATACTGTTTATCAGGGCGTAAACTTTTTTAAAACTATTTTATCGTTTAATCTCACTGGAACAAAGCCCAATACCTTCTCAATACTTATAACACCTGATAATATAATTGAAAAAATATTTTAGCACAAATTTAACAGTTCATTTCAAAAGTTTTTTCTTTGTAACATCTATTCGTGAATTGCAATAGTAAACAGTATTGATTTAATGGATGCCTATAGCTTCTACGCTTATAAATGGATATTATAAATTTCGTGTTTTATATTATGGTAATTGACATTTCTCTTGTTTATTTTAGCACCTAAATGTGCAGAGCCACTCAGTGAGAGGCAACTTAGTTCCTTGTACAGAAAGCGGAGTGAATCCACGCAATCTGTGGACGGTGATCATTCCAGAACTCCACAACAACCTATGTATGGTGTAACGGGTCACGCCCCTCGGACTTTTCGAAATGCTGCCAAGCTTGTGCAACGACACCATCGGCAACATCATGCCACGGACTCTAAACTAACAGAGGCAGCGATTCGTGTTCTGGAGATGATCGAAGACTTCAGGATGGAAGAAGCTATGACACGCTCTGGAAGAATTATTCCGTACCAGGCGACAGGCGAACCACACTCGTCTCAACTAATGTCTGGTTCATCTGGTGCTACAGGCAACTACCCGTCCACAGCCGTTCCACACCAATCGTTCCTACCCAGGTACCGTAAAGCTCCTGGTTTCAGATCAGGTGGCAGACCTGCATCAACGGGATCGCTTCTGGAACAAGATATCGATGCTCGAAGTGTTGCATCAGCATCGTCTTATGCAGCATCGGCAGAGCATCACGTTTATGAGGAGATAATGTATGATTTGGTTTGTGAAAGGGCTGCTGCAAGCAGAGAAAGGGGTATACCTCCTCCCATACCACCTGAGAGGGAGAGGATGGCACGCAGTCGCATGTTACCCGTTCCTCCTCATGCATCATCTTCGCATCACCCCCAAGTTTATGGACAGGTTGCTGTAGACCCTAGACGAGTAATGCTTAGGAGTCACAAACACCGAAGTAGTAATCTTTATTCAATGTTATCCAATGCACACGGGCGAAGTAATGTGGACAGGTTTCTAGAAATGGAATGGCATCTTGCCCAAGAGAGGAGGGATAATCTTCCTCCGGACTTTCCTGTTTGATGTTTCACAGAATGTAGTTTAAATATGGCTCGGCCAAAGTTAATTTTGTGCAAATAATTAAGTCAAATGATGAAATATACTTGTTGAATAGAGAAAAGAAAGTTTATATCCATCCTGAATGGTATGTGTGCACTTATTGGACTCGAGTGGTGTCAAGTTGTATGCCAACTTGTGTGTATTTTAAATGTAAAGTAAGTTGATTGTAAAAAACTGTAGCACAACATGCTCATAACAAAAACAATTAGTGTACTAAATTTATTAGAACTAACACTGGTGATACATTACATTTATAAATGCTATTTATAAACATATACAAATTATTCCTTGATTTTTAATGTTTTTTTTTCATCACATATTTCATGCTTTAAATTGTAAAATGAAATTTCGTTAAATTGTATTTTAAAAACTAAGCACTATATTTTATAATTTATTGTAAGGAAAAACATTTTAAAAAATACAAATTATAAATTGGCATGCTACAGAAAAAAAATTCAATTAACACATAAACAAAAGATCTAGTATTTTAAGATGTTGGAAATATGTAAATATACTTAGCATCAAGGGTTCAGTCAACCATAAACTGATTTATAGAATTAATATTTAAAACTGATTTTATGATCCTTGGCAACATTAAAAAATTAATATTTTTGAAAAATAAAACTATTCTATGTAAAGCAATTTATTTTAGATTGTTAATAATTACATAAAAATCATATTAGTGATTATATATTGTATTGATACAACGTAAGAAAAATGATTAGTTATTTTAAACAAAGTTGTTTAATAAAAGATAATTAAATTTGTTTAATGAAGCTTAGGAGTTATTTTTAATTTCAATTCTTTTTTCCGCCTTAAAATTGATAAAAACGTAAATTGATAGCATTAAAATACAAAAATAAAATTATTTAATACATTTTCTTTATTTGGAATGTCAATGATTTGCAATAAATCGTGTACAATAAATCAATTGCGTATTCATAAATAATGTGATTCAGATTGATTTTATGTCGAGCATTTTGAAAAATTCGAAAATCTATTTATACTTTCATTAATTACCATGTAGCTAAAAATATGTCAACTGTTGATCAAATATCAATCCAAAAAAAACATTTGTTTTTAATTTTTTTAACAAAAAATATCTCAATACTTAATAATTTTAGTATTTATTTTATCCACAGATATTTTGCTCTTTATAATAAGAATCTTTAGACAAATACACACATTCTGTGTTAAACCATTATTCGATGAAATTTTCCATAAAATGCTAAAAAGCAGCATATTTTTTTAAAGTATTAAAATCATCTTCCTCTTTAAATAGTCTTTATTAAAACCTCATTCAAATTCGGTTACAATTTCTTTCATATTCATCATCTTCATTAAACTTTAATTTTACAATGATCAACTAAAAAAAATTTAGTTTAAAACCTATTCATATACGTTTCACAATAAGAGAACATTACTTTTTAGAGAATATTAAATCAACGTCGTATCTTCCATTGATGTTTTTATATCATTGTTAGATGTTAATGGATAATCAAAAGAGAAGATAATCAGTATTCATGTTGAAAATGTAGAGTATTATTAAGTGTTACGTAGTTTAAGTGTGAATTTACATAACTGAAAGTAATTATCTACCTGGAAGTTAAATAGGTAGATCATTCAGAAGAAAATTTTCAATCGATGTAATATTAGAATAAAAGGGATAATGAGATTCTAGAAAATTAATCAATAAATCGCATGAAGTCTTATTTAAGTCTCACAAATACAAAATTTTTTGTGGCGCTTGTTCAATTAATTGTCCTTCAAAAATGATGGCTTACTAATTCAGAAAAGTGGCAAGTCATAAGGCGAGGAAAATAATTCGAGATCTGTTCATTGAATCTTGATAATAATTTGAGAATATTGAAACATGTAATGCGATGTAGAAAAGTATCATAAAAAATTAACATCAAAAGATATTAAATTTAATGGAAATTACATTTCATCAGCTACTGGGACTTGTTGGCATAATACTAGTTGACAACAGCTTTAGGAATTTATTATTATTTCCAATAGTTACAAAAAATGACAAACTTATACAAACAACGAACTACAGAAAACATAATAAAAAAGTTAATGCCTCATCTGCAAGCACTGGTACATACTAGTACAAGTGCTAGTATTTGGTATTCCATTATCACTAGCTTTAATGTAAATAATCATTATTCATTTAATCATTGAAAAAGTTATTGCTAATTGCTTTTTCACTCTTTTTAAAGCACTGGCGTAACATTATCTCTTAATTAAGTTAAAATTTCTTTCTCAAGATTTATCATTTATTTCAAATTTGAAGAATTAATAGCGGTATCATAATTCTATACACGGTGCTTAGACATTAGTGTGAGTGTTAATTTCATTGACTAATAATATCAACATATGCATTTTCAATGTTGTCTTATGTGTGTAATAACTTTATCCTAGTGTTACCCAAAAAAACATCTCTTAAAAGATGCATTTTAAAAAGCTAAATGAGCTTAGTCGCACATTTCAATAATTTTGCTAACGACTTTTTCCTCATTGCTTAGACATAAAACTATCAAAATAATTTTCAACTTCAACAATTTTTGTTTTAAATTCAATAATACGCAATGTTTTTTATACTCGGTACATTCTCTTATCAAAATATGCTGAAAGCTAAAGTAAATTTTTTGATCAACATGATATTGTGCTGAAAATCATTTAATATTACGTATTTTATAAAACAAAAACATTAAAAACAAAGACAATATCTTTTCTAAGTTTGTCTTCACACCGACAAAACAGTTGTGAAAATTCAATGTCGTGAACAATTGCGTATGTTCGCTTTTACATACGTAAGTATGCAATGAGCTTGATAAAATTTCCTGGGTTATTTATAATATAATTTAAACTATTTCGTTACTCTTGCTATTTACTTTTTATTCGACAATAAAGTTGAACAGCTTCATTTTTGGTGCTAGCATATATGTTATATAATTCTAGTTAGTGATTTATTAAAAATATGACGTCGTCAATATATGTTCTATTATGCAAAGTGTTGCGTTACCTGTACCCTTTATATATAATTTTATATTTCTCATCAAAAATGAAGTCAGAAAAATATACACATTATAAGTCAGAAGTTAATATTTAAGAAGAAAAAAAACGAGTGAGGTGAGTTTAAAAAAAATGGAGAGTCTCTTTGATTATGACAAAAAATTTAAAGCAAGTGAAAAACACTTATTCGAAACATCATTTCAGCAATCCAACTGGTTTTGAAGCTTTTTGTCCCTCCTTTGTAATGGATTTTTCCGACAAATTTTAATTACGTCATTCCCTTGCTTAAATATTAATTTGCATTCTTATTGTGTACACTTTTTTGACAATGAGTCTAAAAATGAAGGTTTGTAATTATGGTATACCCTGCATGCAAGTAAATTGCTTTTCACAAAATATTTTTCTGTTCTCAACCTGCGAACATTTGAGATAAAATTATTTTTGAAAATTACGATGTTTCATGTCATTAATTACATGCTATAATATCAAAATATGTTTGTATGTTTGAATTTTTAAACTTTCGAGTAGAAGCTTGTCAAATGTAAAATAATTATAATAACCACACAAAAAATTTCCTTTGTACTATAATGTCTCAAGGTAATAATGTGAAATGAAGAAGCTAATGTGATATTTATATACTCTTATATATAATTTATTGCTCCAGAATTATGTGGTTTTCAAAGTGCAAAATGTTTAAAAAATAATATTTACATTTCCTAATCGGTACCCAATTGGTTATAATTTCAGGATTTATTATAGAGTTTGGCAAAATATTGAAGCAACATATTGTTGCATTAACTTTATTGTTGATTTAAATTTAACAAATATAATATGTTATTACGTTATAGCATAATAAGGGTGACAAATCTATAAAAACAACGAATAGATAAAAATGAAAAAGAAAATCTTTAACTAATAATGATTAGATATTTTTTTTTTAAATAATAATTATGAAAATTTTTACATATTGAACAAATATCATTGAAATTAGAGATAATAATGTAATCTATTAAGTTTATTAAGCTCATAATACAAACCTATACGAGAAATATACATTGACTCTTTAATCTAAAAAATTATTAGAAAATTGAAAAAATTTCTCTTAATTATGTCAAAATAAAAATTGCTAATTTGTAATTGAATGCATTTAAATTTAGTAAAAGGAAAAAATATCTAAATAATATGAATTTAATAAATTAAAACGAAACTCATTAAAAATTCAAGAAACAATTTTTAATAAAAATTAAAAACGTTTAATTTTATTTATAGGAATAATATTGATATTTTTATTATAAAAAAAAAAAAAGAATAATGACGAAAATTTAGCTTTCGATTGAAATTGCATTTAAAAAAACTAACAACTACTGCTAACAAAATTTTTTTTAATTGAATAAATATTAAATATTTGATTAACGATTAGAAATTACTTATAAGTATTAAAATACTGACAGGTCTATTGTAATTGCGGAAAAATAACTATCAGACATGTTATCACCATAAATTATTTATTTATTCGCTACATCTTCAGTTAAGTAAGCTTACGTTCAGTAGTACTTCAGTTAAGTAGTAAGTAAGTTCAGCTTACAGTTAAGTAATACTGTTCTACTCTTGCCCATTTTTACATTGTCTGTCATGTGATTAAAATGCAGAAAAGATAATGTAAGAAAACTCAACTAACATAAACGCAATTAAATTAACATACTTAATTCATACTTCTGCTTATTTCATCTTTATATATTTCTGTGAATGTTCATTAATAAATGATGAACTTATAAATTTTGTTTTTAAAACATATCATGAGTAATTAAATAAAGCTCCTCATCATTCTTTGAGCATATCACGAGTAATATCCCTTTTTAATCCTGATGCATGTAGTATAAATAATTTTTACTAAATATTTATACATTTAAGATATCAATCTTAATCACCGTCCCTTTTCAATTAAAAAATTTTTCTTTTAATTTTAACACATATGCTTCGCTTTTTTTTTACATCTAAAAACCGGCGGCTTTCATTTTTCAAGTATTTACTTAATAGTTAAGAAATAACAGCCATGTATTGGTAATTTTTAGAAAAAGATGTTATGTAGAATAAGTTAATTATTAAATGTATACAAAATATTTTATTTTTCTTTAGATCCAAAAATAAAAGTTTGTCACAATCAAGTTTATTATCTACCTACTATAAAAATATTACTTTAAAAAATTACTGCTATAAGAAATTACCCGCAACAAAAAAAATATCAAAGTTTTATTTTTATAGTAGGTAATTTTGTTTTTAAAAATTTATTTATTGCATTAAAAACCAATTACAATTTTACTTTAGATTTTTTTTTTATTTATTTCTGTATACAATTTTGAAAGATCATTAAAATCTTTAAATTACTAATTTTATCTCTACTATCACAGCGAGTTTTCATAAAATAATTTTTTAAGAAAATGCTTTTTTTTTTCACTTTAAAAGTTGTATGTTTTTTTTTAAAATTATTTCTCAATAATGCAAAACATGGTTACAATATATTATTTACATTAGGCCTGAGTTTGTGAATTATTGTTTGATAATTTCTTAAATATTCTTGTAACAGCGAAGTTTTGTCGAAAAATTTGTATTTATCATAAGTACAAATATTAAACTCTTGTTACATATATGATTACAGTTGTGCTTTTATATAAGTCATTTACTTTGCTCAATTATTATGAGTAACTGTTTTGTACATTATTTTATTGAACCTACCTCAGTTCTTGTATTGTTTTTAAAACTGAATAAATTGTTTCAAACAAACCTATGTGGACTGTTTTTATACAAATTTACTCTGAACTTATTTTTTAAGATAAGAATCTCGTAAGGTTATAATTCGAACAAGTTGTATGACAATAGATTGAAACAAGTGGGCTGCGCCCCGTGCTCGCTAACGCTCGCCAACCCCTGAAAATTGCTACGCAAACCGAGGTACATTGCAAATGCACAAAATTCTAAGAATTCAAAACAATCATTCAAATCCATATAACAACTTTTTTTTAAAAAAAAATTACATCTTTTTAGTAAATAATAAGTCATTTAAATAAATTTGAATTCAAATAAATGACATGTAATTCGTTAAACCTATTAGAAATGTGCTATAGTATGAAATCTTAAAGCGTAACAGCACGATTGAGACTCATTTTTCAATGAATAACTAATAACAATAATAAAACAAATAAATTCGTGATATAAATCAAAAATCGTCAAATAAATTCGTAATATATAAATTCGTGACAAAAAAGCGCTTTCGACAAAATACTAAAATAGAAATCTATCGACAAAGACTACTCACTTCTGCCTAGCTTAATAATATGAGATTGCCGCAGCTGATAGAATACTCTCTCTGGTTATTTCAGTTTCCGTTTTTAAAAGAGCTATATGTTGAGCCACCTCAGCTTGATTTGGCATGTGACATTTTTAGCGGCAATCATTGGTCGATTTTCTAGCGTTGCCATTCGGGGAGTTGTAATGAGGCTTTTTTTTGTCGCCGTGTAAGAGAAATATATATATAGATTGCCGTATTTATCATATATTTCGTTTTTCAAAAATTTGTAATTTTTGTCTCTCATTTCAAGGAAAAGCAATAACAATTGTTGATGTTTCTGATTAAGTAGAAGGTTTAAATTAAACCTTATTGTGCAAAGTCTATAGTAAAAGGAATTTGAGGAACAAACTTTTCGGCAGTTTTCATCCTTATCTTTTATTCTTGCATGGTAACCCAATACATCATAATCTTATCAAGTTTATCAAAACGATAGGACTATATCCTAAAATAATAAATAAATTACTTTCAAACCTAATTAGGCTCAGAATAGCGATTTCTCGATCTTGTGACAGTAAACTTCAAAGGAAAAAATAAATTGTTTTCCACTACGAAAGTACTCGATGAAAAACTGAATTCAGACATTCCTGCAAACATTTCTGTAGTAACCGATGGACTCAAATGAGTTTGAAGTACATGTCTTAAGTTTGATTGATACTTTGAATACTTTTTTTTCAAAAGTATTACACACTGAAAAAAAAAAGTGTAGTCAGAACTACCAGAATATGGTAAAATTATCTGTATTTCAGGCTCTATTTCAGCGGTTCCCAAATGGTGTTCTTCGAATTTCTGGGGTTCCGGGAAAAGGTCACAAGGGTTCCGTGAGTTATTTATTCCGAAATAGGGTTCCGTGACTTTTTTTGACCAGTAATTATTTTTTGAAACCTGTAATAGGTTGATATTCATTATTTATTAAATCGTAAGGTTATTTTTTTATGAAATTATTATTGAGTAAAATTGCCATAAAAATTTAAATAAGAAATTTTAAAAAGATCTTTTTTTCCCCAATAACAATGCATTGAATAAATTACTAAATGATTTACATTTATAAATTATTGCATCAGTATTTCTCATCGAACTTTGAAATTCAAAATAAATTAACCAAATTCAAGAAGAACGAATCATTTTTTTTCTGACATTCTTTCTCGTAATTTAAAACAGTTTTTTTCTCAAATTATTATTCAGATTATTTCATTCAATTCCTACTTAAACGGATAAAACTAATAGACTTATTTATCAAAAAACGTAGCCTAACATAAAACCTAATTTTGAGACTTATTGATGAAAGAATGAAAAAATGTTCTTCTTATTAAATGTTTCTGAAATAATTTTAACTTTTTTTTTCATATTTATACTTTAACTCATAACTTTTTTTTCATATTTTTTTTATAATTATCTTGAGAATTAGGATTTCTCTCTTATAAGAATATAGATGCATATTATTTTTTTGTTTATTTACAAATATTTTTCCAATGTATTTTAGATAAAAAGATTTTCTTTTAAAAAATAAATTTTAAAAAAAATTATTCTACTTTGAGATCTATATTTTATATTGTCCCCTGTATAGAAAGGATAGCATCAAACATTTTTTTAAAAATTTAATGAGCCACAACTAAGAAGGAACGTAACCATGCTACACTGAAGAAATCTCCAGAGCAACTGAAAGTGTTGTTCTGCTAGCAGTCATCAGTCGGACTGGAGATCTTTAGAGTAGCATTGTAACGTTCCTTTTTTATTGGGACTTATTAAATTTGAAAAAAAAAGTATTTAATATTCTTTCTTATGCAATCGAAAACAAAATAGAATCTCTTTTTTTAGACAAGGAACATCCAAAATACATCGAAAGAATATTGTAAATAAACGGAAAAAATATGTATCTTCTTATTAGAGTTAAAACCTAATGCCTGCGAAATCGCTTCGACAAAATTTAATGATCAAAAATGAAAGGCATGTTTAAACTTTACATTCCATACTTTTCTGAATCATATCACTTCACACATTAAAATATGCAAAAAATTATACAGAAATCCATAATGTTATATTTTTTAGTTTTGCAAAAAAAGTTTTCTGACAACAATTTTTATAAAAAACTATAAAGTTTCAATAAAAAATCATTATTTATAAACTAAAAAACGTAAAATAAAGTATGCTTACGATATGAAAATCATAACACTTACCTGTTTTATAAATCCAGAGAATTCCAAAATAAATGTTCCTCATTTGAAAATTTTATTTCCAAATAATATATACATAGATTATCCCTTCATTACTTTAAGATGACGTACCACGCAATAAAATTTTATAATTGTAAGACCGATGTGAATTTCCATATGTAACTTAAAAAAAGAATAGCTGAATTCCAGTTGAAATTAATCATTCAAAATTATAAAATACTTACCAAGAAAACGATTCAAAAAAATTAGTAATAATCAACACAAATGATACTGTTTTATGAATTTTTGTTATTATTATTCTTGTTTTTCCGAATTATATAATAGATACAGAAATATATACTATTCTATAAAGAAGAAGAATATTCTATAACTATAGATTACAGTTCTGAAATCACATTTATTCATTGGAATGAAGTAAGCAATGTTGATTTCACTTTAATTTATAATGAATTGAAGACAAAAAAAAATGCCTTTTGCAGCCATATATACATCTGTAACAGTATGCAATCATAAAATCGGAAGTTATCGGTTACAAGTTTGTTGTAAATAGAAAGGAAAAAATTATTGAGAAATTGTTCTGGGTGCGTTCTGTTTTAGTGGTTTTTAAGTTTTTCTGCCTTTTCCTTAGGGAAAATTTGCTTCCTGTTTGCTGCTAAAAAAAGACGTCCTACTCGACCAATAATTCTGATCGAACTAAATGAAAACTTATTAAATAGCCTGAAAATATCATCCCCGCTAGAGGGCATATTCAAGTGTTGCTATCGCGAATACTGTAAAGCATTGTATCAGAAAACTATCGTTTGCATATTTTTTAAGCATAATTATTATTTAGCATTTTTTATATCGATTATCATATCGTTTGCATTATTTTTAATCTTTTATGGAATTCCAGTTAAAAATTTATTTCAGACTTTATTTTGTTGTAGCGCTCATAAAGTGAGCTTCTGTTTATTTTCTATCGCTTGAGGTGAGTTTCTTTTAGAAATATAATAAATATTTCTTTTTTACAATAGATATCTGTTAATTGTTTATTTAAAACAGCTAAGCTAAAAGTTTTAACTTACCTTTTAACACATACCGCAAAAGTGGCTGCAGAATTTCCACGTTCTAAAGAAATTGAACCTATAAATTGTTCTCCCTACTTAAACCGAATGGAGAACCTTTAAGGGAAATCATTTCAAAGAATGTTTATGGAGGCGGTCAGAAACATAAAAGTTTTGAGGATCTGAAACTATCAATTGTTGGTTCCCTCATTGTCACAAATATCCTCAACAACAAAAATTTTATTCTCAGCATATAATATCGTATTGGAAGTTACATTCACTATTAAAAAAGAAAATTTAATTAATTTTCGTTATATTTTTCACTAATTTTATATGAGTTATAGTTTTAGACATGTATAAAAAAATTTTGTTATAAAATTTTATTTTAAACACTAATTATTAAAAAGTTTATTATTAAAAGTTTATTATCAAAAGTTATATTATTAAAAAGTTAATTGCATAAGAAGTTTTAAAAATGTCATTTAGTGAAAAGTTCTCGAAATTAAACCATTTTTAAAATATTTATTTGGTACCTTAGAGTTTAGGGACGTAGCGTACGAAGTGCAAAATAAAAAACAGAACAACCTGAATAACTTTTGATCGAAGGATTGGATTTTTATGTATGAAGATGCAATCGTAATGGTTTCTGGGAGAGACCTTAAATATGCTAATTAATTAGTACAGACGATCTTTTAAGTTACGAAATCAGACACAAAATCTCTCTGAATAAACATACCTTTTTTCCGACGGATTCAGATTCTTGATTCTCAAAATATGGAGTAGGTTAAATCTGAAAAATATAGTCTCTATACATTGATCAGAAGAACGGTTGAAAGTTTGAAACCCTTAATGTTAATTTTACTATTTGTGAATTTTGCTATATCTCGAGAACTTTTAAAGGAAATATGACATTTTTTACACAGTTGTAAAATTCATTTAACTAAAAATTAATTCATGAGAAAAAATAATTATTTTTATTTAATATTAGTCGCAAAAATTTTGAATTGTAAAATATAGTTTTTTTTTTACATCATTTTCAAGAATGTAACTTTAAATAGCAAAGAGCAAAATTTGTACGAATCGGCCGAAAGTTCACCAGAAATCAAATTTAATACACGACTTTTTAAAATTTGATTTCTCAGGAGCTATTCTACCGATTTCTCTTAAATTTCGTACATTGCCATTTAAAATTATATTCTTTAAAATGATGTAGAAAATTGTATGCCTTGCAATTTTTTTAACTATTCGCAAGTTTTTTCAACTATTACTAAATAAAATAATAATAAACAATTATTAAAAATAATTTTTTGAATGGAATTATCTTAACGAATTTTAAAATTGCATGCAAAAGTTTTTCAATTCGCTTGAAAAGTTCTCGAGGTTAGGCGAAATACACAAAAAGTAAAATTAACAATAAGGGTTTCAAAATATGACACACTCTCCAGACCAAACTATTGGGACTATATTTCCCAGATCCAGATTCCGGTTACCCCCCCCCCCAACTATATTTTGAGGGTAAGAAATCCAAATCCGCTAAAAAAGGGTATGTTTTTTCAGAGATAGTACGTTTTTGTGTCTGATTTCGTAACTAAAAATATCATCTACACGAATTAAGGTAAGACATATAAGCTTTTTCTGATAAAATATTTTAATACTTAAAGACTGGATATTTTTATAAAGTTTTTTTTAATTAAAAACTAATAACATTTGTTGCATTAAATATTATTAGCAGAGTTTTTTTTCTTCTTAATAAGAACAGTATAAATTCATCAACTAAATGAAGGCTGAAATTGAATCCCTACTGTATGGCCGAATATTCGGTATTTGACCAAAATACTATTCCTCAGATAATACCGTTACCAGATTGCAACAAAAATGCGACAGTCGCGGATACTCATTCTTGAAGTAGCGCGTAATTTTTGCGACATAGATGTGTAGCTCACTATGTTCGCCTTTGTGACGACATCATATTTTAAAGTCACCCAGACGTCAATATGAGACATTTAATTGTTGCAGGAACGTCACTGTGTGACATATTCACGTCTCAACAGTCACCCTGAGACGAAATTGCGGCGTATTTAAGTCTAAACAGTCACCGTCTGACGAAATTGTGACATTCGCTTTTCAACAGAGTCACGGTCTGACGAAACGGTGACATATGCTGACGTCACTGTGATAATTAAACGTCTCATGTTTACGTCAATTAAAACGGACATAGTAACCTTTTTCCACATGCATGTCGACATCGCATAAACCACAAGTTACTTCACAAATGAAAATCTATGACTGTCGCATTTTTGTTACAATCTGGGGGAAAATATTAATAAAAAAAACTACTAAAAAAATTTTTTTTTATTAAATTATATTTGTATAAAATTATTTTATAATTGCGTAAAAAAACTTCTTAAGATGTGGCGAAATATACAAAAAGTAAAATTAACATTAAAAGATCTAAACTTTTGACCACTATCCTGACCTAACTATTGGGAACATAGTTTGAGGTCAAAGAATCCAAAAAATGTTTCAGAGAAAGCACATTTTTGTGTCTGATTTCTTAACTTAAGATATTGTCTGCACTAATTAATAAGCATATTTGAGGTCAGGCTCTTGAACCATTAATATTAAATTTTAGTTCGCGAAAATCTCATCAAAATTTATTCAAAGGGTGTCAGTTTTTTTTTTGCTCACTGTACATTAAAATGAACAAAGCTGCTACCTCCTCCTGCTGCTGTTACGCTGAATTTCTTTACATTGCTAACACACACGTGATTTCTCGAAATAATTAGCCGTGGCACTCGGATGCATTGTTGCAAAATTTTAATACGAACATTCGAAAACTCCCCACTTTATCTATTTAAAAAATTATTTCTGTTAAAAAATCCATGCGAATATTAATTCAGAAAGATAAAAAGCAGTTTTCAAATATTCATACAGAAATTTTACCAGTTTTTTAATTTTCTTGAGATCGTAGATCAGCGTATGCATATGCCGTTATATGCTGCGACACTTTTTGAGAAAAAACTAGATTTTCTAACTTACCATTGGAAAAAGTAAATTAATTTTCAATTATAATTGAAAAAAAGCGATTGCTTTGCTATCGATTTTTTTTATTCTGAAGATAATTGCACAAAGAAATGAAAAAAGTTGCAATCAGTTCTCAACTATTTTTCTCATATATCAAACAATTGAAATCGCTTATCTTTCGTTAACAGTACATAATCTGCAATCAGTAATGGTTTTGAAAATTAATCGCTTAAGTTCACTTTTAAAATGCTTTTTAATTTCACCTTTTTATTACTTATAAGGGATTGAGCCTAACTACATGCATATGTATGACATCCTCATATAATACTTTCGCAACATTGTCAGCAGTTAAATTAATTTCAACCTTGTTGAATTCATTCTTTGATAAAATTTATTTAGATAATCAACGTTTTTTTTAATATTCAATGTTTAAAACATTAGGTTTTGTTTGAACTATTTTTTTCTTCATCTTCTTATTTGTACTACAATTTAAAAATTAACAAGTTTTAAGTAGAAATGTACTAGGTCCAAATACTCGGTGAAAATTGAATCTTTTACCAGGGCGATTACGCGTAACCCATACATAACAAGACTGGTTGGAATTTGAATTTATTGTGCTAATGAATAAAAAACACGCCTTCTAGTAAAAATTTAGTTTAAAGTTACTTATGGCCAATTTTATTCATACATGCTTTTTTTCAATATGAACGTAAATCAACTTATACTGAACATGTAATAAAATGTTTTCAAATTAATTTTTGTCGAATTACCTAAAAATAGATTTTTTAAAAAAAAAAACTACGATCAAAAAATTAATTTACTTTTTTTAAAAACAATTTTCTCCATTTTAACTCGTGCTTTAATTTACTAAAAAATTAATCTTAAATGATGTTTAAATTAGTAATAGCATTAAAATAATTAATATCTCATAAGTAAGGAAATTTTTATGTTCAGTTTGCAGCTGTAACCATTCTAATACAATAAAATGGTTAGCCTATAAATTCTACTAACAGAATCACATAATTGCATTTATTCATTTGCTGATAGCAAATTTAGTATAAAAGTAATACTAAATTTGCTATCAGCAAATATATATCGCATTTTTCTACAGCTATCATTGAATTTTAATCATTATGTTTTATTTATTTAAATAAATAGTAGTTTAATTTCCTATTTCTAATTTTGCATTTACTTATCCATCATATTTATTTGGTTGAAATAGTTTACAGCATTAAATTTCTGAATTTTATGTCCTTCTCCTCAGAAGACAACACAACTCTCTTTAGAGAACATGTTCCATTTTCCCCAAAGGTGTTCATTTTACCAGTTTCCCCAAATAAAAATTCTATCCAGTGTAAAATATGTCATACCTAAACCAGTTATTTCAACTTGATTATTAACAAACTGATGGAACACATGAAATTCCAAAAATGTAATTATTTTTATGAATAGTTTTAAAATTATTATAAATCTAAAATATGGTTGTGTGAAATACAAATAAATATTACTCTGCACTAGACACCCGGTAAAATTGGTCGGGTCCGTGTACCAGGTATAGAGGCTGAAAACAAAGATTAGGTATCTATTTCCG
This sequence comes from Parasteatoda tepidariorum, assembly GCF_982258835.1. NCBI lineage: Eukaryota > Metazoa > Arthropoda > Arachnida > Araneae > Theridiidae > Parasteatoda > Parasteatoda tepidariorum. The sequence goes on along the minus strand of NC_141760.1, from coordinate 45,762,537 downwards.
ATAGACCTGAAAATAACTACTTGCCATGGGACGAGTAAAGTAAAAGAAGAAAAAAAGTTGCGATTTAAATAAACTACTGGTCACTTTTTTCTTCTTCTTTGTTTTTCAAAATCGTTTAATGATAAAAATAGTACATTAATGTGCAGAAAGAGACACTGAAAAATAGGATTTTTATTAAAATGTCACCATTCAAAATTTTGATCCTTCAGAATCTATTAATTTGTGGAGGAAAGATTGTGGAAGGAGAGTTCTTTGACAATTCACCTATTTCTAAGTTGTAACGTATTCATTAAATGAATTCCACCTTCCCAAATATTTTTACATAAAGTTTTTTAAAGTTAATATGTTTAGCTAAATTTTGTCACATATTTATACCATTTTCATAGTTAAGTAACTTTATCTAATCGTAGATTATTTCTAATATGTTGTTTTTTAAAAATAAAATTTAACCCTAACAAAAACAAAAAAAAAAGGAAAAATTAGCTAATAAGTAAAAAGGACCTATCGCTATCAGTCGCCGACTTGTTAGGTTTGAGGAAGACGTTACAACTATAAGTCATTAGAGTCTACCGGCCAATGGCTACTAACTGAAAATTTAAATTTTCTGGTGCCGGGTGCTGAAATATTTTCATAGGGTACTGGAAATGAAAATCTGGCCGGTAATTACAACACGCGTATTTCAAATTTTAGGTCTTCTTGACACGGTCTATTTGCAACGATCTATCGTAAATCCACGTCGTTCATTCATTGTTACAATTACTACCTTTTTCACATAGTACACCTTTTTACTACCTTTTTCACCGTACAACGAATCTCATCAGTTTTGGAGCAGCTTGCAGAATTTCGAGAAAAATGGTATTTTTTAAAACCTTTTGTTAGTAAAGCTTCTTTAATATAGATCAATAAATGTAAAATATTTAAAACCATCTGTTCAATCTTCGAATGACTGAAAAAAAGTAGGATTTTGTTCTGGTATGTAGTAGTATTTACTTCCTGCAACTGAGGTCTTACGTCCTAAGACTCTTTTATTTTGTGATTTTTATTTTATAACTTATGCACTTAGGTCAAGACATATAAACAAAACAAAAAATTTTTATTCAATTTATGATTAAAATAACACACTGATAGCTATTATGCAAATATAAATACATATTACTAAATAATTTCCAATCTTAATAGCACAAACAGAAAAGTTAAATAAATTGTGGGAACATTGCTTCGCCGAATTTCAATATTTAAATTTTACAATCTTTAAATGCTTACAATACTACAATTATAACAATCAATGGCACTTCAAAATGCTAGATTTAAAATATATATTAGGCGAACAGAGTTAAGGCTGGAACAAGTTACATACACTATAATTGTCATTTTGAAATCTTTTTGGAAAACAGTATTTGCTTACATAGGGAAAAAATGACCAAAAAACACACCGATACAATACAAATAACATATAAATGTAAAAGAACATTTCATATAATTAATATTTAATATAATTTATTTAATATTCTGTCATAAAAAAAATTTCCGAAACTCAATGTCACAAAAAATGTCCACTTAAAAAGTACATTTTGATTTAGAAAGAATATTAATTTGCTAATTTAATGCCAAATAAGTTAATAAAGTAAGAATTTGAAGAAAAAAAGCGAGTCAACGGGAGAAAACTTATAACACCGGGGAAAAAAATAACTATTTTTTTATAAGTAATCAGTACAAGCAAATATTTCTTTGGATACTAGATATAAAAAAATAATAAAATTTTTTAACAGAACAATTATATATTTAAATCTAGGATGTTTTTTTAAATGTATGGAATTTCAAATAGAAATAAATTTTTTGCTGTATTTTCACACACACACGTATTTTTTTTTTCTATTCTAATTTGAATAATTAAATGTACTATGTACATTTATTTCAAATATAACAGATAAATACAAAAGAGTAAGAAAAGGGCCTTTGCCTGCATACTTACGATTTTAATCTCAAGAAAAATAAAGAACTAAAGAAATTCACTTCCAATCACCAAACCAAAAATAAGTATAACAGCAAAAATTAGATAAAAGAAAACATTTACCCAGTTATGAGCATTCGTTTTAGTGTCATAGTCATAAAAATTCATGGGACATTTTTACAATGCATTTGATTTCAATAACAGAAGAATCAATCGCCATTTATGAAAGCGAGGCAAAGGAATCCATAATTCTAGAACTTGTAATTAAGTAAATTTACCTTGATTTCAAAAATGAGAATTTACATCATCTTATAAAGAATTTTCTTCGAAGCTCTTTAACCAAGGTACCTAAAGAAGCTACGGAGTTTTAATACCTTAGATTTGAAATTCGTAATTTCTTATAATGCATACTATCTTTGCTTTAAAGAATTGTTTGGCTTTAACCACAAGCATACAACGGCAACTATTGTTTGAAATAAAATTAAATGTCCAAAACTTAAATTGTAAAATATTTATTAGTAAAATTACTCTCACGAGATAAAATATGCACAGTAATTTTTTCACTCAAAGCGTTCAAGTTTTTGATCATAAATATGTCTTTTTCAATCCTTCACATCATGAATATAATTTTATAAATAAAAATATGATTTTCCTCAAATAATCAAAACTTGTCGGTATAAAATTCCTCAGACGAAATATCTTCTCCTCACCCCCCTGGGTGAAGACCCTTGTCAATCTGTCTGAAAATTAAATAAGAACTAATTTAGATCGCATTAAAGCAAATTAGCTGGATCAAAGTTTTATTTAAGTTCATTAATTTTTCAGCTAGAATGAATAAATAATAAGACTGTTTTGGAATCCCCGAATTTAAATTTTGGGTGTAGGGTAAGGAAGAATAAAGAAGAAAATGTAAGTTTTTGAATTTTTAAAGGCTTTTAAAATTTGTGGATTCAATTGCCCGATGTTTGGTAAACATTAAGTAGTCTCTTATTTTTAAATGCTCCAGTACCAATTTTAAAATTTATCTTACTAGTGATTAATGTAATGCAATTCAAGATCATGGCTTGACATTGATTTAGAAACTTTAAGACCAAAAATATAGTTAGATGTAACATTTCTTGTGAAACAAAGATATCCACCGGAAAGTAAGAGTTTTTCTTCAGAATTTTGTGAGAAACCTGTAATTATGAATATATTTATCATTAATTTCGTAGTAAAATACTAGATTTTAGTTACATTTAACTGAATTTCCATGCTCAAGAGCTTTATATTTTAGAATATGAATGCTTAATAATCTCTTTTGAGCAGTTGAAATATCTGACCCTGATGAGATGTAAATAATTTTAAAATAAAATGACCACTTGCTATGAACACAGTTGCATACGTCGAAACTTTTATCTTGTACATTTTAGTACACCCCAGTTTGCATTTAATAGCTTATGTTCAGTTTATGGAAAGGAATAAAAGACTTCCATTCTGTTATTTTGCCCGTTTCACGCAACATTTTCCTCGGAAAACAAAATGTCATTCACCTTAAACCATTTAATCACTGGCATCATTGCTCGCTTCTGCAACTACTTCATTCTCTGAAGAATCTTGACGAGATTTCTTGGACTTCTTGCTTTTACCATCAGAAAAATATTTCTCATGTTCGGATTCTCGGTGCTTCAACATAGTGGGTCTGTCAGCAAAACTCTGGTTACAGTACTTGCACAGAATTTTTCTGTGAAGAATATGGTGCTTTTTCTGTTCCATACGCGTCATAAAACTCTTGTTGCAAGGAAAAAACAAACAAGAAAATGGCTTTTCTCCAGGATGTTCACGGCTCATGTGGTACAAGTGATTACTTTGCTGAGAAGATTTCTTTCCACACAAAGTGCATTTGTAAGGCTTCTTTTTGGAATGGATGATTTTGTGATTGATGAAAGAGCTACGCAAAATGAATGTTTTACCGCAAACTTCACACATGAAACCCTTTTCTTTCTTTCCACTGCAAGTATGCATGAAAAGTTCAGTCGTTTGTGCAAATCCTTCATTACAGTGGAAACAGGTAAAAGTACGCTTTTCTTTTTTCTTGGTTTTCTTTTTTTCCTCATCTTCACTACTTGATTCACTTTCAGATTCACTCTCAGGTTCTATTTTCCTCTTAGCAGCAGCTTTTTTCTTAACAGTAGCATTGCTTTGTTTTCCGGTGTCATTGGACGATTTTTCACCATCCTTAGATTTTGAGTTTTCTTCGTTTTGAGATTGTTTACTAATTCGTGTGCTCTCTCTCGTAGGCAACTTTATCTTTGCAACATCACTTTTCTTTTTGGATTTATCTGTGGACACATTTTCATTACCTTCCGTTTTCTTTTTATCGCTTTTGGGAGAGTTCTCATCTGATTTTTGTTTCTTAGGAGAGGTCTCACCTTTATCTTCAGATGATTCTTCACTATTCGATTTTGTCTCTTCATTTTTGTTGGTTGTATCCACTAAATTTTGCTTCTTTTTTGAAGTTTTCCTCGATTTAGGGCTTTTCTCATTTTCTAACATAGGTGAATTAGTTTTATTTTCTTTCTTTTGTGAAGTTACATTAGCTTCATCTTCTGAGTTCATTTTTGGCCGAACTAAAGTTGTAAAATTGTTAGCAGGGACGAAAACTTGAAGTGCATCCAAACTGACGTGCAGAAAAACTAAACCATATAACGTGACAATGGTATCCTAGAATAAAAAGAAAAATATTTAAGTGCACATTAAACGCATCGTTCAAATATGCCCAGTTTATTCATAAATGCCTAGAGGAAAATAAAAAAAAAAGATTGAGCATTTTTATAGAATCATCAGAATGGCCAACTAGTCTTTCAATTAGTGGCACAGTTGCCGACCGAGCTTAAAGCCAAACGTAAATATTTGGTTCATCTCAACTATAAATGTAAACAAAAACCGATTCTGAAATGTGCGAAGAGGTTTCTTTCTCAAAAGTAAGCAAAACAACTCACTATGCGACAGAATCGACTAAACTCTTTCTCTGGCTTCCTCACTATGAGGCAAATATTTACATTGAAAACGAAACAGTTAGGAGGCTCCACCCCATTATAGTTTTGCGTTATTACTAATATAATGCCTTGTCAAGCACAAAAATTGCATCTAAAACTGTGAGGTAACAGCAAAAAATTGAGGTTTAAAATTTTATCAACAAGTAGTTCAAACTAATGAGACGCATTTTTTTCTCTTAAAAAAAATATTTATTTGTTATTTATATATAAGCTTTAAATCTCAGTATTAGGAAGAAAAAAGAAAAAAAACTCAATTTTGTCAACATTATATAACACTTCCGGAACTTAACAAGATACTCAACTAGGAAAAAAAATGACAGATAGTCATAAAATTAATTTAAAACTTTTAATTTAAAATAAACTTCCTAATTAAAATTGGCCTCTTTTTTTAAAAAAAGATTTAAAAAATTATGCATGCATGTTAACCACAAATTACTGAGATCACATTGGTAGGGACGCCATTCGGCCAACTACTTAGTTTGAACACCTTTTCGTAATTGGAAAATCAAATGTAAAAAACTAAAGAAGATACCACCATCCAATAAGTCTTATTCTCTCCTGTTAAGTTGAACATTAATAATTTTTTAATATATTACAAAACACGGAGAAAAACATTCAAATTAATAACAAAAAAAACACCGCTTTTAATAAGATCCATTTTTTTTATATATAAAAGAATAACTAGTTTTAAAATATTTTAACATTTTATTAATATTTTTTTTATTTATTTTGAAAACCAAGTCGATGCAAGTATTATTTACTTTTATTACACTAATCTTTGTTCTAGGAAAAAACAAGATTTTTTATTATCAGTTCATATGTACAGACAAAATATCAAGATAATAAAAATTAAAACTGCCCCAGCAATTTTACTTGCAAACCAAATTTTGTCTTAGAAAGGCTGATCGTAACATACAATATCATTTTAAACTGCAATTAACTTATTCAGGTATAAGATAAAAATATATATATAATGCCAAGTTTTCGCAATTTCTTTAATTTTAGCATTATGTTGATCTATCTAAACAGTATTAAAAAAAGTGGGTGAAATTACAAAATTGGAATGAATCAGAGAGAAAGTATTTAAATTGTAATTAAGGCAAAACAAAAAAAATACTATTTTAAAACATATCAGTTTTTGAACATTCATTGGAACATTTGATTTATTTATATGGCATTCGTTTAGATATAAATATTGCACTTAATAATAAATTACCTCAGTCTTTAAGTCATTTAACAATAGGAATAACGCCATACATTTTAGAAAAATTTGAAAGAGGAATTCTTTAAAGTTTTAAAATAGTTTCCAATTATGATTTACTTTTGAGAAAACTCAAGGTACAAATATTGCCAAAACTGCTGACTAATAAATTTACAATGATTAGAGACAAACATTAACAAGACAAAAGGATTATGAAAAAAAATTTATACTAAAAAACTTAAAAACATATATTTAAAATTTGATCAATAATCATGAATTTCTCACCATAAACTCACTGATAAAATGAGAATGCAATCTCAAAATGTAAAAATAATACTCAAAATGTAGGGTATCTCAAATATAATAACACTATCTCAATTGAAGGGTACTCAACAAAATTGCTCCCAATAAACAAAACAATTGAAATCCTTGATAAATAATTGGATAAAATAAAACTGACCAAGAGGAATAATATATTGCTTTATTTCATAAACTAATCCAATTAACATAGTATAAACATCTTATATAAAAAAATACAAATTAAAAAAAATAACATGCAATCCCTTCAACAAAAATCAAAACACTTTGTGAATTTTGGCAGGAATTCCCAACACTTTCAAATCACAATACCATAAAAAAAATAATTTAAAAAAAATCAACTGCCAAATTAACTTTACAAACCAAGAATTTATTATTTTTTTATTTAATGCACAGTTTCAAGCAAATTACGAGAAAAAGTGCCAGTTTTTAAAATAAGAAAAATAAGTTGATGAACCTTAGTAATAGAGTATATAAAATTAAACTAAGTGATTAAGAATACAATCATTCATAATAAAGCTAAAATTAATTTTCATGTTACACTAAAAATATGAAAAAATTTTCAAGATTTGAAATTAAAAAAATATATATTAATTATTTAATTTTTCTCTGAAAATCTTTAAATAACTCAATCATAAGTTGGGAACCCCTGTTAAAGGCAATACATATCAGTGGGTAAAAACACTTTCATAATGCTATGCAATACAAAAATAAACTTTTCTGTTTTGTACACTGATAAATTTTTTTAAAAAAAGAAACAGTTATTAATTATATGACAGCATTATAACATACAAGTAACAGTTATGGCTTAAAAAATTATAACAGAAGCTCACATGCAGTAAAAAATTATAACAGAAGCTCACAGGCAGATGACTATAGGAAATTCTATGCAATTCAATTATTTTATGCCATTAATATGCTCTTTAAGTCATGGTTTGGCGAGATTGTCAATTTTGACATTTTATGAAAATATCATTGAAACAACCCATTTTCAATTTTAAACATTTTAATAAAGATGTTAGAACATGAATGCTATATATACAGACAGCAATAGTTTTTTTTTATTCATGAGGAAAATAACAACACATTAAACTAAGCTGACATGAAGCGAAAAACACCATATTTCATAAGCTATACAAATACATATGCATATAGAAAATAAATAAAAAAGATTTCAAGTTTAGAAAATAATTTCTTTAACCATGAACAATTGCATAGACTAGGTGTTTTATTATTTATCAAAAAAAAAATATTGCTATTTAAAAAATTTTAATAACTAGAGTTAACTAGCATATTAATGAAATGTTACTAAAAAGCCTTAAATTATAATCAATCATTCTAATTACTGTTTGTACTAGATAATAAAACAATAAATTACTACAATACATTAATGTAAATTAGCTGTTTTAGAATTAACTCTTTCACTACAGGAATCTACACATAGCATGTTACTTTGAAAGTGACTAAAAACATTTATCTTACAGATTGCATGCAACATAAAACTGAAAGTTTATTTCCAATTAAGATACTTGCTAAAATAAAAGGTTGGGTTTTTGACATGACAAGCATCAAAAACTGGTTAAATCCATCCAAAATCGAAGATAATAATCACAAAATCATAATGCATAGAAGATTTTTAAAGTATATTTTAAAAAACATTAAATAAAGATGAAATTGAAAATATATGTTAAAACATAAATATTTAATTAACAGTAAATAAAGAGAAAATTTTGGCTTTGAGTACCAAAAAAAAAGAAACAAATCTCTTTTATTCGTGAGCTCTCATCATAATTTTTTTTTTTTTAATGTTTAGATTCAAAAGATACAGTGAATTTACAATTTCACTTTTCTTCAGGTTATTCAAATCATTGGATTAATTTATTTCTACCTGATAAAAGAGCGATGAAAAAGAATACAAGCCTTTTATTTAAACTAAGAATTTACAAAACCAACTTGATTCCACACTGGCTTAATAGCAAATTTAGTCATTTAAACTGTTTTACTTTTCTAACAACACTCATTCTTCAGACAAGTAAAATGAAACTCATTTTTTATATATATAAAACAGATTTAAAATGTCTGCTGTTCAAATGCTCATGGCAATATAAAAAATTAGTTTTTACGTGTCACATAGTCTTCTATGAAAAACTGAAGTGGGACGCTAAAAATATTTTTTTCGTTACAAAAATGAATTTTTTTTTTCTAGGTTAGTGTAACCAAATTAAGCTCTGGTTAAATAACATTTTCTGAACATGTTTAAACATTCTCATTGCCAGAATCAGTCATTTATAAATCAACTTCACTATCATCAGAATTCCAAACATAATGTAAGAAATTAGAATCACCAGATGAATAACAACCAGAACTTGTTGTTGCATCTGATATACTTTGTAAAAAAAATTTGGTCTTAAACCTCTTTGGTTTCAATTTGGAGAAAGAATTATTTTCTTTCCTTTCAAGACCTTTTTCGTTATCATTCATTCTTTTACCGATGGTTTCACTAGGAGAACTGAAATCTTTAATATCTACTTTATTTTCTAATCCCAACACACTATTAGCTTTTCCCATTCTCTTATGTGGCCGTCGACTTTTCATTGTATCAGTACAGCTCAAAGAGTTTCTTAGTGCATGACACTTTTTATGTTTTTTAAGAGCCCCATATAAATCAAAATTTTTACCACAAAACTTACATGGGTACCCTCTTTTTTGTTTTTCTCTACACAAATGATAATATAAACTTTTAAGACTGGGTAGACTTTTGCTACAATGAAAACAGTGATACATAATATTTTCTTGCATTTGACTTTGTAATCCTTTGTCTTTACTGGATCTAGAGTAAGATTTTGCAGCAAACTTCAAACTAGAAGGCTCATTACATTTAAGGCTGCTACCAACTAAAACAGTTCCTTCTTTTAAGATTTCAAAAGACTTTGAACTGCTAAAAACTTTTTCAGAATATGAATTGTATAAAGGACTAAGTCGAGGCAGGGTCATTTTAGATTTTTTAGTAGAACTGATATTAGAATCACTTTCTGTTAATTTAGTGATTACACTAAATTTCTCATCTTTTAAAGAAATCAATTCATTTGGATAAGTATCACATACTTCAGTCACATTTATAGCACCATTACTCTTTAGAGAATTAACTTCAAACATATTTTGGGAGTTGTCTTCAATACTAATATTTCGAAATTGGTTAAATATATTAGTTGTAACGTTCTGACAGGAATATATTTCTTCACAATCAGATTGGGAACTAGGTGATTCCTCTTTAAATGTTACATTCAAATGAAGACTTTTTGAACTTGCTGTTTCTTCAATTGAAGCGACATTCATGTCAAGTTTTTTGTCACTCACAGAAAGTACTTCTGACGTAATTTCTTGAAGTTTAACAATACAAGGTTTTATGTCTTCAGTTATATCAAGGTTAGATATTTTTGCTTCATTAGTATTTATTCTATGAAGTTTGACGCTACAAGGTTTTAATTTAACCCAACCAGTGGAACTAAGTGGCAAAGGAAAATTAATTCTTAAGTCTTTAGAAAAATAATTTAAACAAATTTTCTCCAAAACCACTGAACATGGTTTTACAAGTTTTCTTAAATCAGATGTTGAAGACTTATCTTTCATTTTCTTCTGAATATCTATAGATTTCACATGCATCAAAGAATAATTTTGCTTATCATCATTCAAATTTGTATTTTGAAAATTTTTCGGCAATGAACTTTTTGCTACACTGCCTTCAAAAATGGCACATAACTTAGGATCCAAAGGTGATAATTTCACAATACACGGTTTAGCAAGTTTAGGTGCAGTGGCATTAAATTTAATATTATTTACAGTTATGTAATCATTTGAGTGTGATAAAGGAGAATCCTTCCGGTACGCATCATTAACAATGCTTTTCTTCTTTTTAGATGAAAAACCATTTTCAAAACAGAAACATTTTTTAATAAATGTCAATTTTCTTTTGGTTCTTAAACCACTCTTTGGTTTACAATCGGACAATGTTTCATATTCCCCTTCCATCTGTTTTTAAGTTATAGCGGAGGAAAGTAGCTATAAAATGGACTCTAGAATTTTGAATAAAGTTTTATGTATCTAGGCATTTCAAAAGAAACATTGATTTGGGACCCATCTGTAGTGAAAACAAATTTTAAGTAATAGAGTTATGAAATTCTGATTTTCTTTGCTATTACTGATATCTATAATTTCAAAGATAATGTGATTGCTTAATTTTATAAGATAAAAATGGAATGATAAAACTTCAAATTTTTCAATCAAGGCCTGTCAATTCTTGTTAGCATATTCTTCTTCTCAACACATAATTTGTAAGACCTGATGTAATGAAAAAAAAAGATTATGTCACATAAAATTAAAAGCAAATTTAAATAAAACAAAGAAAATTAAAAAGAAAATATACTATTCATTAAATTTTACTCAAGCTTTCCAGAAATAAATAAAAATCATTTCAGGCAAATTAAAATACAAATGTAAATGTTTCCTTTCCTTAACTATGATTTTTTTTCCAAATCAAAATATTTTAACACCATGATATTTAGTGGCGTGCACAGTTTACCAAAAATACAATTCAAAATGCTAAGATTTAATTAAATTTTTTAGTTTAAAAGTAGATAATATATCATACAAAAATTTGCATATCTTTCCATTAAGTTCATGACTGGTAGCTGAATCTCATTACTTATTTTCAAATTTAACTTAAAAATTACTACAAGTTCATAAGAGGAAGGGGAAAGGAACTTAAGATCTAAAGTTGATAAAGTGTATATGCAGGGACGGATTAACCTATAGGCACACTAGGTACGTGCCTAGGGCCTACGAAAAACTTGGGAGAAAAAAAAAATTTTGACAAAAATAATTTAGCTTTAAAAACAACAAGTGTATTTTGCACAAAATTATGAAGATACAAATAAAAATATTATATTTTTCGGTAATAAATTATTTTGCAGAATCTTATGATCTAATATATTACTTTTTTTGTGATTTTTGGATTCAACAAAATCTTGTATTATGCTGTCGAATTCCAAACTACGCAAAATGTCGTATTCAATAGACATAAGTGCAAGCGATGCCAAACGATCTTGATTCATTGTTGAACGCAAATAATTTTTTATCAATTTTAATCTGGAGAAGGATCTTTCTCCTTCTGCATTTGATCCAAGATCGAAATATATTCTTAATGCAATGTGAACGTCAGGAAAAGTATTCACAAGTTTATCTTTAATTTGAGCATTCAACATTTCTTGTGCAGATTTATGTTCATACAAATTTGAAAATAGTAAAAATTCATCTACAAAGATTTCCTCTAAATCGGATGAGTAAATTTTCATCAAATTTTGCGCTTTTAGTTTCTGACAAATTTTTGTGAACAAGAAAACCGGAATTATCGTACAAATCACTATAAGCTTTACGCCTTTTAGTCATTTCTGAAATTAATACATCTAAAATGGCGTAAATATTTCTTGTAATTAATTTCACTATCAATTTCACTCTTTTCTTTGCTGGTTTGTTGTTGTATTGTTGACGCGAAGTGTTTACATAGTTATCGATCGAACTAATCATAATGGTATTATCGATATCAACTGCAATATCGGCAGTATGTCGGTATTGCAGATAAAGTTCGATAAACAAATTTGTAAATTAAAATCCATATTAATAAAAATGTTTTAAAAAAATATGCAAGAAATTTTAGCATATATTTTGAAAAGAGGGGAGGAGTGGGGGAAGGAGGGGAGGGCCCAAAAACGGCTATGCCTAGGGCCTACGAAAGGTATAATCCGGCTCTGTGTATGGGTTAATATACATAATAAAAGTGAATTTTTATTTCAATGAAACTTTTTGAAATATAAAGTTTCTGTGTCAAAATACTAGACAAACCTGAAATTTTTCTTACAGTTCTTGATTAACAACCTAATTGTTTGAATTTTTTTTTTCTCCCTCAAAATGTAATTATCAAGTAAGCAAGAAAGTAAAGCATTTGAAAAAGAAATTAACATGTGAAAAATCTTTTTATAGCTATTTTGAAATCTTTTATAGGTACATTTATTTCATTTAATTTATTAAACATCTTAGAAGAACATTTTTTGCAACAATTATTCTGCACATACATTGAGCAAAAAGAGTAACAATTACATGTGTACATAGAAGTTACGAAAATTTCATCACCGGTCAAAAAGACCAATAATATAATATTCATGAAGGACCAAAATGATAATATAAAGGACTAATAATAAGAACTAAAAAATATTACTTATCTGAATTTAAGACTATCTTATTAAAAGAAAGAAGTTAATAAATTAAACTTTAAAAAAATTACAATGTAGGAAAAGTGTAATATTCAAAAAATTATGATGAAATAAGCTATTTTGGGCAAAAACACAGACCAAAACACAAAAACAAAACAGAATACTATTCCTTTACACTAGTTGCTGGTCCTGATATTTACACTATTTTTAATGAACAAATATATCTTTCACACACAATAAACACCAACTTCTTCAACTGCTCCAAGCTTATTTTTAAAAGGTAATTATTTTATAATATTTTCCTAAACTTGTTCACATTATGAGCTGATAAGTAACTCATAGATAAAAAATGTGATGATTACTTTAGCAGAAAACCTAGTAATGTTTCAACAAATATAAGTGTTATCTTGAACATCAATGTTAGTAGAATTAAAATCTGATTTCTTGATAAGGAATATTTTTATTTGGTAAACGTGAAAGCTTGTTTCTTGAATGTTACTTCTTCTTTCATTTGTCTATCCTAAATATTCAATCTCCTCATCCCAGTTTTCTTTTATTGAAGCAAAAAAAAATCCTTCTTTCACACTCAGTTCTTTGAAGAAGATGATCAGCTCAAGAACAATCTGATGTGAAAACTTTCTCCTTCTAAAAATGTTTCAATGAATATTTTCATTCCTAAGTTAGTTCTTTTGCATTAGTTTCTCTTTATTCGGTGATAAGTTTGAAGCTGTCACTGCTGTTCATAAGTCATAGCATACAACAACAAGAGTTCTATATTTTTGGTATGAATGTTTTAATTTTATTTGTGAATATGAATTTATTATTTTTTAGTCTTTCTGACATATATTTTAAAAAATTATTGGTTCCGCAAGTCTTTTATTTATAATCTCTTCGAAAAGTAATAATTCATTATGCTGAATTCAAGCAAGGGGGGGGGAGCCTTTATTAGTTTGAACAATTAGGAGAAAGAAAAAAGACCAACTAAAATGTTAAAAAAAAGCTGGCTTTAAATAAAACAAATATTTTCCAAAAGCTGAAATAACGAAAGAAGCATGTTGTTAATTAATTAAAATGGTGTGATTGGATGATACGAACAAGATGGAATAGCTGTTTCGCATTTTCAAAATTTGTTAGATAAAAAAAAAAACTTTGGAAGTGTTTTGAAGTTTACGAACAATAATTTTTAAAGAACTTAATCAAACATCAAAATTAATTTATAATCAAACTATATAATCAGTTTCCCAACTTTGCAAACAAACAAAAAAAATTTTATTATTATTTTGGGCAAATCTTTGATAGAAAGAAGAATAAGATAGAAAATTCTTGATAGAAAGAAGATTTAGCACAATTTTTGAAAAATGTTTATTCTGGTGTAATTTAAAGTAAGCTCAGAAGTTTTAAAATGTGACTGTAATATGTTTATGGTCACTTTGGGCTAGTTTTAGAGTAAATGGTGAAATGTGTCACTAAAAATACTAATGTTTTAGCTATTTATGAAATATATGCATGTAAATATAAGTATAAGAAATAAACTTAAATTTTGTAAAAAATTTGAGTAGAAAAATATTTTCATACCAAAATTACATCCCAACAGTAAAAATTAAAACTAGCACAAATATCGTAATTTAATTTTGACGTTATAAAGTGTAATAAAACATATAACTTTTTCTGTGCTTATTTCAGAATGGGTATTTAATTACCTCTACAATCTATTCTTAATAAAACTACATGTAAGTAAAAGTTCATTCTTAAGAAATTAATTATCAAAAGTAACAATAATTTTACCTTACAAAAGCCATCGTACACTTAAATGTTTTTGGATAAATTCATAATTAAAATTAGCATCCATTGCTTTACTTTTTTATTTACTTATTTTTCATTTCTTCTTATTATTTTTGAGGTACCTGAATTAGATCACAATTTTTGATTTCTAACTTCATATTTTCTTTGATCATTTAAAAATGGCTCTTGGTCATAATAAAACATACAACAATTGAAAGTTGATTATTTGTCATCATTAGTAGTAAATCAGTTTAATGAATATTACAAAAATAGCTTATTTTATTCTATTCCTGTGCAGTATGTGATAAAACGCTTAAAAGATGGAATTTAAACCTACATGATGAATGATATAAATTATAGGTTCATGAAAATTGCATAAAAAATTCTTCAAAGTGTTGTAAAAGATTCTGAAAAACTTAATAAAAAATATTCTGCATCAATTTCACCCGAAACTCTTTGACGAGTTCTCAGAGCTGCTAAATTAAATGGGCAATCTGCATATAAAGTATTTTAATTTTACAAAAAAACATAAACCTTAGGCTTTACTTAACAAAATCAATGATAAATAAATCCCAAACATATCTATAATGTCATATTGACAGATGAAGACAAATCACATTGGGTTTCAATATATTATGTGGAGCAGAAAAAATGAGGAGCTTTATCCTAAGAACTTAGTTGGGACAGTTAAGCATAAAGTAACTTCATATTTATAGATGAGATGGCACAATACAATGAATCAACCTGTTTATTTAAATATTTTAAGATACAATTTACAATTATCAGTCCAAAATTAAGGTATTTCGAACAACTTCGCTTTATATCAAAATAACTAGCATAAGCTCTCATCTGGAACCTCTATAACTGACCACAAGCTTTTAACAAAATTCCTCAATTGCCATATTTAAACCCAATAAAACAAATTTAAAGAGAGCTGGAAGTTAAAGTATGATAACATGACATTGAAACAGAAAACTAAATATTTTTTTTCCTATTGTAGAAAGTTCTTCACACACACATACACATAGATTATATACTGTTTGTCTAAGATAGGTACTCCGACCGCCACTAAGTCTGCAGCAGTCTGGTGCTATGGAAACAAGAAGAGGGCATTTTAGGGAGGGTAGATTCAATAAAAGAGGTCTCTTCTCTCGCCGAACCCCCACTTGAAATTATCATACCTCGTTACCATAGTCACCGCCACAGCTCCAGACGAATGCCTGGCAGAGTACCTATCTTAGACAAACAGTATATATATATATATATATATATATATATATATATATATATATATATATATATATATATAGGGTTCACAACAGCAATGAAAATTTTATTATCCAATCGGACCACCTTGGTATTCATTTAGTCGTCCAAAAACTTAATATGATAGATAAAACTTGAAAAAAAATTCAAACTTTAATTACATAATATGCTGTAGAAAAAATTATTAATCGCCATAGATAACACCAATAATAAACAATTTAAGCAGAATTTTAAAAATATTCAATATTGAGTCATGTATTCGATTTTTAAAAATTAATAATTACTTTGATTATGGAAAAATAATTTTAATTAAAGATTATAATTAGTTAAACTATAATTCAAAAAAAATATTAGTGTATTTTTTAGATTTAACTAATGTTGAGTTTTATAAAAGCATGTTTCTGATAGAATGTGATTATACATCAGCTTTTTTTAATTTTATTTTTTAGTTTGTTTTTACAATAATTGATACAATTTGAATAATAAACTTAAGAATGCATACATTTAGAATAATATATTTATCAATTTCTTATATATCAATTTCAATACATATTTTATAATTATTCATACAAATACATTTTCAACATTTTTAAACATCTTAAAATTTCTCAACATCTTATATATCCTCTTAAAATTAAAAGAATTTTTTTTTTATTTTCCTGTCCATGTGTGTTTTGCAGAAATATTTAATTCAATTAATTTTCTTAAAAATCTTATTCTTTACATTACCACTTATATTATTTTTGCATTAATATACTAATCAATTTCTTTAATACTTTAATTTAGAGTTTCCTTTAAAGTAAAATTTCTTTGTCAAGTTTATTTACTCTCAATTATTATCAAGTTTTCATTAAACAAAAACTCGGAATTATTTACCTAATAATTAAATTTTGTTTAGAAATATATAACATTCTTCTCTTTAAAATTATTTGATGTAAAGCAGCTGACTAAATTAGTGCAAATAAAAAAAATAATAAAATAAAAAAAACTGTTTGCTCTGTTTTGTAACTGAACAAATTAGAACTGCAATTTTATTTTGACATTTAAACTTATATATTACTACACAGTTAACTTTAAGAAAGTAGTCCTTTCTGTAAAAAAAAAAAAAGAATAAATAGAAATAAAAAAAATCAGCATTACAAAACTCATGGTTAGGTATAAAGTAATCTAGTCTCAATTCTTCAAATTTCACTTTTCTATTTGCGTTCCAAACAGGGTTGGGTTTTTTACGTCAAAAAGTGGTTTTTGACATGACAAGGGTATAATACTGGTTTAAACCGTCAAAAACTGAAGTTTGCCAAGAAAATATATAAACTTCAAAACTACCAACAGTTGCCATGCATTATATGGAAATTTAATTATACTATAGGAAATCAGCAGGTTTTAAAATATTTTTTTTTTAAATTAAGGTAAAATAAGAGATTTAAAATCTCAGAAATTTATATTCAAATGCATGTGCAGAAAAATTTTGCACAAAAATTGTTTAAATATTTATATTTTGAAAAAAAAAATTTTTTTTTGATATTTAAGAAAATTAAAAGTTTATTACCATGCATTTTTGACATATAAGGAACATTTAACTAATATTTATATTTATAAGGAACTTACAAGTTATGTTGTATAAATACAAACTTGATACAAGTGTATAAAAAAAATTTTTAATGTTAGACTGAATATCTTTATTATCCAGTATGTTAATTTGAATTTAAAAGTAGTTATATTTATGAATAATGATAAATATAATTCATATTGTTTATTATATTTATTTATAATTATTACATTTATCATTTTAAAACAATTTTCATCTCTTAATTTTTTTTTCTCCACTTGTATTAAGAATACAAATAATGTATATCTTGAAAGTAAGAAGTAATTATTCAACAGCTGAATATATAGATATTCAACAAAACTATATAGTATTCAGCAAAATGAAATTCACAAGTATTCGGCCAAATGAACATTTGGCAAAAAGGTTGGATATTCCTTAAATCCCTATTTAAAATGTTATTTTCATTCTTTTATTCCTTCATATTGTAATAAGATATAATCTTTAATTATACATCATTTTAAAAAAGTTTGGGTTAGAGTTGCTGTGTTACGAATTTTCGAATCTAGATCTATCTACTATATCCTTTCTAGTACACTATATGATATCCTTCTTAATTTTGTATGTATAATTTAGTCAAATATAAATCTTTGTATTAGCATTTTCCTAAAGCCTTCCTTACACCATTTTAGTTAAAAGAAAATGTATCCAACTTAAAATAAGTTACTTAACAAACAAGAATTGAAAGGAATCATGATGGATTATAAAAAATAAAAAGATCACGACAAAATGCGATAATTCAAATGCAAAATTTACATGCTACCTATATGATATTAATTCAAATTTGTTTCAGCCAAGCAGGGTTGGAGTTTTTGCCGGCAAAGAGGGTATTTTGCCAAGACAGTGGCAAAAACTGGTAAGAACCAGCAAAAACCAAATTATCTAAATTGCTGATTAAATATTATTCGAAAATACTTGAAACAAATTTAAATCAATCATAAGGAACAATAATTTTGATACATTACATGCGACAATTATTTCTAAAATATTAATAATTAATATGATGATGTAAAGTATTGAATTTGCGCAAATTTAAAAAATTGCATTGACACTTGTATATTTTAATTAACTACACATGTTGATAGATATTTTATGCTTTAAATTATAGTTATATTAATTTAAAACAAGTTCATTTCACTGGAAAAAAGAGAATAATCACTAATTTTCCGATCAATAACGTTTTAATCTGCTAAAATGATATTATTAATACATTATGATTTAATTAATTTTGTTAATTTTTTTAAAATTATATATATTTACAGTATATATTTCAATAATTTTGTATCAAAAATGTGTTGTTGTCCTCTCATCTTGGAAAATATAGGCTTTTGTCACTTTGCTTGGCAAAAACCTGCTTTTGCCAGGACATTTTTTTCCACCTGCGGCAAAATCTTGCCAACCCTGCAGCTAAGCAAAAATAAACATTTACTGCATTGATTAAATTAATCTTCTATCACAAATCTGATTTATCTACAATATCTGCACTTATGGATGTCATCACACTCTCTTAAAACATTCAGAAAAATTTTTTCCTCATAGTCACATTTTTTTAGGAATACAAGTTTAAAATACGAGTATAAGTACAGCAGACTTAGAGTGTGAGATCTTTTATATGTCCACAATTTCCGAATTACTTTTCTAATTACCAATTTTAGTTAGCACTCAAATAACTTTGGCTGAAATCAGCAATTTTCTCTCAATCTCATGTTTTTGAAGTATTGTTTCGCTCCTACAAACCTGAGTAATAAAAGCTTGATACAGTGTATGAACGAGAAATCTGACAGAAAAAAAGGGGTTCTTGGTACAGATATGATTATCATGATAATGGGATTTTGAGAAAGTTTCATTTTTTAAATTTCCGATTTACATAACTTTATAAGAATCTTGTTGGATAGCAAAGCTTTTATTTACAGAAGCTTAATATTGGTGGAATTCAAAACTAACAGAAAAATCATAAATTTGATATTCCCTTCTGTTAATAACAAAAACTTTAAAAATTATTTTGATAAAATAGGGATATTTCTGTATTGTGATCTGTTACTTCAGCTACAACCGCCAAATGGATTTTAAACTTGCAAATTTATAAAAATTAAAAAAACTATAGTGTCCAAAGTGGCTACGAGTTGATCCCTTTTGCGATTTCTTTAAAAGTTTCTGCCTTAGCTGTTGCCTAGGAGTTTCCGGGACTTGGAACAACACGGAAATCTTTGTAAATCTTACTTTTCTAAGCTATATAATTACATAAAAAATAATGAAAAATTTAGGAAGTAATAAATAGGAAAATTAATCAATGATCTGGCATATATCAACGCATAAGGGAGATTTCAGCATCATCATTTGTAGAATAATTACCAAGTCTTGGCAACTTTATGGCAGCTGCTTGCGAGAAACAAAACAAAAAAATCACAGAAACAGACCAACTCAAAAGGTATAATGCATAGCCACCTCCGGCACACATCTGCATGTTTTTCTTTTAAAAACATTTGTGAGCTTAAAATCTATTTGGCACCTTGGTGTTGTCACAACAGATCACGTTACAGAAATATACCCATTGCATCCTTAAATCTTAAAGAGTGGAGTTTGTGGCAGAATGATAGGCAAGTCTTGGCAACTTCCAGACAGCGGCCAACGAGAAGCTTCAAAAACATCACAGAAAAGGACCATCTTGAAGTGTATAACTCGTAGCCACCCCCCCCCCCGGCAAACATTTACATGTTAAGTTACCAAATGGCACCATTGCAATTGTAAATCAGGATACGGAAATATCCCCCAACATTGAATTTATTAATATGATTAAGTTGTTTTTAAACTTTATTACTGTGATTTAGTTGTTCTTAAGGGGGATAATAAGTGGCAGAATTATCGCCAAGTCTTGGAAACTTCCAGGCAGTGGCCTGTGAGAAACTTAAAAAAAAACATCACAGAAAAGGACCAACTCGTAGCCCCCCCCCCCGGGCAAACATCTAGGTGTTTTTTTTTTTAAAATTTGCAAGTTTAAAATTTATTTGGCACCTTGGCGATTGTAGTTGGCGCGACAGATCACGATATCCCCTCCGGCGATGGCTACGAGTTAGTTTCCCTTCTATGATGTTTCTTTTTAGTTTTTCGAGGGGGCCGCTGTCTGGAAGTTATCAATACTTGGTGATTGTTCTACCACAAATCACGATACGGAAATCTCCATTTGTCGCCAATCCAAGGGGTACTCAATTCTAAACTTAAAGTCTAAATAACAAACCAACATCCTATTTTATATGCTTAGAAAATTAAAGGAATTATATTTATGCAAGAATTTGAATTATATACAAGTAAAGTAAGGTAGGAAATTTGATTTCTAGTAAACACATCTTGATAACCAACGGCCACACAAGTCAAATTCATCAAGTAACTACAAATAGTAATCGATTTAAATAACTTAACAGACACACTTACTTTTCTCTTTAAAAAAATTTTCTTTAAAGCATTTAAGAGGCGAATCGATTTATTTTAACTGTTCATTCAATAAATTCACACCTGGAAAAATACTCAATAATATTACAACCTTACAGAATGGCGCTGGCTCTAGCTCTAATTAGAATAATGTGGATAGCTTCCCGTTAACTATTTCTGTTCATTTCTAATCGAAACGGAAGTGGGTTTGTTGAAGCAGGATTGCTATCTTTGATTTTTAAAGATATAAGGAGCCCGCAAGAGGAACTGAAGGTCCTATCTTTCTGGTGGCAATGAAAATGGGCTACCTTTTTCAATCATCGTGGCGACTTTTTATATCTTTTAAATCACCACAGTATGCATATTTGTTATGGCGTCTTTAGCGTGCTGAAATTTTTACAGCATAGCTCGTTCACCAGTAGTTGGTACTTGGCTCCGCTTTCATCACGTGGTATGTGACGATATAATTTCGCTATTTTTGGGAGAAGGTTGTGAGCAATCCTGAACAAGGTTGCTATTTGGCAATCATATGGCAAAAATATTTATTTCGCAAACTTTATCTGCATTTTTTAACGTTAAATATTTCATAAATTTGATGATATTTTGCAACATTTTTTATGATATTTCTCTCTTTTGAGAGATTAGTTTGTCCTTTTTGAGACATTTTTCTGGGAAAACAGCAGTTTTTAAATTTAAAATACATTTAATTAGCCAGAGAAAGAAAGGTATAATAGCATATGATAAAGTGAAGTAAGTGACTGAAAACGAAGTCACTGTTTGTACTTGGTGCTCACTATGGGTTGTCTCAATTTCAAGCTCGGAGATGTTTCTCTTCAAACTTCCGCGCTGAAATTAACTCTGCGTTCAAGGAGGTGAAGCCAAGTGCCAACTCCTGGTGAACGAACTATACCTAATTTGTTGTGGTAAGCAAAAATTATTAATATGCCTTACATATTCTTTGCATCCATTTTTAACTAATTAATTTCGAAAAGATTGCATAAATGTTTATATATTCCGTTCCATAAAGGTTAAGTTTTATGAACTGGAACTAGACTCATGGTACAGGGGAAAGTGTTACAGCTTCTGTTGGCCGAAAGTGACCTGGAGCACCAAAAGTAGAAGACTGATTTAGCTCCATAGTTTCACCTGCTAGCATTAGCTGGGCATAATGGAATGGCCTTCACGCCTAGGGTGGCCCTACCAGGAGCTAAGCTCCCGACGTACTTCGCCCATTCCGCCCAGTGGCACCCCCTCGCCACGGTGAGGCAGCTAGCAGGATTTGAGGGGGACCATCAGAGTTAAATTCACCATCAGAGTTAAATTCAATCAGACCCTCTCAAGAAATTTTAGACTCAGCCAGGGAGTCCCCCAGGGTTCCGTCTTGGGGCCTCTGCTCTTTTGCCTATTTTTTGCTGGCATCGAAAAGGTGATATCTAAGAGATGTAATGTTGGTATTTTCGCCGATGATGTCGTCCTCTGGCACTCTGACGATGACATTAAGACTATTGAAGACAATATCAACCTCACTCTAAAAGATGAGAGTGACTTTGCTCAAAAACACAAACTGGTTTTTAACTCATCTAAATCTGTTGTTAGTTTTTATACTACCAATAGGCACATATACAATTATAAACCTACTATTTGTTTTAACGGTCAAAATTTGCCTTACGAAAAGAAAGCAAAATACTTGGGTTTTATTATGGACCAGGAGATTCTTGGCAATAAGCACATCGAACTGCTGGAATCGAGGTGTAGAAAGAGGTTAAATATCCTAAAATATATTTCTGGGCAAGACTGGGGAGCAGATGCTACAACTTTGAAATTAACATACACTGCACTTATTAGACCCATACTGGAATATGGGGCACCTATTTATTCCTGTGCCTCAGAGACAAACCTGAATAGATTGGAAAGAGTCCAAATTAGTGCTGCAAAAATTATTACAGGTTTGAGGCGTAGCTGTCCAGATAAAATTGTTCTGTTTGAATCTGACCTCCAACCGTTATACATGAGAAGGAACTCCAGTCTCAAGAAATACTACAATAAGCTCATCAGTTTTGGTGATCAGAACAGAACCTCTTACTATCTCAAAAATTGGAAAAATAACCATAGACTGAAGAGAAACAGTCCCTTCTCTTTGCCTGTTTCAATTCATCTTGTAGACTTGCAATATCCCTGCCGAATTGAGCCTCACTCCTTGAGGTCATGTTTTAGCCCTGTTACTAATTTTTCAGGTATCCATTTCCATACGGAGCTGTTGTACCCGGCCTATAAAAGTAAAGACAACCCAGAATTTATGAAACAAATGGCTCTTGAAACTATTAGCCAAATACCATCAGATGCTTTACAACTATACACAGATGGCAGCAAGAGCGACGAAGGTCATTCAGGTAGTGGGGTTTTTATTAAAACACCCACGTACACATTGAGTCTCAAAATTAGAAATTCTGAATTTTGCTCAGTTTTCAGATCTGAGCTTATTGCGATTGAAAATGGCCTAAGACATGTTGAGAATATTGCTGAGCCTGACTTTAAGCATATATGGATACTGACGGATAGCAAATCTTCAATCCAACACCTTAGCAACTGGATGAATGTTGGAGACAGGGCTGCGGCTTCAATTTTGGGGATGCTTTTCAGGCTCTCTGCGGACTTTGGAGTACACTTCCAATGGATTCCATCACACGTTGGAATCAAAGGTAACGAGATGGCGGACTCACTGGCTAAGGATGCTTCTTTGGAACCTCTACAGCCAGATCTACCTTCCACTTTCAACGAGGTCTTTTCAGAGTGCAAAAAAATGTTTATGGACCTCTGGAGGGTTCCTCCTCCGCATAGTTGGTATTTCAGAAAACGACCTGGAAGTGCCTTGCTTTTTGAGGGACCTAGAAGTCAGCAGACTTGTTTATCTCACTTTGCAAGTGGTCACTTGAGGTGTCTCTCGTATGTTCAGGGGCAAAAGACTTTTGGACTTTGCACTAAATGTAGCACTGCTCAGGCTTCGCCCGAGCATATTCTAAACTGTATCGATTTTAAGATCGACGAGGTTTTTTCAAAACCTCATCTGTTTTTAGACTTCCTGGACATTTTTGGACTTATGGAATTGGTCTAATTGGGATGGACCTCTTGGGGATTAGAAACAACAACTAAGTTTTATTCACGTGTTATTTTTCACTGAGAATGAATTTTGTAATGCATTTATATATCCACTCTACTGGAAAATTATTTATTATGTGTGTAACACTAATTGATTGAGTTTATTGTTTGAAAATATTGTTAAATTTTTGTGGGGAAAAAGTTTTGATAACTTGAAAATGTTTTCATATTGGTCTATTTATTCAAGCATAAATGTTTGATCATTAAGAATGTATTAGGAAGATCAGTGTTAATATAGCGAAAATGAGCTCGCATAAGTTTTAGGAAATTATATAGTCTGTTATTTATGTAGAATAATAAATGAAATAATATGGAAATAAATGCTTGTCTTTTGTGCTGTTTGTTATCATAATTTCAGAAGATTGCTAAAGGCCGTAAACGTGGGAAAATGTCAATTTTTTAAGAGTAGTGTTGAATTTTTGGGCCATATCATTGACAAAAATGGCATCCATCCTACCTTAGAGAAATTAAAAGCTATAGGGAAAATTGAAATTCCAGAAAATGTTACTCAGCTTAAATCATTTTTAGGGTTGCTTAATTATCAGTCTAAGTTCATTAAAAATTCATCTACTTTATTATCTCTTTTGTATAACCTTTTAAACAAAGATGTTCCCTGGACATGGTCTGATGAGTGCAACAAAGTGTTTGAGCAGTGCAAAGAACTTTTAACGTGATAGATGCAGTATTAGCTCATTATAACGAAAATCTTCCTTTACAAGAATCTTGTGATGCTTCGCCTGTTGGGATTGGTGCTGTTTTATCACACATCATAAATGGTAAAGAAAAACCTGTTGCATATGCCTCTCGAACATTATCAAAGGCTACCCAAGTAGCACCTGATATTAGATAACATCAGAAAATCAGCAAAATCCAACGTTATCTTGCACAACTTCTAATATTAGAAAGATGCAAGAGGTGGCTGTTTGCTCTGCATTATATAATATTAGATTCTGTGCAAACTAATATTATCTAGCGTTCGCCACAATATTATTTTGAGTTAGTCTTGATGCTTTATAATATTAGATTTCGCATTTTCTCATATTATTTTGCTTTGCTTTCTATTTTTTTGGAGTAGGCAAGAGGAAGATATGGATGGTAGTAGAATAATTCGGCGATACAATTTTACTTAACAATTTTACTTGTTGTGAAGCAGTAAAACATAGAACAATAGTTTTATGTCATTCCACTCATTATTTACTTAGCAATACAGAAATACTAAATAAAATTATATTAGCGAATTCTGCTACCTTCCATTTTTCTCCTCCTTACGACTGCATTTTACCTCTACAATTTATCTTTATATATTTCTAAACTTCATTATAACTACCATATGCAATGTATGATTTGCACTCTGAAGTTATAAATTAGATTAATGTATTCAAAATAAATTAGTAAATTCAGTAAATGAGTGACAACGTATTGGGATCTTTTGTCACTCAGTGAAATTTACCTAACACTTTTCCTTTTGACATTGTAATTTTCTAAAGTATTGTTATTGTTACTTTTTTCTCTCTATTGGTTCATGATTCATATATGATTGACTGGAAGCATGTTTGTGTAACACATACGTATATCGTAGTACATATAAATATCGTAGTACATATAAATATCGTAGTACATTCCTATACAACTGAAAAGAGGAGAAGGAAGGGGGAAACGTCAAAGGCATGAAACCAGTCTTCTCCCCAGATGACGTATTCAAACAACTTCTCTGCTTCTGAGTAAGGCTCTTATACCAGAGCTGACCTATCAAGCAATATTGGAGCAAACAAGTTCGCAAGTTAACGTTATGTTAGTATTAGTTTTGTTATTACGGAGATGCCAATTACGCCGGACACGCCAAAATAATTTAAAAAGCGGTAAATAACTACAAAGTAAATTTTGCAAATAGTTGACAATATTTGCTTGCTTTTAAAAATGTAAAGCATGTAATAAGTACAATAAAGTGGTGAATTATAAAAGCCTACGCATTGTTTAGAAATAGTGGTGGATTAAAATCTACTAAATTGAACTTATTAAATCAAGAATTACAATTAATAAACTAACACTTGAAAATATTTATTCGCTGTACTTATGTTAGCTCTTTGCTCCAACAATAAATGATAAGTCGGCCTGTCTAATTCAGGGGCTCTACTTCTGAGCAATTAACACCTGAAACACTTTTCAAAAAAACACAAAATACTTTTAAAAAGAAGCTTAATACACTCATAAAATAAAGGTTTTATTTTTTTATGGTACATTTCAATTAAATTATTTTTGCCATTTAAAATAATGGATGTCGAATTTTTTAAAGTAGCATATAAATAAATTAAATATTTGAAGTATTTTGCATGCACTTTTGTTTTATATTATTAAAAGTTATTATGATGTTCTAAGACACATTTAGCAAACCTTCACAAGTTCAGACCATATATATATGTTACCGCAAAGTATGATATCCGGTATTGTATAGAATGCCTAAAATTAGCCGGCAAAGTATGAAATGATTTATATTTCACACATTGCCTAGGCATTCTATAGAATGCCAAATGAGAAACCGGCAAAGTATAAAATACATCTCCGATTCGTCAAAATGTCATTCAACACTGACAAATTCAAAACGTCATCCGATTTGATATTAATTTATTCATGGATGTAATTACATTTATTCGTTATTTTAATACTTACTGACGATAGATTATATTTATTTGATATTTTAATACTTACTGACGATAGATTATATTTATTTGATATTTTAATACTTACTGACGATAGATTAGAAGAAACATAACTGTTTGGAGTATCGGGCAAATATATACCGGGCAATGGCACTTGGACCTTAAAAAATATCAGTGTAGGGTATACCGGGCAAATGTATACCGGGCAATGGCACTTGACCTTAAAAAACATCAGTGTAGGGTATACCGGGCAGTGGCACTGAACCTTCAAAAAAAACCTCAGTGTAGGGTATACCGGGCACTGGCACTGAACCTTAAAAAAACATCAGTGTAGGGTACACCGGGCAAATGTATACCGGGCAGTGGCACTGAACCTTTAAAAAAACATCAGTGTAGGGTAAACCGGGAAAATGTATACCGGGCAATGGCACTGAACCTTAAAAAAACATCTGTGTAGGGTATACCGGGCAGTGACACTTGACCTTAAAAAAACATCAGTGTAGGGTATACCGGGCAGTGGCACTTAACTAGACCTAGTATATATTTCAGACATTTACCAAAGGCCTAGTCATACTAGGTTTACTTAAGTGCCATTGCCCGGTATACCCTACACTGATGTTTTTTTTTAAGGTCAAGTGCCATTGCCCGGTATACATTTGCCCGGTATACCCTACACTGATGTTTTTTAAGGTCAAGTGCCACTGCCTTGTATATCCTAAACTGATGTTTTTTTTAAGGTTCCGTGCCACTGCTCGGTATACCCTACACTGATGTTTTTTTATGATCAAGTGCCATTGCCCGGTTATATTTGCCCGATACTCCTAACACTGATGTTTCTTCTAATCGATCGTTTGTAAGTATTAAAATATCGAATAAATGTAATTATATCCACGAATAAATTAATATGAAATCGGATGTAATAAGCATTTCGGACATTCACCAAAGCGACTATATGATTGTCAACATTCACCGATCAAAGTCAACAATCACCGATTTCGCTCATTCACCGTAACATGCACATCATTTACATAATAACCTCATCAGGACGTTCATTTCATACTTTGCCTAAATAGCATTCGGCATTGTATAGAATGCCTAGGCATTCTATACAATGCCTAGGTAAAGTATGTAATGCTTCTCACATTTCACACTTTGCCTAAAAACGTCAGGCATTCTATACAATGCCGGCGCTTCATACATTGCCAGTAACATATATATAAAGCTGATTTTTATAAGCATTTGAGGGGATCTGTAAATTCACAATCGCAACGCTTGAGTACACCCTCTAGCGGAGCCTGAAGATATTAGGCATTTATTTATGAAGTTTTCATTTAATTCTGTCATAATCATTGGCAGAGTCAGGCGCCATTTTCTTAATAGCAAAATTTCCCTAAGGAAAAGGCAGAAGAACTTGAAAAAACTCTCCAGAACATTGGTAAATCTTTCAGAAACAAAATCCGCCAAACATTTGAAGAAAAATTTTTCAATAATTTTTAACTTCTATTACCAACAAACTTGCAACTGATGACTTCCGATTTCGGGATCGCATACTGTTACAGATGGGTGTATTGCTGTAAAATAAATTTTTTTCTGTTTTCAATTCATTACAAATTAAAGCGAAGTCAACATTTCTTACTCTTTTCCAATGAATAAATGTGATTTCAGAACATGCAGAACTGCAATAGTTGCAGAATAGTCTTCTTCTTTATAGAATAGTGTACATTTCTGTATTATTATAATTCAGAAAACAACAATAAAGAATCATCCGAATTACTTGAAATAGTATAATTTGTGCTGATTATTAAGAAATTTTTATCGCTTTCTTGGTAAGTATTTTTTAATTTTGAATGATTAATTTAAACTAGAATTCAGCTATTCTTTTTTATAAGTTACATACAGAAATTCATATCGAGATCTTACAATTATGAAATTTTACTGTGTTGTAAGCCATCTTAAAGTAAAGAAGGGATAATATTTGTATAGATTATTTGAGAATAAAGTTTTCAAACGAAGAACATATCATTTTTGAATTCTCCGGATTTGTAAACCAGGTAAGTGTTATGATTTTTATAATAAATTTTTTTTTCTTATTTGATGATAGCTCTCTACAGAATGGTTTTTTACGTCTGATTAAGAACTATAAGAATTTAAAAAAGAAACAATATGACAGTTTTTTTAATTCAATATGAGGATTCAATTCAATGATAAAGAATTAAAAAAAAACTCAACTCAACTCAAACTGTCAAAAAACTTTTTTTGCATATTTTAAAGTTTGAGGTAATGTGATACATAAAACTATGGAATGTAAAGTTTAAATAAGCCTTTCATGTTATATTATTAATTCTAGTAAAACGATTTCGCAGGCATTTGGTTCTAACTCTAATAAGAAGATACATATTTTTTTTTCTGTCAATTTACAAATATTTTCCGATGTGTTTTGAAAGTTTCCTTCTCTAAATAAAAAAGAGATACCATTTTGTTTCTGCTTGCATAAGAACGAATATCAAATATTTTTATTTTTTGAATTTAAACAGTCATAATAAAGAAGGAACGTTACAATGCTACACGCTACATTAACGACGTCTCCAGAGCAACTGAATGACTATTCATATAGAAATAGCAAGTATTCGTCTCATACAACAACGTCCCTATAGTTCATAGTGATCGCGAATACTGCTTTTAATTTATAAATTTATAATCGTTTTCAGATATAAAGTAAAAACAGTATCTACATTAGCGGTCGCATATTAATTTTTAAACTGGGAATAAATCTTTTCGAAATTTAACTAATCATCATAAAGAAAAGCAGGATTAAATTTAAACCTGGTATGTTTCAAGCATTTGCCTTTCACCTCCTCACAGATTTCTTCAGCAATTAATCAGGTCCTTTTGTTTTAAAATTTCGTATTAATGTTTTTTCAAGTTTTCATAACGTTTCTGCGTTAGTTTCGTTGAACTTTACTTAGCAGAACAAGTATGTGTTTTCATTTCATTTTGCGCATCTAAAAATGTATATTAAAAACTATGGTTGAGGAGCTTCTTATTTATGAGCTTATCAAAATACATTCTAGCATTTATCTAAATGTCTTTAGATCAAATTATTAAGAATACAAGGATTTTGTTAAGAAATATTATTTCCCGAACCATTGAGACAAATAAATTTTCTAAAAAAGTTACTATTCCTTTTTTACCTTTTATCAGATACGTTTAGAAGAATCGCATCCACCATAAAGCATGTTTGTAAATATTAGAATTGAGATGTCAATAAAAAAATAAATAGTTATGATTCGTAATTTTCTAAAAGCGATCGTAACGCTCGAATACGCCATCTGGGGAGAAGATCGATTCCATGCCTTTAGCCCTTCTCCCTTCCCTCTCCTGCTCTTTTCAGTTGTATAGGAATATACTACGATATTTTTTCCTTTTCTTAATATTTTTTATTGATAAAATTATTGTTTAAAATTTCCATGATGTTTTCTTTTAGAACTATGTTTAATGTAGTTTTCAGTTCCATAGTTTCCCAACATAAAACAATTTAATCTATATGAAAATCAAGATAGAAACTAACGTCTGTGACTTTCCACACGCTAATGGTGAAAGCATTGAGAAATGCTCTCTACCTATGGCATGTTTCGCATGCCTTAGGTAGAGAATTCTGCTCTTCGCCACCTGTAGCCCATTTCGATAGCCAATCACCGTTTTGTATTTTGAAGCATTGATCAATCTGATCCTCTCCAAATTATTTGACAGTCTAATGAACAATTTTGGAATACATTCGTTTCAAATAGGTCCAAACAAATTTATGCTACGTATAAAATTAACCAGTAAATAAGAAAAAAAAACATATTTCGTTTCAAATTAACTTTATTTCAAGAATGCTTAAAAATCATAATCGTAAACATAAACTCAGTGGGATTTTTTTTTCTCTTTTTTCTTTTCTTTTTTTTTTTTTTTTTTTTTACAGATAAGCACATTTTTTGCTTTTTAGAAACTAGTTATTTAACTTTTTAATTTCAAATTAAGGGATTGGCCATGCATTTTGGCGAAAATTATGTAGCCCCACATTCCCGGGCATGTATTTTACCTCTGCGAATACGGTCGAGAATGAAAGTAATAAAGAAAGTAGAAAACAATCGATATGGATTATATTTTTTAAGTCTTAATAGATAAATAGCTGTAGATAAATTGTAATTGATATTAAATAGATAAATTATATTTGATATAAAATAGATAAATTGTAATTGATATTAAATAGATAAATTATAATTAATATAAAATAGATAAATTGTAATTGATATTAAATAGATAAATTATAATTGATATAAAATAGATAAATTGTAATTGATATTAAATAGATAAATAAGAATTTATTTAACTAAGGTAGCTTTCTTTATTTATTAATAATGATTTATTCGAGCCTTTGAAGGACTTTGAAAATTTTTGCCAGCATCAGCAATAATTAACGCGATGGAGGTTAAAATGAGCATAAGTCCATGTAGCAAATGAGCCAACTTTTTTCTACTCAATTAAATGGAAGAGCTCAAGCGTCAAAACATCTAATCTTCGAAGAACTTTCCTTTTCAGAAAATTCAAACACTAACACACCAAGCTATTTTTTAAAGCTATAGATTACAAATAAGAATAATGCGCTTTTTACTCCTTTTGTTTAAGTTTAAATATCTAAATTCATACACCAACGCATGACAATGTGAATAACATGCTTATTTTCGTAGCAATACAAATGCAGTCATTTACAGTTCTTCGAATTATTTATATACATATGTAGATATAGTAAAGTCAACTAATATTTCGTAATCAAATGCTTTTAAAGATAAATGAACAACAAGGAATTTTTTTTATACAAAATAAACTAATTTACAAAAATGATCCTCTCTTTAAATTTTATTAAAAAAACAGGAAACATGTTAACTAAATTGCAAAAGTTTCACTTCCTTCAATTCGCGATCGCAACGCTCGAGTACGCCGTCTAGCGGGAGCCTGTAAATATCGGACATTAATTTATCACGTTTTCATTTAGTTCCATCAAAGTCATTGACTGAATCAGACGCCATTTTTTAGCAGCAAATAAGAAGCAAAATTTCCCTAAGGAAAAGGCCGAAGAACTTGAAAAAAATCTCCAGAATATTAGTAAATCTTTCAGGAACAGAACACGCCAAACATTTGAAGAAAAATTCCTCCATAATTTTTAATTTCTATTATCAACAAACTTGCAACTGATGACTTCCGATTTCGGATACTGTTACAGATGTGTGTATTAAGGTAAAATGCATTTCTTCTGTCTTCAATTCATTAAGAATTAAAGTGAAGTCAACATTGCTTTCGTCATTCCAGTGAATAAATATGAATTCAGAACATACAGAATTGTAATAGTTATAGCATATTCTTCTTCGCTATAGAATAGTATATATTTCTGTATCCATATAATTCGGAAAACAACAATAAAAAATTATCCAAGTTACTTGAAATAGTGCCATTTGTGCTGATTCTTAATTAATTTTAGTCGTTTTCTTGGCAGGTATTTTTTAGTTTTGAAAGAATAAGTTCAACTAGAATTCAGCTATTCTGTTTTTAGCATTGTATTTGTTCTGTTTTCTATTTTATATTCAAATTCATATCAATTATAAAATTTTGCTGTGTAGTATGTTATCTAAAAGTAATGAAGGTATAAACTATGTATTATTTGAGAATAAAGTTTTCAAACAAGGAACTTATCATTTTGGAATTCTCCGGGAATCATAAATCAGGTAAGTGAAATGATTTTTACAATAAAAAATTTGCTTGTAAATATTTTTTTTTCATTTGATGATGGTTCTCTACAGAATGGTTTTTTACGTCTGATTAAGAACTATAAGAATAATAAAAAAAGAAACAATATGAAAGTTTTTATTTCAATGTTAATAATTCTTAAAATCGTTTTTTTTATCCTAAGAATTCTTTATTTTCCGTTTTTTAGTTTATAATTTTTTGATAAAAATTGTTCTCAAAATACTTTTGAAAAATTAAATGGTATAACATTATGTGTTTATGTATACTTCTTGTATATTCCAATGTTTGAAATAATATGATTCAGAAAAGTATGGAATAAAAATTCGGTACTTACGACGTATTAACGCCACCGCCGCTACAGATTTGGCGGTTTTTAAGTGCCGTCAATCTACACTTAAAATTTTTGCGACAGTTCATAAAATAAAACACTTTATTTAAAATCAAAATAGTTAATTGGATTTCGGTGGAAAATGAGCCGATACAGAGTTTAGCATAGATTCAAAACAATCATATCGCCATATGAACTCTGATGAATAAGATTCCAAATGAAATAACATTTCCAAAACGTACGTTTGCCAAGATAAAGTTTTATGTTGTGGGAATTGGTACATTTTCGTTTTTTCGGTTAAATATTTCCCTCCTGAAAAAATAAAATTGCATCTTGTTTTGTTTTTGGCAAATCCCAAAGACGAATATTCGTAGCACTAAAAATGGCGACAAAAAAGAATTGTTTTTTTTTTTCTGTTTTTGTTTCGTCAGCATTCTTTATTTTACGTTTCTTAGTTTCTAAATAATGATTTTTATTGAAACTTGAAATTTTTTGATAAAAATTGTTGTCAAAAAACGTTGTTTACAAAATTAAATTTCATAAAATTATGAGGCTTATGTATACTTTTTGTTCATTTTAATTTTTGAACTAATATGATTCTTAAAACTATAGAATGTAAAGTTTAAATAGGCCTTTCATGTTATATCATTACATTTAGTAATACTATTTCTCGGGCATTAGGTTTTAACTCTTAAAAGAATATACATATTTTTTTCTGTTAATGTACAAATATTTTTCCGATGTGTTTTGGATATTCCTTCTCTAATAAAAAGAGATACCATTTTGTTTTCGGTTGTACAAGAAAGAAGATCAAGCATTTTTCTTTTTTAAATTTAATAAGCCACATTAAAGAAGGAACGTTGCAATGCTACACGCTACATTAACGACGTCTCCAGAGTAACTGAATGACGGTTCATATGGAAATCGCAGGTAAGCGTCTCATACAACAACGCCTCCTATAGTTCGTTGCGATCGCGATATAGTAATTTCTATTTCGGAAATATTTGCTCATGCGAATATATAAGCAATTGTTGCCAAACTTTTTGAAATTGATTTTACCTTTTTAGAATTCCTGGAAATCACAGGTAAATTTAAGTTGAAAAGCATTGTTTTAAATTCTAACAAATTCTTAAACGACGCTACAAATTCTTAGGGTGGAATTCAACTGCAACATCGACTGTCTTAAGACGGGTGAAATCGTAACTTTCGCAATGCATGATGGGAAATCTCGTAAGTTTCAATTCAACTGAAACACTTACGTTGAAAATGACAAATCGGTCTTAAGACGGGTGGTTCGACTGACTTAAGACGCTCTAATCCAATATGGCGTTTGTGTTGTTTTGTTATGATGATCCGTTGGTGATCATGAAACAAAACTTAGGGTGGAATTCAACTGCAACATCGACTGTCTTAAGACGGGTGAAATCGTAACTTTCGCAATGCATGATGGGAAATCTCGTAAGTTTCAATTCAACTGAAACACTTACGTTGAAAATGACAAATCGGTCTTAAGACGGGTGGTTCGACTGACTTAAGACGCTCTAATCCAATATGGCGTTTGTGTTGTTTTGTTATGATGATCCGTTGGTGATCATGAAACAAAACTTACTTGTTAATTCTTAAATATTATTGATTTAATCCTTCTCATTTATCAGTCTGCACTTGTTATTAGTAATAATGTCTACAAAATTTGTTTTAAAAAGATAAATAAGTACGAACCTAACACCTTATTTTCACTCTTATTCCTGTAAACAAAAAAGTATGTTTAATTTTATTTTTCCTGAACTGAAGTAAAACGTAAGAGTTCTATTGTTTAATGTGTGCATATTAAACTCTTTTGTATGTAAATTTTATTTGACTATTTTTTATATCTTCATCAAAGTTGTTTGCTGTATGTTTTGAACTAAAACTATTATCGAATATAAATTTTTCTTAAAAGTACACGTTTCATACGTAAGTAATTTATTTGGTTACAAAGCGAGTAATCTTACGAAATTTAGTTAAAATTGTATCGATACACATTATGTTATCTTTATTATTGTACAGTTATAAATTATGCTTATTTTTTATTGATATGCTTACGGATAATCTATTTGAGTTCTTAGGTTTATAAAATTTTAAACCCTTTAATGATTCTTGGTTTATAATAATTATTATTCATTTTAATTGTTAATAACTTTTAACTCTTTATCTTTTTAGATTTAACTGTTGCTAACATTTAATACTACAAAATGCACTAAATTTTTACCTTTTGAACTAGGAATAACTTTTTTCATTGTTTTTTTTTTTTTTAAACTATTTATTTTTGTAGAAAAGTTGCTTTTGTATAAAGATATATTTATTGAAATCCTATCATAAAACATGTTTAACAATTTTAGAAATACAATTACTGATTTTTTAATCTTATATGTTCATTAAAAATATGGGATTATTTCTGTATCATGATTTGTCATGCCAACTACAATTGCTCAAGTCCCAAATAGCTTTTAAACTTGCAAATTTTTGTAAGAAAAAAAACGTGTAGATGTTTGCCCGGGGGTGGCTACGAGTTATTCTTTTTGTGATGTTTTTGTTTCTTGTAGGCCGCTGCCCAGAAATTGCTGAGACTTGGCAATAAATTACGATCCGAAAATCTCCCAATAAGTATTGGCTGTGTGAACTTATTTTATTACAGACATAACTGCTGTTTATGGATGTAAACTTTACAGAAATTAGGAAGTGAAATGCTTACAAGCTTGGTAATTTATGCTTTTGTGATGGTGTACTAAAAAATTGCCATACACTCTAGCAGAAATTTGTTGGCTTGTTTTAAAACATCCAGGAGTGATTGAAGATCAGGATACATTTATTACCTGTTTCTGAAGTTGAATAGACTGTCTTTTATTGTTAGGTAAGAGTGCTTATAATTGATTCAAACAATTATTTAAATTTTTTAATTAAATCCCAATTAATAAAAACTAATTGCAGATTTGTAATTATTTTTTATTAGTTAGGATTTATAGGTCTCTTTATTGGGTTATATTAAATGAATAGTATTTAGTTGATGACTTGTTTTATATGTGTATCAAAAATTTTAAAAATACTGTGATCAAATTTTAAATTGCCTTATCACATTTAGTATGCAAAATATATATGTATTGTATTCTCTGTTACGAAGAGCATACTAATTTCCATAAATAAGTGCTGTTATGTATGAGTACTTGAAACAAATCTTGGATAATATACCAAAGGCGTTTCTCAACAGATATTTTTTTTATACAGATTTCATTATTTATGTTACCTAATGGTAAAATTATAAAATAAAAATAATCTTAATAATTTTTTAATGGTGAATTTTAACTCTAATGCTGAACTCTTAATGTTGAATAATAACACAAAATTTTTAAAAACGAAAAACAACGTTAATATTCTAAACTCAAAATCATGGAAAAATTTAATCAGCACTTTCAAGCACATTTACTGTTTCATGGTATTTAATTTAAAAGATGAGACTTGAAAATTTTTAACAGAATTATTTCCATATTTTGATAGCTATTCCTCTTTGATTTTACTTGAATAAATTTGGGTTAAGAAATTAGCTCTTGAAATTCTGTTGCTAAATGTTTTGTTTTTTCTTTTAAGAAATGACAAGTGGTGAAAACCCTAATTAACATTTAAAATTACTATTAGTATTAATATTTGTAATGAAAATTTCACTAATTGAGAAAAAATTTAAAGTTATATTACGTAAATAAGATTCAGAAGTAGTCTATCCTTTACTGTTACGTACATGTTAATAGTAAATTGAAATTTATAATTTTTAAAATTTTTCAGTTCTTGCAGATTAGCATAAAGTAGTTATCAAATATGGTTTTTAAGTCAGTTTGTTTAGATACCTAAAATAACTTGTATATAGCACTTAGGCTATCGAAATACATTTTTCTTACAAAAAAGATCAATAATATTTAACCGATTTTAAAATCTATTGAGTACTGACCTACTGATTCAAAGTCTATCATAATATGATTACATCTAAGTTTGACTAACTTCAAAATATCTGTTAAATGCAGTTTTATTCTAAACCAAAAATCAAGTTTTGAAAATAACATAAATTAAGTCAGAGTTAATTAGTTAGAAATTTTACTTTTCTGAATAATGATTAGTAGTATTGAATTATAGTCTTTTTCAATTTTATATCAATATAGTCTTTTTCAATTTTATATTTATTTTCATAGTTATTTTAAATTATTTTTAATTTATTATCTAAAAAGTTAAAGTGGTCTAAAGTTTGTTTTTTATTTAAAAAGAAGCACTGATAGCAACTTTAGAAATAAACTATAATATGGATTTTGCTAAATTAAATTCCAGCTTTTTTGTTCAATTTATAATGGTATTCATTTGAGAATAAAGTGCTTTGAATCATGTTAAAAGATAAGTTTTTTTCTTCCAAAAATTATTCCCCTTGAAGTGCATTTCTGCTAAAAGAGGGACAGGTTAACTTAATGTGATAGAAATCGATATATAAAAGGCACAAGATAAATTAAAGCATACTGATAAGCTTATACTCATGAATGTCATTCTTAAGAGTAAGAATTTGTTCAAATAAACAATTTCACACTCAACTAACATATATCTCATATTTACTTTTGGCTAACGTAGGATTCAGTGTTACGATTTAATCTCATTAAAAGTAGCATACAACAATGCATTTATTAAAATATTAATAGTCATTAGCTTCATTGTTTTTCTTTTTTAAAGTGATTAACAACAATTAATTCAAAAGTACACTCAACGACAAACAGCACCGCATAGATAATTAAATTATTATTTGTAATTGAGTTGTTTAAAAATATTGTTTTTATACATATAAAATGTGCCATGAGAAATTATTATTCTCATGTCTAGCAAAATAGTTAAATATTTTATAAAGCCTTTCTACCTTAGAATAAGCATCAGTAATTTTTGAAGTTAATATTAATATTGATAATTATTTGAAATATGTTACTTTTCATTTATAAGACTATGCATTAACCAATAGGAAACTAAAAATTAATTCAATGCACAAAATAAAGGTTCTTTTTAATTTATTTTATAAATAAATGTTTTTTCTTTCTCTTTTACTACCATCATTAAATTTATTTATTAAAATTTTTAAACTCCTCTGAACTAAAACTATTAATAATAAAAATAACAATTGTTATTAGATATGTGTATGATTTTATTTAAATCTTAATTGTTTTTCTTTCGTTGGATCACATTGAAAATTTCTGCAATCACTATTGTTTTCGTAAACATTTTTCGAATTTATATTTTTATTTTCAAATAAATTTAAAACATCAACGATTAATAAACGGAAACTAATCATGGAGCTTATAAAGAAGCTTTATTACGCGATATGCGATATATGCTTGTAGCTTTCTTTCCTTGTTTATTCACTGTGCAAAAGAATCTGATTGGACAAAAATATTTTGACGTCACTGCTGATCGTAGGGAGAAACAGGTAACAAAATCCCCGTCTTAAGCCAGGGTACATTTAAGATACGACGCAAGTGTTTCACTTGAATAGCTATTTAAGACGATAGGCGTAACTTCCCGAACTTAAGACCGTCGCATACGTCGAGTGGCGTGTCTTAAGTCTGTTTCAGTTGAATCCCAGCCTTACTTGTTAATTCTTAAATATTATTGATTTAATCCTTCTCATTTATCAGTCTGCACTTGTTATTAGTAATAATGTCTACAAAATTTGTTTTAAAAAGATAAATAAGTACGAACCTAACACCTTATTTTCACTCTTATTCCTGTAAACAAAAAAGTATGTTTAATTTTATTTTTCCTGAACTGAAGTAAAACGTAAGAGTTCTATTGTTTAATGTGTGCATATTAAACTCTTTTGTATGTAAATTTTATTTGACTATTTTTTATATCTTCATCAAAGTTGTTTGCTGTATGTTTTGAACTAAAACTATTATCGAATATAAATTTTTCTTAAAAGTACACGTTTCATACGTAAGTAATTTATTTGGTTACAAAGCGAGTAATCTTACGAAATTTAGTTAAAATTGTATCGATACACATTATGTTATCTTTATTATTGTACAGTTATAAATTATGCTTATTTTTTATTGATATGCTTACGGATAATCTATTTGAGTTCTTAGGTTTATAAAATTTTAAACCCTTTAATGATTCTTGGTTTATAATAATTATTATTCATTTTAATTGTTAATAACTTTTAACTCTTTATCTTTTTAGATTTAACTGTTGCTAACATTTAATACTACAAAATGCACTAAATTTTTACCTTTTGAACTAGGAATAACTTTTTTCATTGTTTTTTTTTTTTTTAAACTATTTATTTTTGTAGAAAAGTTGCTTTTGTATAAAGATATATTTATTGAAATCCTATCATAAAACATGTTTAACAATTTTAGAAATACAATTACTGATTTTTTAATCTTATATGTTCATTAAAAATATGGGATTATTTCTGTATCATGATTTGTCATGCCAACTACAATTGCTCAAGTCCCAAATAGCTTTTAAACTTGCAAATTTTTGTAAGAAAAAAAACGTGTAGATGTTTGCCCGGGGGTGGCTACGAGTTATTCTTTTTGTGATGTTTTTGTTTCTTGTAGGCCGCTGCCCAGAAATTGCTGAGACTTGGCAATAAATTACGATCCGAAAATCTCCCAATAAGTATTGGCTGTGTGAACTTATTTTATTACAGACATAACTGCTGTTTATGGATGTAAACTTTACAGAAATTAGGAAGTGAAATGCTTACAAGCTTGGTAATTTATGCTTTTGTGATGGTGTACTAAAAAATTGCCATACACTCTAGCAGAAATTTGTTGGCTTGTTTTAAAACATCCAGGAGTGATTGAAGATCAGGATACATTTATTACCTGTTTCTGAAGTTGAATAGACTGTCTTTTATTGTTAGGTAAGAGTGCTTATAATTGATTCAAACAATTATTTAAATTTTTTAATTAAATCCCAATTAATAAAAACTAATTGCAGATTTGTAATTATTTTTTATTAGTTAGGATTTATAGGTCTCTTTATTGGGTTATATTAAATGAATAGTATTTAGTTGATGACTTGTTTTATATGTGTATCAAAAATTTTAAAAATACTGTGATCAAATTTTAAATTGCCTTATCACATTTAGTATGCAAAATATATATGTATTGTATTCTCTGTTACGAAGAGCATACTAATTTCCATAAATAAGTGCTGTTATGTATGAGTACTTGAAACAAATCTTGGATAATATACCAAAGGCGTTTCTCAACAGATATTTTTTTTATACAGATTTCATTATTTATGTTACCTAATGGTAAAATTATAAAATAAAAATAATCTTAATAATTTTTTAATGGTGAATTTTAACTCTAATGCTGAACTCTTAATGTTGAATAATAACACAAAATTTTTAAAAACGAAAAACAACGTTAATATTCTAAACTCAAAATCATGGAAAAATTTAATCAGCACTTTCAAGCACATTTACTGTTTCATGGTATTTAATTTAAAAGATGAGACTTGAAAATTTTTAACAGAATTATTTCCATATTTTGATAGCTATTCCTCTTTGATTTTACTTGAATAAATTTGGGTTAAGAAATTAGCTCTTGAAATTCTGTTGCTAAATGTTTTGTTTTTTCTTTTAAGAAATGACAAGTGGTGAAAACCCTAATTAACATTTAAAATTACTATTAGTATTAATATTTGTAATGAAAATTTCACTAATTGAGAAAAAATTTAAAGTTATATTACGTAAATAAGATTCAGAAGTAGTCTATCCTTTACTGTTACGTACATGTTAATAGTAAATTGAAATTTATAATTTTTAAAATTTTTCAGTTCTTGCAGATTAGCATAAAGTAGTTATCAAATATGGTTTTTAAGTCAGTTTGTTTAGATACCTAAAATAACTTGTATATAGCACTTAGGCTATCGAAATACATTTTTCTTACAAAAAAGATCAATAATATTTAACCGATTTTAAAATCTATTGAGTACTGACCTACTGATTCAAAGTCTATCATAATATGATTACATCTAAGTTTGACTAACTTCAAAATATCTGTTAAATGCAGTTTTATTCTAAACCAAAAATCAAGTTTTGAAAATAACATAAATTAAGTCAGAGTTAATTAGTTAGAAATTTTACTTTTCTGAATAATGATTAGTAGTATTGAATTATAGTCTTTTTCAATTTTATATCAATATAGTCTTTTTCAATTTTATATTTATTTTCATAGTTATTTTAAATTATTTTTAATTTATTATCTAAAAAGTTAAAGTGGTCTAAAGTTTGTTTTTTATTTAAAAAGAAGCACTGATAGCAACTTTAGAAATAAACTATAATATGGATTTTGCTAAATTAAATTCCAGCTTTTTTGTTCAATTTATAATGGTATTCATTTGAGAATAA
This sequence comes from Parasteatoda tepidariorum, assembly GCF_982258835.1. Lineage (NCBI taxonomy): Eukaryota > Metazoa > Arthropoda > Arachnida > Araneae > Theridiidae > Parasteatoda > Parasteatoda tepidariorum. The sequence goes on along the minus strand of NC_141760.1, from coordinate 45,721,336 downwards.
AGTGCTTTGAATCATGTTAAAAGATAAGTTTTTTTCTTCCAAAAATTATTCCCCTTGAAGTGCATTTCTGCTAAAAGAGGGACAGGTTAACTTAATGTGATAGAAATCGATATATAAAAGGCACAAGATAAATTAAAGCATACTGATAAGCTTATACTCATGAATGTCATTCTTAAGAGTAAGAATTTGTTCAAATAAACAATTTCACACTCAACTAACATATATCTCATATTTACTTTTGGCTAACGTAGGATTCAGTGTTACGATTTAATCTCATTAAAAGTAGCATACAACAATGCATTTATTAAAATATTAATAGTCATTAGCTTCATTGTTTTTCTTTTTTAAAGTGATTAACAACAATTAATTCAAAAGTACACTCAACGACAAACAGCACCGCATAGATAATTAAATTATTATTTGTAATTGAGTTGTTTAAAAATATTGTTTTTATACATATAAAATGTGCCATGAGAAATTATTATTCTCATGTCTAGCAAAATAGTTAAATATTTTATAAAGCCTTTCTACCTTAGAATAAGCATCAGTAATTTTTGAAGTTAATATTAATATTGATAATTATTTGAAATATGTTACTTTTCATTTATAAGACTATGCATTAACCAATAGGAAACTAAAAATTAATTCAATGCACAAAATAAAGGTTCTTTTTAATTTATTTTATAAATAAATGTTTTTTCTTTCTCTTTTACTACCATCATTAAATTTATTTATTAAAATTTTTAAACTCCTCTGAACTAAAACTATTAATAATAAAAATAACAATTGTTATTAGATATGTGTATGATTTTATTTAAATCTTAATTGTTTTTCTTTCGTTGGATCACATTGAAAATTTCTGCAATCACTATTGTTTTCGTAAACATTTTTCGAATTTATATTTTTATTTTCAAATAAATTTAAAACATCAACGATTAATAAACGGAAACTAATCATGGAGCTTATAAAGAAGCTTTATTACGCGATATGCGATATATGCTTGTAGCTTTCTTTCCTTGTTTATTCACTGTGCAAAAGAATCTGATTGGACAAAAATATTTTGACGTCACTGCTGATCGTAGGGAGAAACAGGTAACAAAATCCCCGTCTTAAGCCAGGGTACATTTAAGATACGACGCAAGTGTTTCACTTGAATAGCTATTTAAGACGATAGGCGTAACTTCCCGAACTTAAGACCGTCGCATACGTCGAGTGGCGTGTCTTAAGTCTGTTTCAGTTGAATCCCAGCCTTAATTTTATTGGACACAAAAATGCCTCACTCTCAGAATTAAATTTTCTTTTTATATGCTCCTTTTCTAATTTAATTTTATTATATTCTGGTACTCTAAATTTGTGAATGAAATTAGCAAATTAATTATTGCTATGTTATGAATTACGTTAAAACACATTTCTAATTTAAGCAAAAGCTTTCATTAACTTTAAAAATAAGAACACGACTTATTATCCCTTTTTATATTTTTTCATATGGATGGTGTTTTCAGTAGAAATGTAAACAATAACAATCTCGAGCTGTATGCCTGCTCTAGTTACGGTTAGAAAGCTTGCAGCTGCTTACTACATGTTATTCTACGAGGCGATATTTTCAAACGGATAATTTTGTTTTCAATAAAAGAAATAAATTAGATAATTTCTGGACTCAAATCTGCCGTATTTCATAAGATATCAATGTTATTATGTAATTCTGGTGAGTTTCAAGTGAAAATTTGTTTTAGTTACTTAGACATACATTGTTAAAAAAGGTGACATGGCTGCTAGATTTTGAATAACTCGCTTTTTTGGCAGTCTTGATATGGCCTCTTTCTATAAGTTTATTACTGTTTGTTCTTGTTGCAAGCCGTGCACCATCTTACGTTAGTGTTAACACTTTTAGCATTGTAAACACAAGTATTGTTAGCATTGTAAACACAAGTAATAAGTAATCAAGTCCATTGTTTGCAAGAATCTCAGAACACAAAGATGCCAAATAGCTTTAAAATACAACGGAAACAGTAACCCGTAAATTTAGGCGGTACCGAGCTTGCAGCGTTCCCTAGTGTTGGAAATAGTTTATTAGTTAGTGTAGTGTAGTTTATTCTATATCAGAACTATTACAACTAAGCACTTACTATAAAAAATGAATATAAATATATATTTTTACGCCTATAATGAGATAAACCACAAAAATATGGTTTAAGAAAAAAGATTTCTTATTGCCACCGAGAAGATAAGACCTTCTGTTCCTCTTACGGGTTCCTGAAATCTACGACACTATGAATCAGTGGCAGTGGAAATGCCTCTTATGGTCTATTTTCAAATATCTTTCTTCATCCCATGAAAGCTATAAGCGTGTATTTTTAAAGGATTGAGCTCTGAAGCGGTGACCAGGTACCCTGTTTATAACTGTTTACCGCCTTTTTTCAATATTTTAAAACTTCTCCTGAACGGTCTTGTGTTTACCGTAATTAAAACTTTTAAAGTTATTTTTAAACTATTACTTTAGAAATATGTTTAGTGTAAACCGCAGTGGTGGAAGGTCAAGAATATCTAATTTCGATACAAATCGTCATCGCTCTTCATCTATAGGTATGCATAGAAATATTGAAAGTTCTGCTTGTAAGTCTAGAGACTCATACGGTAGTAATTATCAAAGAAGAGCATCTTCTGAAGAAAGAAAATCTGTAAACTCAGTTATGCGAAGGTATTTATATTATGAAATTGCTATTTACATATTTTAAGGTTATCAAAATTGTGTAGATAAGCTAATTAATTTCATCTTGTAGAATATCTTGTGATGTTTTAGGGGATGTTATCGTAGCGCGATCTGTCGCTCTAACTTCGATTGCTAAGGGGCCACATTGATTCGACATATTTTTTTATTTATATAAAATCATGTAAAGGTTTGACTGTGGGTGTTTCAGCATTTATCCTCTTTTGTGATGTTTTTTGTATTAGTTTCTCGCGGGATTCTCCCCGGAATTTTCCAGCACTTGGCGATTATTCTGTAGCAGATCAGAAATAAATTTTCAAAATTAAAAATAAAAAGAATACATATATAGTGTTTTCATCATAGAAAAAAAACGGGTGAGAATTTCTAACCCTTTCTCAAAAACAGGGTGAGATTTCAAGAAGTTAAGTGAGATTTCTAAAAACTAAAAAAACAAGAAAACTCTTGAAAAAAAATAATTTCTTTAATTATAAGACATTTTTAATGTCTTCTATTTTTTAAAGCATTGAATATTTTTGGTGCATCATCATAGAAGATTTTGCCTTTACAAGGTATTTGTCCATCTTACATTAGTGCATAAAAAATTTGAACGTCTTGCATGAAGAAACCTTACCTACGTTAAACACGTGGTTGCAGAGAAATGCGTTCTGAAAGGGGTTACGTGGCTGGGGTCTGTTTAGAAGAAATTTGGGTCTGTTAACGGACCCTTCACAAAATATCTTTTCATAAAAACGGACCCTTCACAAAATATCTTTTCATAAAAGCGGACCCTTCACAAAATATTTTAACTTAAAAACGGACCCTTCACAAAATAAATTATCTTTTAATCGGACCCTTCACAAATTTGTTTATCTTCATTATTGTTTTGCTAATCGAATAAAATCTTCCCAGGGGGGGGGGAGAGAAAGACAGATGTAAACAAACTAAGTTTTGTCTTCGGCAGACGCTTCTTCCTTTATTCGTCCGAAGTAAATATTCTGCTTTCAGCAGTAAAGGCTAAATATCAAATATTTGTATGTTGCATCTCAGAAGCAGCAGTAGTTGTTTATTTTTGAAAATTTAATTTTTTTAATTATAATTTTACAGTGTTAAGCATAATCTTGTATGTCTTTACAATTTAAAAACTCCTTGAAAACGTTTTTTTGCAATAACGGACCCTATTTGCACAAATTCACAAAAGCGGACCCCGGTTGAAAGAATGTGACTTAACGTTTATTTTATATTCACAAATTACGAGTAATTTTTTCACAATTTTACAAAAACGGACCTTTCACAAAATGTCTGGACAGACCCCTGCGTGGTTGTGTTCTGTTGTTCGAAAATTTTCTGAACAGGGTTGGGAAGTTTTTGACACATGATGGTTTTTACCGGTTTGTACCATGGTTTTTACTGTCATGTCAAAAAACCCTCTGTCAAAAACTGTCTAAAACCCATAGTTTTGATAAAACTGTATTTAATTTGAGTTTAACTGCTTAAGATTTAAAATTAATTCATTTTTTGGCAGTAAATTAGAAAAAAAGTTGTTAAAAGATATTTAAGAACAGATTTTTGCATTTTCCCAACATGATTATATCAAATCATACTATTTGAAGTAAAATATTAGGATACTAAACAAAATTTTCAACATTTCCAAGCATCATTTTGTTTGGCATATTACATTACTGAAGAATGTCAAGTCATTCCTGACTTAGAGTTTGTTAGTAGTTACAAGTTTTGTTTAGCATATTTCTAATATTTAAGAAATGCCAAATTTTAAATTCTTCTTTTTAGTTCTTGAATTTATTAATAGTTCCAAGTTCTTTTGTTTGTTTGTTTATTTCTAACAATTAAGAAGTGCAAAATTTTGAATCCTTTGCAAATCAAGCTATAATGATAAAAGTTAAGTATCACTATTTTCAATAAGTATGTTGCAATATTTCTGTATGAATGTATATCCTTCTATAAGAATACATGTATATAGCTGCAAAATCAATAGCAATCATTTACAACATTCATTTATAAAGGCAATTAAGTGAAAATAATATATTGTCCGCTATATGCCATAAATTAAAGAAAACAGTAGGTTTTTGACGATTTTTACCACTGTCGTGTCAAAAACCAGTTTTTGACGGCAAAAACCCAACCCTGGCTCTGAACAACACTGGTAAATAGGGAAGCTAGATAACGGGACAGATGTTGAATATATTGAAAGATCCAGGAAGAAAAGTGAAAAGCATTTTATTCTAAATGGCGTAATTTGAAGCTTTTTCCAAAATGCGAGAAGTTTGCTAATTTTGAAATTTATTAATACAATGCCCGAATTTCTCACGGTAGTAATTTTTTAATGCGAGAAAAGAAAGAAATATGCGAGATTCTCGCGCTGTAGTGAAAACACTGATATAGCTGCTTGCCTGGGGTTTGTTGAATTCGCTCTGTTTCTCATGAGCCACTTGGTGATTATCTTTGCGTTGGAAAAATTACGGAAACCTCCATAAAATAAAAATACTCTTATTGTAACTGGCCATATTTGTTATGCATAATTTTAACTTAGAATCACTTTCATTATTTATTAACGGTACCAAAAATTATCACAGCATTGGCATGCTGTGGTGAAAACTCGCTTGTTTCATGGCAACTTTCACTTATAAATTGAATTTTATTTATCAACTCCATTATACTGGACAAAAAAGGATCGAAGCTTTCTTACTTAATTATTGTCATAATTACTGTGTGTTTAACTTTTAGAGCAATAGATACTTATTGAATAAAAACAGATTGTTAAAGGTTTTAACCATGAGATGAACCTAGATGACAATTTTATAAAAAAACTGCTATTTTTAATCATAATGGTTGAAGCGTTACAAAAATACTCATTAGTACAACTTCTCACCCTCAAATGTAAAATAAATTAATGAGGTCAAGACAGGTTTTACTCATAAAAATTGTTATGAACCAGTGCAGAGGTTTTCAAACTATGCTTTGAGAGCACTTGTTGGTTCCCTGTGCTCTACCAAAAGTTGGGCTATGTATTGAAGATTTATCATTTGTCAATAATTTTGTAAAACAATGACTATAAGAAAAATAAGTTGGCATTCCGTGTGTCAGTTTTCTTCCAATACACAAAACAAATTTATATGAAAGAACATTAAGTATCATGAAGGGAGATAGGAACTGAATTCATAGTATCAGTCAGTTATCATTCTTCACCTTAAAAAAGGTGGGGTACTAAAAATTGAAAAGAACACTATTTCCCCCTAAAAAAAAAGAACATATCACAAAAAAGGGCATTATTCTCAAATATTATCATATCTCTTTAGACACCAAAATATACAAAATTCTTAAATATATCATTAAAAAAAATATATTTTTTTAAAAAAGATTTATTTTAAATGAAAAATAACTCCTTGGTTACATTTGCACCTTATTATAGTTAGGCTTTAAAGTGAGCACAATTTTGGAATTTTGAAAATATATTTTGAAAATAAGTAAAAGTATTAATAACTTATTAAAAATATAGAAATTTAAGAAATTTAAAGCAATTGTAATAATAGCCGAAAGGGAAATAACGATAAAGATTTGCATTTGCAATGATATCTTCGATCAAACCCTTGAAAAAGTTATAACTAAAATATAAAATTTGCTATCAGTAACATCATATTAATTATATTTGAATTGAAAAAAACCATGAGGAAATAGTCAAGAAATGGCAATCAGCTGCTGAAAAAATTCTTAATAAACGGCTTGATTTTAAAATACCAAAATTTGAACTGTGCAACTGAAAAAGGGAACTTTTTAGACAAAAATATTGCTTGTAAAAATTATCTGAGTGAAAAAAAAAACAATGATTATAGAAAAGAAGAAAAAAAAGATTGAAAAATGACATGTATTTACGACAAAGTTGTCACAATCAAATTTTTATTTAAATCAATTTTTATTCAATGAAATCAAAATTTTAGACATTTTTTCAGGATTATAATATTAATTATTCAAGATTTTAATATTAATTATTTATTAATTTACCATTTCAAATTTTAAATCAGTTGCATATTAGTTAACAATCAGTTGAGAACCAACAAATTTTTAAATTAATTATAAAATCCAACTTCTGTAGTAGATTTCTTTGTTTTGATGATTTCGAACAAGGCAATCTTGTTTTCAATCAAGTCAATCTTCTTTCATCGAACAAGTCAATCTCGTTTAATTAGTACTGAACTGATTTTTTACTGATTTAATGTATTTTCTATGTAATGTGGATAGCACCATTTGATAAAATCAATTCTTGTTAGCTTTTACCTAGAAGGGTATTGTACTCTAATCAGTCCTGAGTTATACTTGTTCTGGGTCTAAGCTTTGATTTTACATTTAGTTTATTAAAAAAAAATTTATTACGATTAATTTAATAATGTTGCTTCAATTAATTAAAAATTGAGCTTTCGAAAATTCAACTGCCTTTCAGACTATTGCAGAACTGTTTCTGAGTTGTTTTCTTACAACTATTTTTGAAAACTCAACAGTCACCTATCTATTGCACATTATTAAATATGGCACTTTAGGGGATTGTATGAGACATATTTTATTTGAAAATGCAAGAACTCAAACTTTAAGTTATTCGATTTGATTTCAGAACCTCCCTTGTGCAGTTTACGTCTCTCATTATCTTTTTTTCCTAAATACCATAAGATGCATATTTAAGTAAATTTCCTTTGTCTAACATTGAGTGAAGTAATATAATAAAAGTTCTTACAATAGCTAATTAAATATTTTAGATTTTCCACTTATGTTTTTAAATGTATTTTTACTACAAAAACATAACTGAATTCATAGATAGAATAATTAACTCTTGCTCTGTGTGAAAGGTTGGCCTCATTTGTTTTAAAGTATAACTTTGTCAATGTGTGTGTGTGTTTTTTTGTGTTTGTATTCAAACATAAATTGTTGCAAAATATTAGTTGAAAGAAGTGTAAAATGAAAATATGTTTCAGGTACAGTGGTGTACGAAATTCTTTGTGCAATGAACCGAAGGGAATATCTAAGGAAACGAGACCACTTTCTGACAAAGTATATCAAAAAAAGAAAGCAAATGATCTGTATGAGGTATAAATCTGTTTTTTCTTTCTTTCATAGTTGTAAATTATAGTTTGAGAAATATAAAGTTCTTAGCTATTACTACTAAAGATGTGAGATGAGAATATCCTCAAAAGAATATTCTTTAAGAAAGAGATTATTCTAAGAATATTCATCAACCCTGTAGCAGAATTTTTTCTGGTTTTCTGCAACATACCTCTTTAATACTAATATCTTTCTGCAAGATACTTTTAAAAATAACAAATATACGTGTTTATTTAAAGTAACAGAAGCGTCAACTTCAAAGCAGGGTTCGTGATTTTTTTGATTTTTTAAAAAAAAATCTAAAAAATCGGATTATTTTGATTTAAATCGGATTTTTTTGATTTAAATCAGATTTTTTTGATTTTTATTTAAATACACTATAAGAGCTTTAATTTATGATCAAAAAAACTTTATAAATGTTTAATCAAAATTAAATTAATATTAAAACTATATTATAACAATATTTTAGAAGCTATAACTTACTAAAATAATTTTTCATTATAATGCATAGCGACCATTTTGATACAAAGGCATGATTGAAATTAAAAGACAAGATAAAATAGATAATTTAAAGAATACTATTTTAACTAATAACACAAAGTTTCAATTAGCACAGCATAATTTTAATTTAAAACTGTGATCTCTTTTTTTCCCTCATGATTTATAAAATGGCAAAATAAATGCAACAGATTGTGTTTATAAATGTTGTTATTCATCAAAAAATAAATATTCAATCTATATATTTTTATGTTAAAATATTCATTTTCAATCCTTTATCAAAATACATAAGTTAAGCTAAAAAACATTTTTAAAAAAATCTATGTACTTATTGGAATTTTTTTTTCACAAAAGAAAATCTGATAATTTCAAAGATACCGTAAACATATTATGAGAAGAAAAATAAAAACCAGTTAATAACCCTACTGCTTCAAATAGACTTTGATAGGGAAGAATGACACTATATCAGGAAAAAAATATCTGAAGTCAGCTTTTTTTCTTTCTTTCTATTTTTGGCATATTAAGGTAATTTCTTTTTAATATAACCTCAAGCTTTAGAAATATAGAAATTTCCATCAATAAACTATAATGTAGATTTGAATTTCATGCTTTTTTAATCAAAGGGTAGAATTTTAATTAACATTTGCTTTTTGAAAAAAAGCATGTTTATTTACTTTCTACAGCTATGCAAGTCTATATTAAGACAGCATTAAATATTTACTTTAATCTGTACTTTCAATGTTAAGAATCAAAAGATTTTTAAACATGTAATTTTAAATGTGTTTAACACACTCCAAGAAAAAAGTAATTTCGTTAACTAAAATTAATTAATGCAGCAATTTATTTAAAATAAATTTTAAAACTAAGAAAAGAAAATAATAAAAGTATCAATAATTTAAAGCATTGTTTTTTAATTTTTAAAATCAATATAATATATATATAAAAATCAGTTGATTTAAATCAATGATTTTTTTAAAAAAATCATTTGATTTTAATCATGATTTAAATCGTGATTTAAATCAAGCTGATTTAAATCAACGAACCCTGCTTCAAAGGAAAAAAAAGTGGTTTAACTGAATATGTAATATATTTTTTTAAAATTCTAATATTATGTCGATATTCTTGTATTTTGTAGGGGGAAAAGACTCTAATTATTTTATTTCTTCGTCTTTTGTAAATCATAATCATATTAAAAAAAATTGTGAAATCCATAGCAGTAACTACCGAAAAAAAAGATTGATGGCAAAGTCACACAAATCGGACTCTTCAAAAAGGGATTACTAAATGCGTGTTTTCATTTTGAGATTCAGTTGTAATAATTATACAGTAAAAATCGCATAGTGATTCGTATTCTCACTATGTAAAATTAAATATCGCGATTCATATTCTGCTGTTTAAAAAATCATACACCGTTACTCTTCTTGCAATTCAAAAATCATACACTGAGATTTTTATTCACATGATTTAAAAACCACATATTGCGATTCATATTCACAAGTTTTAAAAATCATGCCTTGTCAGTCTTTGCGTAATTTAAAAATCACGCATAGCAATTCGTGTTCAAGCGATTTAAAAATCCCACATCGCTATTGGTATTCACAGAATTTAAATCAGGAAGAGTGCCACCCGGGACAAATTCCCAAAACTGATTTAGTTATCTGCTCTAAACTTATTACTGCCCACAACAACAATTTCTGTAGAAAGACTGTTTTCCAGAATGAACTGGGCACGTTCAAGATTGTAGTCTTTAAACAAAATCATTAAATTTTTATTTAATGGCCTGATGAAGCTACCAGAGATGATAAAGGAGATAAAATTATCACAATATTTGGAAATTGCAGGATAACCATTAAGAAATTTTTTAATCCATTTTCTACCTTCATGGACCATTTTATATAATTTACGATTATATGCTGGGAAATGATTTATAAATCATTAAATTTTTACTGTAAAAAAGTGTAATCAACGTAAGTATTGTAAAGTAATGTAAATTTTAATAATTGTTGATATATATGGGTATTGATTGTAAATAGTGTCAGGTTAAAAAAGTATTGGTCATAAAGAGTTGTAATCAAGCATCTAAAAAGTTTATTATTAAAGAAAATAGTTCCTTCAAAATTTAAGTTTTGTTTCTTTTCCTTTGTTGGAGTTTATTCCCTATTAAATGTTGAATCTTATTTTGCGCTGAAAGGGTTTTGGTTTAATTTGAATCATTTTTAGCCCTACAAATTAAACGGTAATTAAGGTTAGTAATTAACTTGCATTTATTTTAATAACTACAATATTTTTTCAAATATTATTCTACGAACAAATTTCTTAATGTTAAATTTTACGTTTAAATGGACTTTTGTATTATGTAATAAGTTGAAAAAACATGAATTTTCCCACAAATTTTAATTATTTCAATTTATCTGAATTTTTTTTCTTATAAATTGATTCTGATTTTTGATTCTATTTTCCCCCCTATATAATCAGTTTTGCAGTTTTTAATTTTTAACATTTAAAAGTATTTAATTTTATGCAAATTTATTACAAAGTTAACTGATAAAAGGAATTTAGTGCCTAGGACAATGATGTTTAAATAACAATAACTACCTATAACTGCTGTCAACATGTCTGTCTAAATACTTGGGCAGGTGGCCCTTCCTTGGTTAATTTGCTTTGCAAATGGCCCTTCACTCAAAAAGGTTGTGCACCCTAGTCTACCCAAACATTCCAAAAGTATGTCTGCAAACTCACAATATTCCTGTATAGCAGAATCAGTATTTTTCAGGCTTTTCTAGCCAGTATTTTATTTTGTTTAACAATCAGAATATTTTTTTTTTCTCTTAGAAAAATAGCCACACTGGAAATATATGCTCATGCAAACGCATTTTTTTTGTAGCAAAAACTTATGTATTTTTTAAATAAATATCTGCAAATATTAAAAATCTCCAGATTGTCACATATGTTATTAGTATTTCGCACATCATTATGAATCAGTGGAGGATCCAAAAACTTTTTGCGGTAAAAAACCGCTACAATTTAGTACTAAGCATTTCTAAATTATTTTGTAATTTGCAAACGTAGAATTTGTATTTTTAGCAAACCTATTAATTTTTTAATAACTGTCTATTTAAAGACTGCTGTACATATATTTTTTTAATTAAATGAAGTAAAGCTAATTATTTTTTTTCCCTTTTAGTTTCTTCTTCAATATGAGTTTAAAGCACCTATAACCCAAACTAAGTTATTGCAACCTAGCAAGAAAGAATATGAAATGATATTCCAAGTATGTGTCATTAAATTTTCTTTGAAATGCAATTCTTTTATTTTTGCAATTTAACTAAAATATTCTATTTTAGTTTTTAGTAAATTTTTGGGAACCTACATTTGAAGTGAAGAACTTAGAGGAAGATGCGCCTAAACTTTTGAAAGTTCTTGGTTATCCTTTCACTCTGAATAAATCTCTTTTTATGTATGTTGCAAGAACCAATTTTTCATCTCTTCTCGGAGTACTTTTGTTTCTTATGGATCATGCTAAGGTTTAATAATTTTTTTAAATGTTTTGTTTAAATTTTTAGTTTTAAGAAATTAAGAAATAGAAATCTTATTTCATATTTGATTGTTTAAAGGCTCTGTTACTATTAGACACTATAAATCCATAAAATTTTTCTCTAGCCAGTTTACGCATCTACATTATATTTACATTTTAAAAGGGGTAACACGAATTACAATGAAAAATTACAATACAAGTAATGTTATGATGAAATATGCACTAAGAAACAGATCAAACGAAGGTACAATATCTTTAGATCCGCAACTGGTCCAGGAGACCATTAATAATTATTTTTAAATGAAAAATTGCAATGCAGAAAATGAGTAATGCTTACAGCTGTGAAATATGTTATTCTGGACAGATCTATCAAAACCCAAATAAAAAGAAAAGCAGACCATCCTGTTACATCATTTAAAGGTCCTGGGGACCAATGATGATTATCTGATGGTAGTCTGCGTCAAATTTTAGTGGATGCAGATCAGTGGTTAATTTTGATAATCTGTTAATTTTGAGCCCTGCTAGTGGTATACCAAATATTCAGCTTTCTATTTAGTATTCTGATCTGTAACTAAATGCATTAAAATCTGGCTGAATGTTAATTTAAATTTTGCTAAATTGTAATAATATCCTATAAATTTAGGACACCTTAGGCTTTTGATTATTCCAGTTGCCATTTTCCTAATTTGCTTAACTCTTTACTTATGGCTGGTACAACTGATGGGCTAGAGTGACAGATGCGATCATGCTAGGTGCCGTAAGCCAGTTCTTTTCATGCTCATGTCAGTGTAGGGCTTTTGTATTTCAGTGGGATGTTAAATAAGCTACAGACAAAGTGTTTTGTTGGAAAGAGAGGAATGGGGCAGCGAGAAAGAGTAGAAAAGGGGAAAATATTGCAAATTAGCAATGCAAACATCCTTGAAACAGTTAACAAAAATTTAAATATTATATCTGTAAAAATTATTTTATTTCTCTAATTTTTGACCTTTTTTAAACATTTAATAAGTGCATGTTGATAGATTAGTGAAGATGTGTTCAGATAATATCAAAACTTTTAGTTGCTGCCACTTTTTAGTCAAACCTATGGAACAGTGCCTAAATTTTCTTAATTTGTACCCCTGATAATAATTCCTTTTTCTACATTTGAACATTTTTAGAACAAATTACTGTACTTGCATTTTTATTATAACTAGGAGACCTGGTCACTTCTGTTTTTTTAGTTTATAAAGATATGTAGTTCGTTCATGCTTTTCTGGTTTAAGGAAATTTCAGTTTTGAAAAACACAATTTTTGAAATAAAAAACACATTTCTTTCATTTTTATAAATGAACACGGTAGCTCTATTTCCTCTAAGCACTCTTGATATTAAAATGATACACAGTCTTTCACATTGTAAGTGGCCATTGAAAAAAGCTAGTGAAGAAATAAGGGACAAGCTAGTTAATTATTCTGTGAGAGATAAATTAACTATTAAAGCTCTTGTTAAACATATGGCAAATATTTTTGCATTGACATCATCTTTTGGAAAAAACCTTTCCTGTATTAACTTGTGAAAGCTATGATTAGTTTTCAAGGATCAGTAGTGGAAAGTTGATTCCAAACATAACTGAGCATACAACAAAATCTTCATAGCTATTGAACAATTACATATCATTAATTGTCCTCTATTGAAGTTTTATTAAAAACTTTTTTATTTTGCTTTCATAAAATATACTAAATTCAGGCATAATTATTTTTTATAGTTTTCCCTAAATGTTGATTTACCCAATTTGCTATTAGCTGGAGATCCTTCAAATGAACATTTTGTAAGTATATTTATTCTTACAGTATTTGATGTCATTGCTTGATTTGTTGTGATTTTTCAGTTATCATTAATATAGTTAAAACAGCAGGTATGCTATTCTTCATATCATTAATTAATTTTACTTCAGTTAGGAAGTAGTTGCAGGTGTAAGTTTTTAACAAAATTGTAAGTTTTAAGTACAAAACAGGTTTCAAAAAGTTATGAGGGAAAAAAAATATTTTTACTATGCTTACAAATTTATATTCTGGAGTCTCAACAAGAGGGGTCTAGAGAATTAGTGAAAGTGAAATATAGTATAATTAGAAGTTTTATGCTGTTCAATGCATGCAACAAATATTTTATTTGAACAAAAAAAACTTTGTTTGAATATTTACCAGTATTTTACACATTTGATAACAAATCAACAGATTTGACACAAATTTGCTACTACCGTAATTTCGCAGAGATACGTCGCACTGGTATATACATTGCACTCGTATAATGTGACTAAAATGGGTAAAGTTTTTCACCAGAAAAACTCCACCATCGGATACGCCACACAAAATTTTTCTGTTTGAATGATCACGGAATTAACCCTTCTGTTTCAAATATCAAATTATTTGAAAAACAAATGGCTAAACTTTTTAAAATTATTAAACTATTAAATATATCATAAATTAATGTATGTGATCTTACATCAGAGAATCAGAAATTTTGTAATTTGATAATTATCGTAACTTTTTTCATATGTATGCAAAATTGTACGATGTAGAATTGTGCCTAATTCAAATGCAACACAATTGCAAACGCATTATGTTAATAAGTACTAATTTAAAATATTCTAGTTTTATTTAAACAAATTGATTAAAAACCAAAATATAATAAGTTATCAACATGCAATAAATTGATTAAAAGGATCTTACTAGGTGCAATATTGTACCATGTAGAACAATTGCGATCACATCTCGTCACTTTATCGTAATTTGATTTTAAATCCCTAAATATCATTAAATCGAATGATTCAACAGCTACAAGTCCTTACAATAATTCAAAAGAAATATTAATAATAATTAAATTAAATAAATTAAATCTTGTTTTGCACAAAATTGTTCTACACAAAACAATCGCGAACACATCCTGTTTCTTTTTACTAATTTAAAGTTCTAAAATTTTTACCAATCAAATGATACTGCTAAAAACCTTTGAAATAATTTTTAAAAATAGATATAAAAAATAAACAACGAATCTCATTTTGCACAAAATGGAAGCATAAAGTGATCTTGAGTGCATTATTTCTTTTATAATTAATTTATAATATCCCCGTTATATATAAATCAAAAGATTAAACTGCTAAAAAATTTTTAAAATAAACACTGAATATGTAATAAATGAACCAGTTCACACATTCCAGTTTTATCCAAGTGCTCATCATGTTGCATCATTTTACTCAAACGAATTTCGAAATCTGATATTTTTGAGTCTTGGGAATATTACGATAAAAATATGAGTAAAAATAATGAAGATAACCTTCAACTGAAAGTGGGCGATCATTTAAGCATTTCACCCCTCTCATTCATTTTAGAGAATGACTTGTGTACTTTTCTTTCACCTTTTTTTTAAACACCTGCAGTAAAAAAAAGGGAAAGGAAGAATTCATACTTCTGTCAACCCTTGTAAGAGACTATTCGTAGGGTGATTGCGGGAGGCAAATTCGTCAATGGCTATTTTGTTTGAAAGGGAGAGTGGCTGTTGCGCTATTGTTGCATTTTTGAAAACTGTTTTTCACCTGCATTGTTAATTCTTTATATTATTTTTGTTCATAAATTATAAAAATAGATCGCTGCAAAAGATAAAAAGATGAAGAGGAATAAGGAAATTTTGAAGAATCAGATCAACATAATCGAATTTTTCATGCTCAAGTAGTTAAAAAAACAAAACAAAAAAAGCACTGAATAGGCAGCTTCATTAGATACGTCGCACATACCAAAATCTAATGTTTTAAATCATAAATGCCCTGTGGTGTATCTCAGCCAAATTACAGTACTAAATACTGGTTTTATATGATCACCAGAATTTTTAATTAATATGCAAATAGTAAATCTTTTAAAAAATCAAATCAGTTCTAAAAATATCATCCCTTTGTCACCTTTTCATACCTGCCAAGTGTCCTGTTTTTTAAGCGAAGACTCCCATAATTTTATGACTATCTCCCGTTACCTTTTATGATCTTCTCGGTCTAGGTCAAACTTTCAAACTGACCTTATTTGTCCTTTGTCTCAAAAAATTATGTGGAATCACCTGCACTTATATTTTTTTTACTGCTACATCCTTCTGCAGGGTTCCCACGGTCCTTAAAAGTCCTTAAAAGTTGCTTAGTTTTTATTTTGAAAATTAAGGGCCCTTAAAAGTACTTAATTTTGATTCAAGGTTTTTAAGAGTCCTTAATTTCTAGTATCACTAGTTGGTTTGAAAAATTTTTTTATCTTAGAAAAATATCCACAATTAAAAAGTACGTCTTTCGCCTGGAATGAGACCCTGCATCAAGGGTAGAACATTTTGAATGCGTGTGAGGGTAGGGGTTACAAGCAAGTGGAAGAAAACACACCCTTATTGTTTATTATTATTTTTTTTTTCATTAAAGTATTCTTTCTTTCTGGATCATTCTGAAAGAAAAAAAATTTAGTGTGGGGAGAGGGAAGCGTGATACTGCAGGTGGGAAGAGTTCTTGACTTATTTTTAGACAGTACTAAAGTACTTTATCAGCATTGACCTTCTACATCCATAGGATTAGAGAAATTCAATTCTTCTGATAGCACTTGTGGAAGCTTTGATACTTCATTCAAATGTGACATTGTTAGAAATGCCCAGGAAAGTGTGTTTTTAATAATTTATGGACACTTGATGAAAAATATAAGGAATGACTAACAGCATCTAGTGATCGTCACAAGGCAAAGTGGATTTTTTCATTTTATTATATTTTCTTCTGAAATTTAATTTTATAAATGACTCCATTTCTTAATATTAGGGATATTATGAATATTCAGCGAGGTATAATTTTAATCAGGAAAGTCATTTTCGTCGTTTTATCATCGACACTTTTTGTTTTAAAAAGAGTGAAATTTTTGTTTTCTTTTTTCACTTTCGCTGTTTTGTTTTTATATATATATATATATATATATATATATATATATATATATATCGCTGCATTTCAACAGCGTTTCTATTATATATTTTATCTCTACTTTTTCTTTTTGAGTTATACTAATTAGATAACCGGTAAAATCGAAAATTGATTTTCTGCATTGCAAGTTTTGTTTTAAGAATTTATGAAAATTTTCTGTTTCTCTCTTGCTTTTTTGATAGCTTATTTTAAAAAGCCTTCTTTTTCGTCATTTTTTTCTAAAAATCCGGCGATTTTCTAAATTTTTAACGTTAAATTTTTGTTATAAAAATTGAGAACAATTATTATTTTTTGTTTGGCTCTCCTATTTTTTTAAAAAAAACAAAGCAAGAACTTTTGTTTTTGTTATGATGCGGCAATTTTAACGAGCACTACTCTTAGACATTTTTAAATCGATCTATCGCGGATTATCGACTTAACACACATATCGGCAGGCCGATATAATTACTTTCATTTTAGGCGATGCATTAGGAATATGATTTAAGACAACGCTCGCGGTTTAACGTGCGAGGATTCTTGCCTATGCTAACGCTGTGCTGAAAAAGACTATTCTGATTTCGTCTAGCTGCGAAGAACATTTGTGATTACATTTTTAGCTACGAAGATGATGTTCATGATGTTGAATAACGAAGAGCGAGGAACATCGTTGAAATATAGAACGCAATGCATAGTTTCTTTATGCGCCATTTTTTACCTTGGGATTTTACATTTCTTGAATATTATTTTCAGTGAGACTTATTTTGTGATGGCTGTGCGTTTTATTTCGACGGGATATAACGTTTCAAGTAAATTATTTCAAGAGACTTTTGCTACTTAGCGATCATTGCACATTATTTTGTCACTTTTTTTTTTCTGTCTGGATTTAACATTGTAAATTATTTTCAGCAGACCTACTGTTCCCCCAATCGCTGTTATCTTAAATTTTCGTTCTGAATTTAATATGTTAATGAAAAGAAATCATGAATTTAAAAAAAGATTCTTTATTGATTTTTTTTTTAAAAGTGATGCAATTGAAAATTTTATATATTTTGTATTTAACTAATTTATACTTAGTCATAAAAAGTTAGTTTTTTTTAAAATTTATTTTATTCACATAAATATAATGATTTGATTAGTTTTTAAACCAATAAATCTTCAGTAGCTTTTAGTTTTAAAAAAATTAAAACAAAACCTACATTTAATTAATTTGCTTTCATTTTTTAGGAAATTGAAACAAAGTTTGCATTCTTTTTTTTTTTTTAATTTGGCTGTTAGTTAAAATTATTAAATTTCTTTAAATTAAATGAAAAGTTAAGCAAGGTTTTAACGCTTTTCAATAATTTAACAATAATGCTCTTAAATATAGAATATTTTTTAAATTTTTTTAAAAATTCCTTAAATACGTGTTCATTTTATAATTTGTTAGTTAAGTATTATTTTTAAACATTTAAGTCTTTAGTCTATTTTATTTTCACAAAGGAAAATAGTAATAAATAAATAAATAAACTTACATTTATTTTTACATTAAAACCATTTGACCATTAGTCAATACAACTTTATTATTATGAATAAGTAAGTAACAAAAGCCTAACGATGTTTCAAAAGAACATTTTTTTTTCAACAAATAATTTAAAATTTTTTTTTATTTAAGTGGACATTTCTTTTTTTTTTTTTTTTTTTTAATTTTTAATGTATGTAAAATATTTTGTAACAGTTTTATTATTATTTTTAAAAAATCGAAGTCATTTTTAGTTTTAAAGAAAAATTTAAATAAAGCTTGTGTTTGTTTTTACTTTAAGACAGTCTTAAATCAATTCATCTTTATTTTAATTCAAAAAATTAAGCAATACTATTGATGTTATAGAAGCAATTTTTTTTGGGAATTAAAATCTTCTTTTGTTTTAGATTTCTTTCTTTTATTTATTTTTGATTGATTTAAAGATTTCTGATAAATTTCAAACATATGTTAAATCACGATGCCTAACTGACGATCGATCACGATATAAAATTTCTTACAACGCCCAGGCCTATTTTTACATAAACTATAATACTTCTTGATGTTTTTTTTTTTAAATGTTTGATCACTGGGTGGGCGGCCAATTTATTTGGCCGGATATTTGACTATTCGGCCAAATCACTATTCATTATTTCCTATTTTATAAAATAGTATTAATGTTAAAAATATCGTGATTGTTAAAAATATATATATATATATATATATATATATATATATTATATATATATTATATATATATATTATATATATATTATATATATATTATATATATATATATTATATATATATTATATATATATATATATTTGCATACAATTTTCATTACCTTCGATTTATTTGACAAATTATTCTTTTATAATTTCAGACAATACTTAAATTATTATGAACAAAAATTTTTTATTGTCTATTATTTAGTTCCTTTAATATCTATACAAGACACAATACTTTTTAATTGAAAAAATTCTAATTCCTCAGAGGTGCAGTATTGCTTATCACACACAGTGTTAAGCATTTTTTATAACTGAAAGCAGACTATTTTATAAAGATTTTTATAAATGATTCTGATTCCACTACGTTTTGTTTTTTCCCTTAAATAAATTTTGTACTTAATGAATTATTTCATTTCAATTTCTAGATATGCAATTTTTTCATTTTTATTTCAATTGATCAACATCCTGCCTTGTCCTGTGTTTCAATATTTATGTTAGCACTTATTTTAATTATCATTTCTGTTTCTCAGTTCTTAATTTTAATTAATGAGTTTTCCTTGTAGTTTATTTATTTCTTTTCCCCTAGTACTAAATATATTCCGGTTTTAATCATTAAATTTTTTATATTAATTTTGTGATTTTAATAAATCTTTAGCTTATTATAATTAGGTTTTACTTAGTTTAAAATAATTGTCTTAACTTCAATAAGCTTATATTTGTTAGTTTCTTTTTGTCTTGGTTTGGTATTAGAGCACTCAAAATAATATTTTTATTAATTTAATGAATTTACCATCTTAATTTATATATTTCTATCTGTTTACCCAGTTTTTTTCTATTTTTAAAATAGAAAATCTTAATGTTTAATCTGCATTCTTTGAGTTTTTTTTCTTTATATTCTTAAAAGGTTACGTGAGGTAATTAAATTTTAATTAAATGCAGATTATTAGTATTAAACATTTATTTAAGTATTTTTTTTTTTTTTTAAATTTTTTAAAGGATGACTGAGTTGAAGAAAAGCTATTCCATTTTTTTAATCTATTATTATTAATCTATGTTGTTTTATTTGATGATAAATAATCATTGTGCCATTTTTAAGGTCCTTAATTTTTTTGATAAAAGTCCTTAAAAGTGCTTAATTTTTGCTTTGAGAAAAGAGTGGGAACCCTGTTCTGCACACATACAAAGTTGTATTCTGGTGTCTCAATAAAAGGGAATTATTATATAAACAGAAGTGTTATGCTGTTCAATGCATACAACAAATATTTTATTTCTACAAAGAACTTGCGTTGAATATTTAAAAGCATTTTACACATTTGGTATTTAATCAACCAATTTGACTCATTTGCTATTTCTAAATACTGATTTTACATTATCACCAGTATTTTTAATCAATATGCAAATAGTAAATCTTTTAAATAATCAATTATAAAAATATCTTCCCTTATACACCTTTTTTTCCCCCTCAGTTTTATGTGTTATTAATTTACTTATAAAAAAAATTTCAGAATTTTCAAATTATAAAGATAGAAAATATTTCTGAATTCTTCCTTTTTTTTAGTTTACATATTAATATAATAAATAGTATGAAAAACATTATATAATATATTATAAAAAAATAAAATATATAATACAAGTTTTTGTGGGTTATTGACTTACTAGCTTGATAACAAAATTAATTTATGGATTCTTTAAGAATAACAATACTTAAGTTGCTTTTTTGAATAAAAGTAAGTAATTTTGAATATATGCAGAAAAGACTGATAAAAAGAACTGATACTTTGCTGTGAAAAAGAGAAAAAATATGAATCTAAAAAAAAGTGAATTTTAATTATATTTAGATTAAATAAAATTATGATCTGCTGTGAGTTCTGAAGCAGATGTTTGAATATAATATTAAACCAACCTAACTGGGTGTTTCTATGTTTTTTTGCAGGTTTATTTTTTATACATTTATTTATTTATTATAGGATCAGTGAAATAGGCTTTTTTGGGTTTCTAGCATTTTGATTGTGAGTTTGCAAGCTTAAGGTTCCTTTTGCTGCTGAAGCAGATGTTTGAATATAATATTAAACCAACCTAACTGGGTGTTTCTATGTTTTTTTGCAGGTTTATTTTTTATACATTTATTTATTTATTATAGGATCAGTGAAATAGGCTTTTTTGGGTTTCTAGCATTTTGATTGTGAGTTTGCAAGCTTAAGGTTCCTTTTGCTGTTGTAGATAATTTTTTAATCAATTTCTGTTATGGAAAGTTTCATCTCACAAAATAGATTTTGAATGTAAACTTTTTTGTTTTAATCCTCTTTGTAAAAATTACCACACTTTTGTCAAAAAGAATTTTAAAAAAAACGCAGCCTTAAAATATTAAAAAATGTTATTTTTGCAAAAAAAAAAAGAATTTTTTTTTTTCACAATTGTCTTTCTTAAAATTTCTAGCTCCCTCAGTCGAAAATCAGGTGTTGGCAATTTTGAGTTTCGCTAGTAGCGGCAACTCCGTTCCCCCCCCCCCCCACACTTATCTCTTAACCTTTCGTTTAAGCTCTTGTGCTTATTGTTTTTCATAATTTAACATATTTTGATAACTATTGTTTTATGGTTAGTTGTAACCATATTTTGATAACTATTGCTTATGGTTAATTGTAACTATATTTTGGAACATAATGATCATTCGGAATCATTTAATTAACTAATTTCGTTATAGTTATTTTTGTTTACAATAAAAACTTGTTATTGTTATGAGCTATTTGCTATTGTTATTAGTTGACACCTATGAAAACTTAACTATTAAGGTAGATTTTAACCTAAACAGAGGGAAAATCTAAGTGCGTAAACACAGCAATTCCGTTTTTTTTTTTCTCCTCAGTAACATACAATAAAGTCTGAAATGTCACTAGATTTGCTCAATTATATTGATAAAAAGTATTACATATAAATCCAGTCATGATTCGCTTTCCTAATACATAATTAAAATTTTAAACTGAATAAAAGTGATTCGCAGTTAGGTAACATTTTTAAAAATGCAGAATAGTGGGCACCCCATCTATTCTTATCAAGTATCACATGCATGAAAATACGCTTGAAAACATAATCTTTGAAATATTAAATTTATACTTAGAAAACAGTTATTGGTTATATATATATATATATATATATATATATATATATATATATATATATATATATATATATATATATATATATATATATATATATATATATATATTTATATATATACAGTAGAGCGTCGATTCTCCGAACCCTTATTATCCGAACTGTGTCTGAATTCTTTTTTTTTTTTTTTAAGTTTAGAATACTTTTTAACCTATCGACAATTTTTCTAAATTGAGAAGACTAAATAATACCCCCTACATCTGAAGACCATATTTAATTTACAACCTTTTTAGCAGTTTTCTTATAGTAACCATACATACATGTATTCTGATACAGTTAAACCTACATACCCCTTTAGCCCTTAAAACAGAAAATTATCTTCCAAGAATGCAAGCTTCATTTTGATAGTCTTACAATGGTTGGAATGCAGAAGGAGTTTATGAATTGATAAGTTCTGATGTTCTATAATTGGGGAATGTATAGTTGTAACTTATGGTTAATAATTAGTGATTACAGTGCTTGGAATAAAATTCTTAACAGAAAAACAAACGATACTGAAGTTTCTGAACCAGTAGCTCTTTTGGATGAAACTGATGAAATTGTTGCTGAAATTTTGAATGAAAATCGGAACTCTACAGACAAAGTGAAAGAAGTAAGTGATCAAGTTCAAGATAGTGGACCTTCTCATATAAAAGCATGCAATCCATTAGATTTCGCAATGAATTGGCTAGAACATCAAAATGATGTTGATCCAGTTCAGTTGATATATTTAAAAAGAATAAGGGATAAATGGCTGCTAAAAAAAATGGTAAGGGATAAATGGCTGCTAAAAAAAACGCGTCTTCTTTGAAACGAGATCTTTGCTGGATTTCTTTTGCAATGGAAAATAATGAAAAATGTTTTAAAATCAGTAATTGACGAAAAAATTATAAAAAACTGAAATATGATAAAAAAAATTCAAAATGAAAAAAAAAATTTTATTAAAAGTATTTAAAAATTGAAAAAGGAAAAAAATTTTAAACACGCCAGAGCTATTTTAGATAGCACTGCCAGTCCTAAGCCTACAAAAGGTGCGAAGGGAAGTTAATGCATAAATAATAATCATTTACACTAGATTTAGATTAGACGCTCATCGTAAAATCAAGTTTATTTCATATTGTTATCTGTTTGTCTTTAATCAATTGTGTTTTTACTTATTTTTGAAGTGAACTGAAATAAGAGTTCTGACGTCATCATATTAGAATTGTATAAATACCAGCACGCACATGACAGCCTGTCAGTATTTCTCTCATCACCTGCTGTGATGATGCTTCTTGTAAATCAAACCAACTTGTATATAAATGTAAATATGTTTAATAAAATATTAGTATCTCAAAGGAGCTATCTTCGCTTACCTCAATGGTGACCCGGATGTCTGACGATACAAGCAACTTTCATTTTTCATCATCGAATTAATAGGAAACTGCAACTATGGCGGAATCGTCTGCAGTAAAAATTCCCATTTTCAATATCTCTGATCCACACCTGTGGTTCCATATGGTCGAAGCAACTTTCCAGCTTGCGACACCGAAGCCGATTACGGAAAGCAAAACAAAGTTTAACTACTGCCTCGCCCATCTACCTCCTGAAGTAGCCGCAGTTGTAAGGGACATCATTATAACTCCTGACGTAGACGATCCTTTCAAAAAGCTGAAAGAAGAAATTATTGCACGCTGCGGGGAAACAAAGTCCCAGGAAATTCGACGTTTACTCTCCAGAGAGCAACTAGGAGATAGAAAGCCTACTGAACTCTTGCGCACTATGCAGAGAAGAGCTGAATCCCACGAAATCTCAGATTCTCTACTTTTGGAACTATTTCTAAATCAGCTACCGCAGCATGTTCAGTCGATATTGGCCGCAATCCCTTCACTAAGTTCAACTAGAGCAGCAGAAATCGCTGATAAAGTAATGGAAGTGTCAACTTCAAGTGAAGTTAGCGAAGTTTCTTCAAACCAACAATGCACCTTTGAACTTTTAGAAGAAGTTAGAGCTCTACGAAAAGAAGTAGCTGCATTGCGGACACGCAGCAGGTCTCGCAACCGGAATTATGCACAGTTTCGTAATCGTCAAAGCCAATCCTCATCTCCACATCGAAACTCCAAAATGTGCTTCTATCATCGAAAATTCAAATCTGATGCTAGAAAGTGTGTCAAACCCTGCATCTACCAGAAAAACCAAGAAAGGCAAGAGTGAATGCGACTAACATCTTGCCTCCAACAAATTGTCGCCTTTTTGTTAGAGATAGACAAACTAACAAACAATTTCTAGTGGATACCGGAAGTGACTGCTCAATTATTCCAGCAAATAAAAAAGAAAAAGCTCTTTCTCCTATTCAGTTTCTAGTGGATACCGGAAGTGACTGCTCAATTATTCCAGCAAATAAAAAAGAAAAAACTCTTTCTCCTATTCAGACTTTTAAAGCTGCGAACAATACCATCATAAAAGTATACAGTAAGAAATTGTTAACTTTAGACTTCGGTCTTAGACGAAAGTTTAATTTTCCATTTTATATTTGTGATATAACTAATCATATTATAGGTGCAGATTTTTTATACTATTTTAATCTTAAACCTAATATTAGAAAACGTTGCTTAAATGATATTACTACTAATTTAAATTCTCATTGTATTTTTAAAACTGCTGACATTATTTCAATTAAAACTGTTCTTGGTGAAAATTATTATGAAAAATTGTTAAACGAATATCCTGAAATAACGAAACCTATTTGCTCAGACCAAATTGTTAAGCATAATGTTGTACATCATATAGAAACTTTTGGTTCACCAGTTTTTGCTAAACCTCGGCGTCTAGCGCCCGATAGGTTAAAAATAGCAAAAATGGAATTTCAACATATGTTAGATTTAGGCCACATGCGCCCTTCCAAAAGTAATTTTTCATCACCTTTACATTTAGTTCCCAAAAAAAATAGTTTGGACTGGCGTCCAGTAGGTGATTATCGAGCTTTAAACGCTCAAACTGTTAAAGATAAATATCCAATTCCTAATATTATGGATTTTACTAGTGAACTACATGGAACTAAAATATTTTCTCACATTGATTTAATTCGAGCTTTCCATCAAATACCTATAGCCCATGAAGATGTACATAAAACTGCAATAATAACTCCTTTCGGATTATTCGAAAGTACTCGTATGCAATTCGGACTTTGCAATGCAGCCAGTACTTTCCAACGCTTTATTGACGAAGTAACTAGAGGCTTGGAAGGCATTTACGCTTTCATAGATGATATATTAATAGCTTCCGAATCTCCCGAAGAGCATATAAAATATTTAAAATCACTTTTTGATAGACTGCAGTATTTTGGTTTAACAATAAATCCCTCTAAATGCTTATTTGGTCAGAATAGTTTACAATTTTTAGGCTTTAAAAT
This sequence comes from Parasteatoda tepidariorum, assembly GCF_982258835.1. NCBI lineage: Eukaryota > Metazoa > Arthropoda > Arachnida > Araneae > Theridiidae > Parasteatoda > Parasteatoda tepidariorum. The sequence continues at coordinate 45,695,780 of NC_141760.1, read as the reverse complement.
TTCCGAAAAAGGTATTGAACCTTTAAATGATCGCGTTAATGCAATTCTAAATTTTCCAAAACCAAATACGATTACTCAATTACGTAGATTTCTAGGATTATTTAATTTTTATCGACGCTTTATTCCTAATGCAGCTCATATTTTATCACCTTTAACCAAGTTTTTAGAAGGAAAACGAAATATTAAGAAATCTAACAAATCATCAAAAAAATCTGATTTACCGTTAATTTGGACCGATACTTCAAACAAATCTTTTTCTGATGCAAAACAAGCAATAGCCGATGCAACTCTATTAAAATATCCTAAACCTGGTGCTAATTTAAGTCTGTGGACTGACGCGTCTGATTTTGCAATCGGCAGTTCTTTAATGCAATATCAAAATAATGAGTGGGAACCAATTGCATTTTTCTCAACAAAATTAAATAAAAGTCAGCAAAATTGGTCAACATACGATCGCGAATTATTGGCAATATACGCGTCAATAAAAAAATTTCGTCACATGCTTGAAGGTAGAAGTTTTACTATTTTTACTGACCAAAAACCTCTAATTTATGCATTTAAACAAAAACCTGAAAAATGTTCCCCACGCCAATTCAGATATCTTGATTATATTTCGCAATTTTCAACTGATATTAAACATGTAAAAGGAAAATCTAATTCAGTTGCTGATACTTTATCGCGAATAGAAATAAATGCAATTTCAAAACCTCCATTTCTAGACTTTAAAAAACTAGAACAAGAACAAAATAAAGATTCAGAATTAAAAGAAATATTAAATTCAAATAATTCATCTTTAAAATTAGAAAAACATTACTTTTCTTTGGAAGATGTTAATTTAATATGTGATTTTTCAACTAAGTACCCTAGACCTTTTATTCCAAAATCATACAGGCAAATTATTTTTGATTAATTTACATTATTTTTCTCACCCTGGAATATATTCAACTACAAATTTAATTTCTAAACGATTTGTGTGGCCCAACATGAAAGTGGATATCAAAAATAAAGTTCGTTCTTGTGAGAAATGTCAGCGAGCTAAGGTTTTTCAACACACTAAAGCTCCTTTTAGTACATTTGCTCAACCCGACGCAAGATTTTCCCATATCCATCTGGATTTTATTGGCCCACTTCCTATTTCTGAAGGTAAGCAATACTGCCTTACAATAATAGATAGATTCACGAGATGGCCAGAAGTTATCCCTACTACGGATATGACTGCCGAGACCACCGCAAAAGCACTTATTCACGGTTGGATTTCTAGATTTGGCACACCCGTTACTATAACTACCGATCAAGGCCGAAATTTTGAATCAACTCTTTTTCGAAATCTCACTAATATCTTAGGCAGTAACCACATCCATACTACTTCATATCACGCGCAAAGTAATGGAATGATAGAACGATTTCATAGACAACTTAAAAGTTCTATAATAGCACAGGAAAATAATAAATGGACCGAAATTTTACCAATTGTCTTATTAGGTATTCGCACAGCTTTAAAAGCTGATATTAATGCAACTTGTGCACAACTTGTTTATGGTACTTCCTTACATCTACCTTCGGATCTTTTAAACACAAATTCTTTATCTCCACCAGTAACAGAAAATTATGTCACAAATTTAATGGCCGCAATGAGAAAATTAAGTCCTGTACCAGCATCAGCACACAGTAAAAATAAGTTCTATATTAATCCTAATTTAAAATCTTGTTCTCATATATTTTTAAAAGTAGATAAAATTCGTCCTCCACTATCCCCTGCATACACTGGACCACACCGGGTAATTGAACGTTCTGAAAAAACCTTTATTATTGATTTTCATGGTAAGAAAATAACTGTCTCAATAGATAGAATTAAACCAGCTTTTCAAATTTCTGAGAAATTAAAAATAAATAAAATTCCAATGGTCGAAAAGCAATTATCTCCAACAAAGGAAGAAAAGCCAATTGTAACAAAATCTGGTCGCCGTGTGCATTTCCCAAAATATTTTGTTAAAGAGTATAGAATATAAAAGCATCTAAATATTTTGTATCTATTAATTGTATTCCAATTTCCAAGTTAATTTTTTTTCCTAATTAAGACATATATTTCAATTTACTACTTTGTATTTTATGATTGTTTTTAAACAATCATTATTGGTATCGTGACTTTGTCACTGGGGGGATACTGTGTGGTGATAGGTTCGACGCTCATCGTAAAATCAAGTTTATTTCATATTGTTATCTGTTTGTCTTTAATCAATTGTGTTTTTACTTATTTTTGAAGTGAACTGAAATAAGAGTTCTGACGTCATCATATTAGAATTGTATAAATACCAGCACGCACATGACAGCCTGTCAGTATTTCTCTCATCACCTGCTGTGATGATGCTTCTTGTAAATCAAACCAACTTGTATATAAATGTAAATATGTTTAATAAAATATTAGTATCTCAAAGGAGCTATCTTCGCTTACCTCACAACTTTCCAATTATCCGAACCATGTTCGGTCCCGAGCAGTTCGGATAATCGGCACTCTACTGTATATATATATATATATATATATATATATATATATATATATATATATATATATATATATATATATATATGTAACATAAAAAGCTTCAATTAATCTTTTTATGTTAGTTTCTTTGCTATAAAACTTCATCCTAATTAATTATTCTAAACGAAATACTTTCTCACACTTTTAAAAGCCACATCCTGTTCTTAAATCTATTTTTGGCTCAAGTATGCATTTAATTAAGAGCAGGACATTTTTCCCTTTGCTCTTGTGTGGGAAACGTTCGATCTATCTCATAAACCAATAGCAACTACTAAGATTTCCCTCTTTCCCTAAATTAAGACATTTTACGGATTTTACTTTGCAAGATTTTCCCTAACATATAACCAAGGAGCGCAACTTTTCGTGTGCACTTTTACTCATTCTCATGACTGCTCTTGTCTAATAATTAATAAATAAATTTTGTACCCTCCTTCCCGACCTATGACCTGTTTTAATCCTTCCACTCGGCAACGACGTTATAAGTCGCCAGGATTGAACGGTCGGGAAGGGGTACAGTTCGTACGGTACATTAAAGATATTTAATATCTCATTTGAAATTAAATAAATCAACTTCGGAAGAGGGTACTTCAAAAATATGGAATAACTTTAAACCATTTATTCAAACGGACATTTGGTAAATAAGCAGTCAAATTTTTCTTCAACTTATGGCAATAATTAATTCATCCTGTATCTTCATCAAAAAAAAAAATAATCTCTTCAATCATCAAACGTTTAGTTTATTATAAATTATACCTACGCACAGTGGAACTAAACGATCATCCGTTTTCCATGTCTATGCTGCATATTTTGTCTACGTTCCTGAGAATACTAGAAAGCTGAGCTTCAATTCCTTCCTTGAACTAAAAAGAAAAACTGCATCGAATTCCTGTTAATTAAATTGTTTTATTGAAACTATCCCTTTGAGAAAGCGTTGATTTTGCCACTCTTAAGTGCTGAGCTGGATCTTATCGTCGATGAATAATTGTTCTCACACCCACGATGTTCTACTTAAATATTCGTCATTCAAAAGAAAAATAAGCTTCAATTTCTCGTCACTATTGGTGTTAATTTACGATTCATCTTAACGAAGAAACAAATTTTTTCCCTAGCAGCTCACGTCTTTGGTTTTGGAATTGTGTTTACGGAATTTCAACGCATTCCCATCTCTGTTGTGGTTTTCAAAATATCTCGGACTAATTCGAACTTTTTCAGGTATCCTTTGAGTTAAAGTTTTTTACATTTCTCATAAATCAATTTCTTAAATGATTATGATTTTAATTTTTTCCCATATTTGATGTTTCAAAGTGAAACTACTTTTTATATATTGATAGTATTTACTGTTGAAATTTTTATTTCTTTAAATTTTTATTTTCAGTTAATTGATTTATTTGATTGAAAAGTGTTTCGAGAAATTATTTTCATATTGTTTTATGTGTTACAGCTTCTATGATTTTTTGAGTAGTAGAAATTATATTTTTGTTTTACAGTGATTAGGATTTAAATGAAAATGCCATTTAAATTTTTTTTTCTCTTCATAATGCAACTGCAGTAATTATTGAAATTTAATTTAGATATATGAATGCTATTACGGTGTGGCAAAAATTAGATCAAGAAATGTTAAAACTATTACAAATAGTTTGGAAAAATGAATAAAATACTTGTTGTTTGAATTTAAATTGAAGTACAACCAGACATTAATGCTTTAGTTCAACGTTGGTAAATAGTTCATAGCTCAGTTCTAGCTCAGACATTTCCATAGACAAACAACATAAAGATAGGAAAATGATCAAACAAAAATTGAAAAGTATTAGTAACCAAATTCACTTCAAAAACGTTTAAAATAGAAATAAAATATTTGAATTTTCTAACACACAATTGTGACAAATTAAATTACCAATTAAGATCTCTGCACAAAAATTACTTTAAAAAATATCCAAACTAAAATTTTGAAAAAAAAAAATATTTATGTCCAAGAAAAAAGAACGAAAGAAAGATAGAAATGAAAAGAAAAAAAAAAGGTAATTTGCAAATTAACCAAACTTGCACTTCAGATTAAAAATAAGGAAAATAGCTAGGTCAGTCAAATTTTAAAAACTGATTTACCTTAATACCATATTAAATTTGAAAGCTTGTTTTGGATTTCATTTAGTGATAAATTGTGTTAAACGGGTTGTAATGTAAAATCTGAGAAGACTGATCACCTTTTCTGATTATAAAAGCAATTTGTCTGTACACATATTTCCTGAAATACGGGTTAATAATTGCAATAAAAATACCAATAAAGAAAAAGTATAAATAAATATAGAGGAAATAGAAAGAAAAGAAAAATAAAAGAGAAAAGAAAAGAAAAGTAGAAAGAAAAATAAGAGAGGAAAAGCAAAATTGTTACAGAAGGCAAATTTTGGACATAAAAAAAAAAAAAATAAGTAAAATAAAATAAAAATTTTTTGTGGATATTTTGCTATTAAAGTGACAAAAAATGAAAGGTAAATAAAGTGAAATAAAGACAATACTGAAATCTTAGACTTGACAATAACAACCACTGTGTCATTTTTTTTATTTTGTTTTCAAACAAGGTAAACAATACTCAAGTCTAATTTCAGATTGAAATCTTTCCTGTAAATATGTTTTTTGTGTTTTACATTTTAAATTACACATTTTTAACAAATGTTTATAAATTTTTTTTATCATGATTGACGAGTTAACTTAAATAGTGTTTTTATGAAGAATACTTCTTATAGTGAAAAAGCTGTGTTGTGATTTTTAAACAAAAGACTTTTGAAACTGAAAAAACTGTTAAGTCAAAAAAACTGTTGAAAATGAAAATTTTAAATTTGCTGATGATGCTACTACAGATTTTTAATTGTGTTAAAATTTTTACAATAAGAACATATGTAAATGTTTTATAATTTATATTACTTTTATGTATTGTTACCATTACAAATTTGGTTATTTTATTTGTACTTCTACCATAGGGAAGATTTTGCAAATGGATAATTTCAAAATTTTTGGGATTCTAACTAAACAATTTTGGCGAAGGGGGATGTAACATAAAAAGCTTCAATTAATCTTTTTATGTTAGTTTCTTTGCTATAAAACTTCATCCTAATTAATTATTCTAAACGAAATACTTTCTCACACTTTTAAAAGCCACATCCTGTTCTTAAATCTATTTTTGGCTCAAGTATGCATTTAATTAAGAGCAGGACATTTTTCCCTTTGCTCTTGTGTGGGAAACGTTCGATCTATCTCATAAACCAATAGCAACTACTAAGATTTCCCTCTTTCCCTAAATTAAGACATTTTACGGATTTTACTTTGCAAGATTTTCCCTAACATATAACCAAGGAGCGCAACTTTTCGTGTGCACTTTTACTCATTCTCATGACTGCTCTTGTCTAATAATTAATAAATAAATTTTGTACCCTCCTTCCCGACCTATGACCTGTTTTAATCCTTCCACTCGGCAACGACGTTATATATATATATATATATATATATATACACACTCATTATATAAAAAGAAAGAATTGAGAATGTGGGGCTGTGCTGATTTCAAATTTCGCACCGCACTGTTAGAACTTATCACAGTTGACATATATTTTGTTCTATTTTTATGTAACAGCATGACTTAATGTAGCTTCATGAAGAAAAATATTATATTTGCCTTATCAGTCTTTAAGTCGTTATACATTCATAAATTGAATGTTGATCCGAAAAACAGTTGGAACACAATTGTTTCCTTTAGAGAAATTCTTTTGGTCCAAAACCGAAAGAATTTCTTATTAAATTTAATACTTTATTAAATTCAGTTTGTTTAAATATAAACTATTCTTTAATATGAATTACTGAACCATTGTGTTGCTCAGTCTTAGTGTCTTATTTTTTTCTAGTTTATTTTTTTCTCAAATTTTTTCTGTGATAAATTATAAATAAATTTTATGTATTTAAAGAATTTGAGATTATTTTCTAGGTTCTGATGAAGTATATATATGAATGTTACCCTGATCTAAGTAATGAGGAAGAAATGGTTGAAGTTTTTGAAAAAATAAGTAAGTTTTCTTTTAAAATCTGTTTCATACACTGAATTATGAAGTAAAATCTTTTTCATGTATTGACAGTTTTATAACTAAGTCTGTTTAAAAAGAATTGCTCTTTTTTTTTACTGAATTAATTACTTATAACTTGAAGTTTTCAATTTAAAAAAGTTACTGATATTTTATGTATTTTGAAAAGTGTTTTTAAAAATAAGATCTTGTGTATTTGATGTCCTAGTGCAACATAGTACACTGAAGTATACAATTATATAAGGGATGAATTTTTCAAATTATTACGGAGATTTCGTTAATGTTTGTAAGTGTTGAAGGACTTAAAAGTGCATTTTAAGCATAACATTTTCATTTTGGTGTTCAGTGTGATTTCAAATGAAGATTTTGTTTAGATTTTTAATGTCAGTGTGGGAAACACAATGAAAATTTGTTTCTGTAATTATACCAAAGTTGGTCTTCTGTAATTGTAAAGTAATCACAACAGGTATTGTAAAGTAATCAAAGTATGGCTCTTATTCATATGAATCTTTTTTTCATATCATTCATATGAATGCCAATTCCCTGTGGTTAAGGAAAATATTTCCTTATCACTACCTTTCAGTTACTGCATTTTTTTTTTTTTTTTTTTTTGGTTGAAAACTTTGCGTTTTCTATTACAAATCTTTTTTTTTTTTTTTTTCATTTATGTCTGATAAGTCTTGAAAACAAGTGCTTATTTTTGAGCATTTGAAACATGCCGAATTTATTAAAGAAATGAGGTGTTCAGATTTCAAGTACATCACAATAACTGTATGCTTTTTTGGGAATAAAGTATAAGCGGACAGTAAATTTTTTCTTTTGCTCTTTGATTCCCACTCAAAGAAGTTTGTTCATCACTGTTTCAACTAATGTTAAAGTAGAATTTCTAATCAAAAAACCAATTACTGTGTTTATTACTATGTCATATAAAAGTTCTTGTGATACAGTACAGAACCCGTTATCCGGAAATCAGAAAACCGGAAAACCAGAAAACCGGAACGAAATTCGATAAATTTTCCCCCCATTTTTTAAACAAATTTTTTTTTTCCTTATAAGATTTTAGGATTTTTCTTTCTTTTTTGAAAGATGTTCACCTTACCATCATTTTGTAAATAATCATTAGTGTATTACTTCATCGTTTTTTCTTCTTTTCAAGATTATTTCCTAAAAAAAAATTTTTTTTAGTTGGGGACGGCTTTTTGTAGCGATTCAGAAAACCGGAAATAAAAAAACGGCTTTTTGTAGCGATTCAGAAAACCGGAAAAATCAGTTATCCGGAATAGTGATGGTCCCGATCGTTCCGGATAATCGGTTCCCTACTGTATATTAAAAATACTACTTAAGTGTAATTTATTGTATTTACATAATTTCAAGTAGAAGTTTTCTTGTCAAGAGCTTAGTCAAATGATTTTTTTTTCTGTATTAAAGTTGTTTTTAAGCATAAAAGTGCTTAAGTATTGCTTTGCAGAATTTATTTATTTTAGTATATTTTCAGATATAATGTTTATTTTTACTTCAATTTTCTTTGATTCCAGTTCGGTCTAGAGATGACCAGGATTTAGGTAATCTGGAACAAGAAAGAGATTTAAGGAAAGAAAAGTTGAAAGATGTTAAAAAACAGCTGGTATTGTAGTTTATTTAAGTATATACTATTGCATTTTATAATTTTTATGTTTAGTAAAGTTATTTAATAAAACAAGCTGTTATTTCTTCTGCTGCACTTCTTAGTGTCAAGCAAGATGTCTAAACTTAGATGACAAACTTTTTGCTGAAACAAGTTTTGTGAGAAGTTTGGAGATAAAATGTCCCATCAACTGCACTAAAATAAAAATAAATAAATAATTAAAATATAATTTGTTTTTTACCTTACTAAAAAATTGCAGCTGTTGCTTTTTTGGGGACAGTCGATAAATGTCACATTTTTTTATATATTTTTTACCAATCTTCCTTTTTGTTACAAAGTATCGCATCGTACCATACCCTCCTAATCACATGTCACACTTTATTACATTAACATGTTCAGAAACAAAGCACTATTAGAACATGTTATGTTTCATATTTTATTTAAACTTATTCTATGTTTTGTGAAAAATATTTGTGAGCATAACAATAATAATCATTATCTGTGTTCTTATTTTGAAAAATTTTTTTTTTTTTTAATTTGCTGATTTTTAATGTTTTTTTTTTTTTTTTTTAAACCAAAATGTGATGTGTCTCACTTATAGTTACTTCTTCCCTCCACTTTGTCATAAACTGTCACAATTTCTTAAATCCCATCCCAAGCATGGCATCATTTAGGATTGGTCTCTTTAGTTCTACACCCTTCAGGGTTTCATTGATAGAAGAAAATTTGTACATCAGCCATTTTGTTTAGTATCTCTTAACATTGCAGTCTACAGTTCACAAATTATATAGAAGTGGAATAAGATCGAGTAGCTGAGATTCAAAGATCTGTTAAAGCTGAATTGTTTGTCACAAACTGTTAGATTTAATCAAGTTATTTACTTTGTTATGTAGAATATATTATTTTTAAACAGTAATGCGCTACTTTTTTTGACAAATTATTTTTTTCTAGAAAAAGTGAAATCATCCTATCTTTTCTCACTAGCGGAGTTAGACCGGGTACATATGTAAACTCTGTAGAAATTTTAGAAATGCTGGAATTTCAGTGAAAAAGTAGCAGATATTTTAATTTTATATCACAAGTTAGAAATATTGTGAGCGAAATTTACATGTGAACTAGTTATCTTATTCTTCAGCTCCACGGCAATCACATTCTCCGCTTTCGGTCATCAACATACACCTAGAAAATACATCTTTAAAATTGAAACGAACAGCAATTGATGTTTTTATCATTTTCATTTAAAGAAACACCAATTCAGGATTTAGGTATTTTCGATTAGTATATTTTGTATTGGTTTCTCACACCCTTCTCTTTTTTGTCATTTTGTTTTGAGGTTTTCCTTTTTAGTTTTTCTGTGAAGCGACTTTTTCTTTCTCGATGCACATTTTTTTTTAATGTTTTTTTTTCTTCCTGATTTTTTAAATCAGCTTTATAGAGGGAGTGTAGTATCCTGTCTTAATCCAAAGAGTTTTTTATAACAAATGAATCAATAAATGAAGATAGTTTAAAAACAAAAGTGTGTTGGAGAGATGACAGTAAAACTAACGTATAGATGCCATGAATTCGACTACAACACCACACCGATATGGCAGCTCCTTCTTCATAAGTAAAATGTAATACAGATTCTTTACTCTAGAAAATCAAACTGATTTTGTCAAAATCGAGGTACCCAGTCTTTCCCCACTATTCCTAAATAAAGTTTTTTTTTTTATTCAGAATTTTGATTTGTTTCATTATTTTTTCGAAAAATTTATTTCTGTAGCTTCCTTATTTTATCTTCAGTTAGTGGATCAAATTAAAGGGTTAAGACAATCTAAGTTTTAGCATTTTTGGGCTAAGTTGTTTTATTGAAGTTAGTAACACATAAATAAATGTATTACATACCTGCCAACTTTCACTCTGTCCGAGAATGGATTTTCAGAGTGGTTGTAAAACAATAAACGAAAAACAGTCAAAAATATATTTATATTTTGATCCCGTTGAAATTCGCTTGAGCAAGGATTATTATGCTTTCATATATTTATTGTAATTATTTTTATGTATTGGTGGTCAAACTCATTTATAATTATCATTATAATTCAAAAAGTTAATTGGATTAACCTGAGTATTGCTACCACTTTAAATATGAAAATAAAATGTTCCGGAAAATTGCTAAGAGTTGGCAGGTATGGTATTGTATTATTACAAATTGGTGAGTTTTATGCCTTTTCTTCTTATTTATAGGAAATTATAGAACAATTACAGAAAAGCATAGAAGAGACAAATGTTCGAATAAAGTGTTATGAAGAATATTTTGTAGACATGGAAAAGTTTAAAGAAAAGAAAGAAGCTTCTATTTTAAAGTTAACAGAAGAAGTTGAAGAAAAAAGTAATAATTTTGCAGAATTAAAAGATAATGTTTAATGTCAATAAGGCATGAATAGAAAGAGCAGATTGAAAACTTGTTTCCATAGGCTGCTCTAAAAAGTGTTTTTAAAATTCCTTACATTTTAGAAACTAGTCGGGTCTTTTTCTTGTCTTCCAGTTCTTCTGCCTTAATTGGGCTTTCTCTTCAATAGAGTTCCATCTCACACTCTTCCCAGATGTCTTTTTCCAGTTTTTTATTTTCATTTTTTAAGGTCTTTCTCGGCCTGATCCAGCCATCTTAGCTTTGTTACATCTCTTTTTCTTCTTATTACATAATTTTTCTTCCATGATTTTTTTAAGCATATATGTTTCCATCAGGGCTGATTGTGCTCCGGAAAAAATCCGAATTTGCGGATTTTTCGCTAACAGTGATCCGGAAGTTTCCGGAGATACAAGGTCCAGAAGTTTAAAAAAATCATTGATCACAGAAATTTCCGGAAATCAAATTTTCAACGGTGGAACTTAAAAACACAGTTTATTTTATTTGTTTGTAAGGGAGAGCCAGAGAGATACTTTATGAGCTTATATTCATGATTAATATTCATTTTTTATCAGTAAATAGTTGTTATAATCATAAACTCAAAAAAGAAAGACATATTTGTAAATGTTAATTACTTCTCCAGGTCATCATAGGTATGTGTAAATAGTATGTGTAAAATTTTAAATATATTTTAAGTAAACTGAGAAATATTGAGAAAAAGGAAAAAAGAACCTTGTTTAAATTTTTTTCTAATTTTTCAATGTTAACCGGGGTTTTTTTTTTTTTTTTTAAACTCAAGAAATTTTCTGGAATTTTGACTTGGGCTCACAATCACCCCTGGTTTCCATCATTCTTTCAACATGTCCTATTCACTGTCTTTTTTTGGTTTCATTAAATATTTATTGTCTGTTTCGTTACCAAGGTAAGTAAAGGTACTTGTACCCTTAAAAATTTTATCAATTTTTAGATCTTGTATTTCTCTTCTTTCCTATGTCTGCATAAATCTCAAATTTTGTTTTGTTTTCATTTATCTAATTGACAATTCAGAAAGAACGCACAACGATAAGGTTAGAAACTATAGAGGTATTTAGGGCAATATTTTAGGCTGTTATGGGGCTTTTGATAGTGTATTGAAATATATTAAATGGTTTTTCTTTTAATTATGCCAGAAAAAGTAATTTTTATTTATTGAGGAAGATTTATAAAATGTCAGTAAAAGTTCTTGGCAATTTAAAGTTTGAAGTATAATTTTAAAGTAAAGAGTATTTTTAAAGTTAAAAGTTGATTATCCATTCTATTTCATGTGAACAGACATTGCAATTCTTTTGCCACTTGATATGGTAATTTTCATGAAGTTTTTACATGCTAGTTTTTTTCAAGAGATTCAAAATATGTTATATTGCATGGAGAAAAACTTTCATTCAGATTTAACCAGTGATTCTGCAAGACTTGGGAAAGTACAGGTGCTTGAGACCCAGGACTTCTAAATTTTTAATTTGTTTGCTTGAAGCAGGTGGTCCCAATATAAAATAGTAATTCCTTTTTTTAAATATTTACATGAAAAGTAAATATTTTATGACTAGAAAAAAAATGCAATTGGCAATTGATTTAGTAATAATTTGACAAAAACAAATTGAAATGAATGAACCGTAAACATGAAGCTTTTAAACTGCTAACTAAATACAGGGCTATATAAAATTTCCAGAAATTACTAATTCTGCCTGAAATAAAATTGACTTACTTCGAACTATGTTTAGAAAATTATAAAACAAAAGGAAGAGAAGGAAAGCAATTTCCCAAGATGAAACACAAGTGAGGGGAGAAAACAGTGACATTGAGAAGATGATAAATTTTCCACTTCCTCTAGTAATTTTACATTTATTGAAGTAACATTTATTACTTCCTATTTCTTGATATTTTTTGAGAAACCCCTTAATTGCAATTAATTAAGCACCTGCACCAAAAGATGTCCATGTTATTCAATTCTCTTCCTCTGCTATTAATGCAGGAAAAGGGGAAAGAAATGTTTTATGTTTATTTTTGAATAGTTTGGTTTAATTTTGTCTACAATGTAAAATTTACATTAAATTAGCATGTGCAAATTCTTTTTTATTTTTTTTTCCATAAGAGAAAAAAAAATTGTGTCCTGGGGAGTATGTCATGTTTTTTTTCCAAATCCCGTCTGTGATTTTTGATGTATTTGTCCTGGTATAGAGCCTAAGCTGAATCACTTTTAATAAACAACAAGTTAATAATTTGATTAGATTTGTAATTGGTTTATATTAAGGATGTTCAAGCTATCATTTGCATATTCTTAATTTTGCAAAAATAGGTATTTTACTATGTGGTTTTATTGGTAGCATTTTAAACATAATGTTGTGGTGCATTTCCTCGTGATTTTTGTGATGTACATTTTAGCAGTCACATGTTGACACAATATTATGATCTACATCAGCTCATTCAATTCTCTTAATTGTTTTTACAGGCTAAGTTTATCATTCTTATGCTAATAGTTCAATTTCCAAAGGTAAAGAATTGTGCAACAAATGCTGCAGAGTTTGAAAATGCTTGTTTTACTTTAACTTTTGAAAGTTTTTTTTCATGCTATAGTCTATGGTAATGCTGTAACTTTCGACTTAACATATTAAAAATTTGTTTTTCTGATAAACGCTGACTAGTTAAATAACATGTTAAGAGCCACACCAGTCATTGGTGACTGATATTTAACCTTTCGTTTAGGACCGTCATTCACCGGTATCTGGCAGTGTAAAACATGATTATAAAGTTAAAAAATTTACATTATGTAAATACTGAAAATTTACTTAATTTTTGTTTATTAAAAATCAAATTTTTTATTTTTACAATCTGTTAGTAATCCATTTCGCATTTAATACCACAATGCGAGCACTACTAAGCACCACACTAGGATTGATAGAGATTTCCTTTAAAATGTGTGTGGTGCTCAACATGTCAAAGGCTTTAAAAACATTTTTATGTAATTATTATTAGCATTTTTTATTTTATTTATTTACTACTTATTTATTTTTTGGTAAATAGCTTTTAAGCACACACTGATTATTTTACGTGTGGCTGCACATTTAATAAAAAGCATTTCAAACTTTAGTAAAATGCATTGTAAAAACACTAATACTAACTATAAATTCACTGTGGAAAAAATTTAGGTACATTTGTCTGAATGATATTTTAAAATATGCAAAAAAGGTTTACAGATCATGGCCTCGGAAATATAGTAGTTATGTGGTTTGATTTTAAAAACTAACTTATATATTTCCACAATTCTGCAATTGTAAGGTGTTTGCTAAGGTTTTAATTATATGAATTTTAAAACAAATGAATTACACTTTCTTCAAAGCAAATGAGTTACTTTCATAATTCGATTTTTTTATTAAATGACAAATGTCTGAAAACCACATACCAGCATTTTACTTATATTCCCAGGAACAATGTTGCGTGATCAAGAGGAAATACTTAGCAAAAAGCAAGCTTTATACGATGCTCAAGGTTTTGATGGCAAAAAACATCTTACTCATTTTGAAGAACTGAAGAAAGAATTAAATGAAAATTTACAGCAAAACAGGGCATCTTTAAGAAATCTGCAAGAAGAATGTTGGAGTTTAGATATAGAGTATACCAAGATTCTCGATAAGGTATGGAAGCTTCTAAACATTTCTGAAAAATGATTTCATTTTAGACCGAATTTACCGGAAACTTATTTCTCATATGTTTTCTGGTCAAAAAAAAAAACATTCAATTTTTCATTTGATAAGGTATGGAAGCCTCTAAACATTTCTGAAAAATGATTTCATTTTAGAGCGAATACACCGTAAACTTATTTCTCATATGTTTTCTGGTCAACAAAAAAAAAAACATTCAATTTTTCAATTGATAAGGTATGGAAGCCTCTAAACATTTCTGAAAAATGATTTCATTTTAGAGCGAATTTACCGGAAACTTATTTCTCATATGTTTTCTGGTCCAAAAAAAAAACAACTCAATTTTTTAAACAATAGGTTTAAGAAATAAAAAAAAAGTTTGCATACATTTCTTGACAATTCTAAGAAGACCACAAAATTTCTTGTAAGAAAAAGCAATTAATAACACAATATATTTATTCCAGATAAATGATTTTATACGTAATTTAAGAGCATGGCAATTTGTATTTATGCAATCTGAAAATCGTGCATCACAATTCATATTCACTTTAAAACAATGTTTTAAAACCGATGTTGATATTCATGTTCTTCAGATTTTAGATTCCAATATCAAGATTCATATTCTCTCGATTTTAAAATCCAATGCCATGATTCCTATTCATGCGATATTAAAATTCAGCATCATGGTTTATATTCACACGATTTTAAAATCCAATATCATTATTCAATATTCACCTTAATTTTAAAATCCATTATCGTGATTCTTGCAAAAATTAAGGTGTTTCTTAATTTATTTACTATAAAGGTGTGATATTCTTCGTTTCTAGGTAATTTAATTATTAATCTTGTGGCAAAAAATTATGTTTTAAACGAAGCATGTATGTTATATAAATTGATACCGATTTTTTGCAAATGGTTCTGGGTTTTTTACTTTGTGTCGCAGGGTGCGTAGCGTTTTTGAAAAGTGCTTAAAGGTGCTTATTTTTGATTTACGTTTTTTAAACGCCCTTAAAGTTGTTTTTTTTTATTCGGGTTTGTAAAAAGTGCTTAGTTTTTTATCTTTTTAGAAGAGATTTTTTCTTTGCCGTATCGATTGTCGTTCTAAATTACAAGAAAACTAATGATTTTTATAATTTTCTTTGCAATATTTATCAAAAACTAGTTATTTTATCATGATTATGTAAAGTTTTTGAAAATGTTTTTGAATTTTATTGATTTTATGTTTATAAATTAAGAACTTTAAAACGATAGAAAAGGATAATTTTTGTTACTGCACAGATCCTAGTTATGATTATTATTTTTTTTGGAAAGTGATTAAAAATATTTTTTGAGTGCTTAAAAATTACTTATAAGGTGTTTATTTTTTGATGAAAAATCTGGCTACACACTCACACCATTGCCCATGGATTATAAAAATAACATACTGTCATAAAATAACTTGGACTTATAAAGTATTTTTCTAGCTTTAATATTTGATTAAGTATCTAGATTAATTTTCTCCTGTGTCAACAAATAATCTAATGTGCTTTATGTTACTACATTTATATCACATAAAGAGCAAAATAGAAAAAAAATATATTAAATTATCTTAACCTTTTTCATTTGTATGCCTCTAATTTTTTTGTTCCATCCAGGATTGTCAGAAAAATTGCTTATTGATCTTTTTTTTATTGATTTTGCTAATTACTTTTCTTTTTCTATTTATTGTAGTGACTTAGTGTAATAAGAATATCTTATTTTTAAGCATTATAATTATAATTAATTTGTGCTACCAAAATATTATAAACATCCAGTAGCCTAAAAATAAATTTGTAAGATATTGATACGTTGAAGCTGTTTAGTCTACACTCCTACTTTGTTAAACATTTTGTTATAGTTGATTATTGTTTCTATCCCTTTGTCATGTCCATGTATGTTTATTTGTAACTAATCAATGTGAAAAAAATCTTTTTCCTAAAATTATTGTAATTTTAATAATGAGCAATCACTTACTGTTTAATGTTATTGCATTAGTTAAGGCTTTATTTCTATTAAATGGCTAGTTAAACTGACAGAATGTCTACTTTGCATAAAAAATTTAGTATTTTAGCAGTTTCGAATGATATTTGAGTATAAACAATAGGATTTTGACTAGAAGATTTAAGATATATATTTTTTATTAAATTTCAATGAATGAGCAAGTTGTTTTAATTCAGATATCTGGCAATTGTGAGTGCAAAATAGGAGGAAATTTCAATGTTATATATAAATTACTCTGTGGTTGAAAACAGAGTTTCGTAAAATAAAAATCATTAATATTTTTTTTTTTTTAAATAATAAAATCTGTTTTTTTTACTTTAAATTTTTTTACTTATACAAAAGTTCTGATTAAGCATATTTATATTGTTCAGTATTTTTTAAAAACAATATCATGTCTAAAGTCTTAATATTTTTTAAATGCAGAAAATTGTTTCATAAGTATGACAAACTAACCACTGAATAAATAAAATCGTAGTTTTTACTCAAGTTCAATACCCTTAAGAATTTCTAAAAATAGAAACCCAACTTGAGTGTCAGATATCAAATAAAAAATTACCATACATCTCGGCAAGTAAGTCAACTTATCGAACCCACAAAATTTGACAAAAATCAGACTGTCGACAGACTTCCATTGATCGTGAAATAGCAATTGGATTATAAACAATGACATAAATATGAATAACACTGCATCAATTTGCCACTTTTAAATACTATTTTTAATCAATTATTTACAAGTAATTTTGAATTTTCTCTCAATACATTTTCGTTACATATATAGGCAATTTTTAGAAACAATACTATTCTATAATAATAATTATTCAAGAGTATTTCAAAAAATTTAACTCAAGGAAAGCTTTAAATCACACTATAAATATGCAAATTCAAACTGCTGAGTCCCACAAAAAAATTGCCCATAATTTGCCTATCGAAAATTCTTTTAGTCCATGATCTGTCTACTACAGGAGTAGATATTACAATATTTTTTGTAGTTTTTCTTGTTTAGTGTTCACATATAGCTCTGTTTTATACTTTTTTACATTTGTCTATTTTCCTTTAATGTTTTCATCTTCTTTAAAATGTTTTATAAGTATTTTGAATATTATTAAAATATCTTCTATTCAGGGTAAAGAATTGAGCAAGAAATTGATACAAACGATTTCACAAGTATCTGATGTCGTTAAAGCAAGTTTCCAGAATTTGCGAAACATTAAAGATCCTCAGGTGCAGAATGTTTGTAACAGTTTCAGAATTGAGATTCCAGAATGTCCCACTGATTCCAGTCAAAGAGCTTTTATGGCGTGGATTGATGCTCACAAAGAGGCTCTGGAAGAAATACAAAAAAAGATTGTCAAGACTATTATCATCATTAAAACAATAATCTCTGCAAAAACAGAAGAACGAACTTCGGTAGAGAAACTTTTTTATTTATACACAAACTAATAAAGCCAATTTGCATAATATGTTGTATATTAAGTTTAAACAACTCTGACTTATATAAATTTTTCAATATCTACTACTTTTTAGATTTTTCTTCATCTTTTATAATAACATTTTGAATTCCACTTATGCTGACTACAGTTACTACACTCATTTTCAAATTAAATTCTACTTACCTTTCTTTTATATTATATTTATTTCTCAACATTCTTTAGTTAATTAAAGATCATCCAACCTATAAGAAAATGTTCTGTAAAATTGACTGATCTGTAAATCTGATTCTTTAAAATTGTTTGTTAATTATCTCCATTTGTTTATTGATTAATGCATATTTTGTATTCGTTTACTTTAAAGACCTATTATTCGCGAAAATTTATTTTCTGGACTTGCCTAAGTTCCAAGATTTTAGATATGGAACTTTCCAATCTATTATTATAATAACAAATTATGTATAACACTTGTAATATCTGTTTTGTTTGAAAGATATCCTTTGAAATTGAATGTTATTAATGATGATATTAATAAGGAAATTTGTAAATAATGATAGTTGAACTTATTTTTTTTATCTATTTGGAAAGATCCTTTGCTGTTAATCCATTTATTCTTACTTTAAACTCAAATATTTATTTTAGTACAATTGCTGAAAATATTGAAAAATAGGACCTTTATTTCAAGCATTCACAAAAAGAAGATACTGGCTGCAAAAAATCAGATTTAATGCTAATTGTGAACTCAAACTGCTAGTAGATATTTTACAAAAACAAAACCTTTTATAAAAAGTCTGGATAGATCTCTGATAACTGACTCAGGAAAAATGTAGCCAAAAAAATATAAATATATGTTTCACTTTATACCCGTGTTTACATGTTTCAGTGTTATCATTATGCATATAATAAAACAAGATGTTGAGCGAGACCATTTTGGGATCAAAGGAGGCATTTACAGGTACGAAATCTAACCCAAAGATGGATAGTGCCCAGTATTTGGAAACCAATACTCAAATTTTTGATAATTTTTTTTAAAATTTTAATATGTCAACAAATTTTTGGTGATTTTTTACAATATTTCTGCATATCAAAGCTGATTATGTTCAAATGAAGCAACATACATGAACCAAAAGAAAAATGTACCCATGTTATAGTTTTTTAATGCAAGCAAATGTGTAGTTGTAGTTACCGAGAAATTCATATGTGAGAGGAGCAACCTGATTACAAAACTATTCTTAGTTCTACTCTTTTATCATTCTTCTTTCTTTTTTTGTTGTCAGGTTCATGATCTAGGGTATACAGAACGCGGTTTAACGATGCAAAAGAAAAATATTAATTAATTTACCCCCAATGTTAATTATTTGAAATTACTTGGTTAATAGACGTGCTACTTTCATTTTCATAACCTGCTAGGTCCTAGAAATTATCTAGGCCCTGTTTGTGACACTAACTAGAAATAAACTTAGTGAATCAACATTTTTTAAATTAAAAGATGAGGAACTTAAGAAACTTCTGTTGAACTCATAAAGTATACTGCTATTTTGCAGCTTTCAGGAGAACTGCTCTAGACACAAGTCTCGTGTCGTGGCAGGTACCATGGTTACGAGGAAAAGTCACTTTGAGTAGGACTGTGAGGTGAATAGTTTTGTCTTGATCTTGGCATAGGTCAGCGTGATTAAATCCATCTACACCTTCATTCCTCCACCCTTATTAGAAATGTGTTCTCACTTGTAACCATAGCAGCAGACAGCCCCAGACTTTTAGTCTGGAGGAGTTCTCCTTAAAGCCGCACTATACTGTCTCTTTTATTTTTCTGTCTTGTTTATATTTAAAAGTTATTAAAAAAAATTTTATATCTTTTCTAGATAGAAATGAAAAAGATACAACTATCTGCCAAACTGAAGTGCTCATCTTCCGTTGAATTTCAAAAAGAACATGATTTGGCAAATTTAGAAAAAGTAACACCTTGTTTATTTTTTATTTGAATAATGTGTTGTACAGTGCACAAAGAAATAAACGAAACATAATGAAACAAATTTCGTTTGACCTAACGATCAGATTTTCGTGTACTAGGTTTTAATGGATCAGTTAGGTGACCTCAAACTTGTAAATTAATTAGGAATGTAACGAATATTTGGCCACTGTTCGGTATTCGGCCGAATGTTCTGCATAGTACTTTTTGGAAAAGTATTTCTCAAATTTTTTTTTTGGAATATTGGATAAATTTAATAAATAATTGTCTAAAATCGTATTTACTATACATATATATAATGAGATACAGTTTTTAGTATTTATTAAGTTCTAAAACTTGTTAATTTATGTTCTGAAAAACAAATGGAAAAGTGAAATTTGAAGAATTGTAACTAGATTACTTTAAACTGAACCATAAGTTTTGTACTGCAGATTTTGCTTTTTAATTAAATAAAGGTAAATCAATTTAACTGTTTTTTTTTCAATACTTTTTGTTTTAAGAACTGATAACTTTTCTTTTTTGTAAAAAAAATTCCCTTTTGCTGTTTTTCTGTTTTAATTATAACGGAGCATTTCTAATTGACTTTATTATTTTATTGTCGCTTTTTTCCAGGGTGGTTGGATAACCAATAACATTAAAATATAATTTTCAACATTAAAGTCATATTTCAGAACTAAGAAAAAAAATTTTCTGTTTTTCTTTTGCGTTTTTTAACTTTCCTTTTTATCAGCATTTCTATTATGACACAGAATTTTTAAGGGGTATTTTATGGTCACTTTTTTCTAAAACTGGTGGCTCAGGGAATAGAGCGCTTCCTATCCTATGTGGTGAACCTGGTTCAAATTCCAGCGACGATTGGTAAGTTTGAATTCTGCACCGGGCTCGCACTAATCACAGTTCTACCGTGAAATATCCTCAGTGGTAGATGGATCATGGGTTATAGTCATCTTGCCATCAGGCTAACTGTGGGAGGTTTCCGTGGTTTTCTTCGTGTAACCCAAATGTGGGTTGGTTCCATCAAAAAAAGTCCTCCATGAAAGCAAATTCCCCCCAATACTTGATCCAGGAGTTCCCTTGTCTTTTGGATTGGGTTCACAATTACAAGACTACGAAGTTGAACATTGGTAGTTGTAAACCTAAAATTGGGTCAGCTGTTCAACAACTATTACAAAATAAAATGTGAAAAAGTTAAATTGAGATTTTTAGTTGTTTTTATTATGACACAGGTATTAAAAGTGTTTTTATTTTACACTATTCTTTTTTCTTAACATTTTTGGAAATACAGTAACTGGAAAACTGAGATGTTTGGGTTTAAAAATTATTTTCAAAAATTGAGATTAAGAAATTAAGATTTTTATTTTTCTGTTTTGCTTTTGTTTTTAACCTTTTTTTATGAGCATTTTTATGATAGTGCAATATTTTTAAAAGCGTTTCTAATCGAATTTATCTCTTTTAACACTTTATAGATATTTTTTTAAAGTAAATATCTTTACCATTAAAGTTTTATTTTAAGAATTAAGAGGACTTTTTTTCTAGTTCTCTTTTTTCAACATAAGTTCTTTTTCTTTTCAATAGCAATTTTTTATTTATATTAAATATATCTGATTATCATCTTAACATCTAGTTATCTTACCTTAAATATTTCAATTATAATTTTTTTTTCTTTTCCTCATACCAATAATATTGCTAAGTTTCAATTATTTTTCAATAATGACTAAGCTTGTTTAGATGTAAAAAGTATTTATAAGTGATTTTTCTTTTTAAAAAAATGTTGTTATTCAGCCGTTGAATATTCGGCTGATATTTTTGACCGAATATTGGGCAAAATCACTGTTCATTACACCCCTATTAATTAGTGCAGATGATATTTTAAGTTACAAAAATGTACTTTCTTTGAACAAACATAACTTTTTTCCAACTGTTCCTTACTCTTAAAACATAGGAGATAGTTGCAGTCTGTGAAATATGATCCCAATACATAGTTTGTTCAGGAGAGTGGAGAGAAGTTTGATCTCCTTAATGCTAATTTTAATTTTTATCTATATCACCAAGAGTTGGTGTACAATTATATAGTCTATGTATCTCTAGAATTTTTCAAGTGAATTGAAAAATTTTTACATGCAAAATTTTTATATCCAATATTTTTTTATCCAGAATTTTTTATCCAATAATTTTTAACAATTATTTCTTTATTTAATAATAGTTTTTGAATTGTTAGGTATGAAAATTTTCACATAATTTTTATGTAAAACAATGTAATTTTATATAGCAAAATATAAAATTTGATCGAAATCAGTCAAATAGTTTCTGAGAAATCTAATTTTAAAATATTGGACAGTTAAACTTTGAAGCTAATCGACTTATTTACTTTCCAATTTTATATTTTGTTATATAAATTTACACTTCTTTAAATGATTCTTATGAATGGGCCTTACAATTCAAAAAAAGATTTCAACTATTATAAATAAAATAATAAATGATTATTAAAAATTATTTTTTGCATGGAATTATTTTTGGATAAACGAGTTTTATGTGTGCCAAAATGTTTCTTTTTGCTTGAAAAATTCTAAAATGTAGTAAAAATAGTAAAAGTGAAACTGACAGTAAGGGATCCTAACTTCTAAGGGACTGCTCTTCTGAACATACTATTGGGACCTTATTTCCCAGATTGCATCTACTCCCTATATGTTGAGGGTAAGTCAATCAAATCCATTGAAAAAAAGGTATGTTTATTCAGAGAAAATACGTTTCTGTGTCTGGTTTTGTGACTTAAAATAACGTCTGTATTAATTTGATTAGCATATTTGAGGTCATCTCTTGAACTTTTGAGGTCGAGGCCTGGTATTTGAAAATCTGATCAAAAGTTATTCAGAGTGTTTAATTTTTTTTCTTTTTTTTTTGCACACTGTACAGTATGTAAAATGGAATTTGTATGAAGCTTTTTATTTATATATCTGATTTTCACATTCTTAGATGAAATGTTACTGATACTATGGCCTAACCTTAAATATTGCATTTAATTTATACTGAAAAAATTTTACCATACAAAATCAGACACACAAAAAAAAACTTACTTTTGTATAATAAATATGCTTTTTTTTCCCAATTGATCTAGATTTTTGATCCTGAAAATATATAATAATATAATGCTGTATAATAAATATGCTTTTTTTTCCCAATTGATCTAGATTTTTGATCCTGAAAATATTAAGATCACAATCTGGGAAATATGATCATAAAAGTTTAGTTTGAACAGTTAAAAGTTTGCATCTCTTAATGTTGGCTTTACATTTTTGGATCTATTTAGATTAATCATAAACTTTTACACACTATAATTAAAAAATTGGTATATCCTAGGATAATTTATATGTAGTTATCTATCGGTCAACAGTTAATTTTTATCTGAATCTCTGCATTTCAAGACTGAGGATGGTTGTTTATCATAAAATAGAAAATGCAGTGTGTCTGCTTATGTAGATTTATTTCTGCCCTTATCACTTTTTTAGCTTTATTTGTAGATAATTTTTTTTATAACATGGATAAAGAGTATTTCAATATTTATTTTATGTTTCTCAACCTCTATCTTACACCTCAAAATTGTTTTTAGCCACCCTTATTAAAAGGCAAATGCATTAAGGTCCCTATTCAAAAGGACAGATTTGTCCCTGTAATCGAATTTAATATTAAAAGCAAAGGGGGCAACTGTAATCTGGAAAATTTTGGTCCCAATCGTTTAATCTAGAGAGGTGTCTAAAGTTTGGTCCCTTTAATGTTAATTTCACTTTTTGTGTGTTTCACCATGCCTCCAGAACTTTTTCAGCAAATCAAACTTTTTTGCATGCAAAGATGAAATTTGGTTGTCAAATAAAAGAAAAAAATAATGTTAAAAAATAGTTTTTAATCATTATTTATTATTTTATTTTAAGGAGGTTTAAAAAAATTTAGATATTAAAATTGACATTTATTTCAGGCTATATCTTTTTAATTAGCAAAATTAAAAATATATTATTTAATTCTGGCATTTACAGAATGTTTAAACTTAATTGTTGTATGAAAAAAAACTTTTTTTTATTTCGAAGTGCTTTTTTAATTTAGATATTAGACTCATAAAAATAAAATATTAAAACTTTGTATGATGTTAACAATAGCAACAAAAGGCAATTCAACGGATTTGCAGAAAATAATAAATATGCTACGGACTGGAATTTGCTTTGGACTACTTTTGTTCTGGAATTTTGCTATTTACAGCTTTACAAAGCTCCCTTTTGAAAATTTTTTATAGAAATATATTTTGATTTTAGCTAGCTGTTGAAGAAGTCAGAGCTCTCAAAGATAAATGTGATAAGGATTTGTCTAAATTTGAAGAATTACAAAAGGATAAAAGAGAAAAATTTGATAAATTATCCAAGTTGAAATCTGACATGCAAGAAGTATTGAAAATGTAAGATAGTTTTTGCTCTAATGCATTGCAATTTATTTTCCTTACATATTGAACTCACTTTATATAGTTTCTAAACAAATATTTTAAGGGGAGTTTGATGTTCTACCCCAGCCCATGTAAAAGTCAAAAACCTATAATTTAATCTAGTTACAGTGCAGCTAAAAAAAAAATAAAAAAAATGAAGGATTTGTAATTTTTAACAGTTGAAATTTCAGGCTATGTGCAAAGAGTAACATATGGCTAAAAATAGAATGTGGGATTATCACACAAAGCCCCCAAAGAAATAGAGAATGTGTGTTCTTTTTAATAGCATGCTGCTGCTCAATCGCTTGTTTAAAGTTGATTTTTTTCTTCTGTGACAGAAATAATGTAATCTATTGTTAATTGATGTAGTAGAGTAACTTATCTAAAATGAAAAAAAAAAAAAAAAAAAAAATAGCTCTCACAATTTGGAGAATATGATCTTTCATTTTGTCATAAAATGAAACATTTTGTGCAATGGTGATTGGAAGCAAGTATCCTGGTGGTGACTTTGATTATTAAAACTATTTTTGCAATTGTTACTGTTTTATGTTATTACAATAATTTCTGAAAGGTATGCCGCGACTCATACCTTTCAGAATTTACTGTAATAACTTACTGCCTGCTTTTTTAATTTAGCCTTTGTACTAACTATAACTAATTTTGAGGTCGTTTTTCTTAGAATGTATTGAATAGATTTTCAAGCACTTTTAGTTTAAAGCACCTGCCCTTCTAGAATACATCATAGGGGAAATCATTGGGTGTTTTTAAAAAGTACTTAATTTTCCCTTTATCTGAAATGAGATTTTTATTCTTCTTCCTATTATGTTGAATTTTGCCATGAATTATGCAAAAAGCGTAGTTTTCATATTCTATTCAACATTTTCTCAACTCATTCAACCAGAATCCATTTCTGCATACCGTCGATTTGCAGCATATGAAAGCGCCAATCATTTTACACGTTTGATGAAATAGCTTCAATACTCATTGTATTTACATTTAAAAATTATTGATATTTTTTAAAATCATTTTATTAAAAAATACTAAACCAAGTAACAAATTTTCATATGAATTTATTCTTAATTTGTTTAATTTTTGGTAATAAACCTTTGGTATAAATCTTTAAAGAAGAAGGGCTGGTTATATGTTCATAATCTATTAGGATAACCAGTGCACGTACTTGGTTGTAAATGATTATCGGAAATAAAACTGTGCCAGATTATTTTCAGTTTTGATTTAATTTGATTAAATTTAAAACATTTAAGGATCGTTATTTAGTTAGCATTTTACAATTATTTCGCAGTAAGCAGGTTATATTTACTTTTTTATGAGTTTTATCTTAAACTGCTCTGTTGACTATGGAATTAATTAAAATAATGAATACAAAGTAACTAATTAAAAGTTTTAGAGCAATTTTAGGAATAACCAAGGTGAGGGATTACACAATTTTAAATGTTTTCCCAATAGGTATATAAAATTGTCACTTTAATCAGTGGAACCAAATTTGTGTTTTGGAAACAAACTTTGGAATGTTTTGAATAGCTATTAAATAGGTTGTAAAAGTCAGTTTATCATTCAAAACAAAATAATTACATAGCAATTTTGATGAAGCGCTGGTTAAAGGAAGTGAGTAGGGACAGAGCCCCTTTGTTATAAAAGCTGCTAATGTAATAGTACTTTGTTACTTCAAAATTTTATAATTTAGATATTTGACATGTTTCATAGAGATAAATTTCTTTATTGGTACTAGTAAAATATATTGAGTCTAATGATTGTTTTAAAATAAATATGTATTTATTTTTAGAATTTCACACATGACTGCATTTCAATGAATAATTTCCTTTAAAAAATATCATATTTATTTAAATAGTTTTCTATGCTAATCTTACTTTTTAATAGAAAGAAGAATAAATCTGAAATGCTCGAAAAATTCAAGAGAGAACACGAAAAAATGGTTGCCATACTGAAATCCAAATTAGAAACTGCTATAAATGAGTCTGAGGTCTGTAGTTTTTAATTTTCATACTTTAAGCATTCAAAATGTTTTTACATCCAAACAAAATATGCTTGTGGTCAATGTGTGTTAGATGTTACATTCTTCTTCTTTGGTATTGTAAGCATAGTAAAACAATGCTGGAGTCTGAGTTTAAGACAATTTTGTCTAAGCTGAAAATTTACTCAACACTGAGTCTGGTTTGACACAAGTTAATTCCTATCAGTGAAAAGAAGTACAGTGTATTCTTGATATCGATGATAAACCTTCTTATGTCAAAAAAATCTTTTCCCCTCTTGGCATTATATATCCACCAAATGTTAATTTGAATTCCTATGTTGTGACCTTGCTATGTAGAATTTTTTTTTTGTGAAATATAAAATAAATTTTTTCAGAAAAATCAAAAAAAAATTTTTTTTTTCAAAAATAAAATTATAATTGTTGTATTTAAATTTATTGTCAACTATCATTACATACATATTTATTAGCAGTTGTTCTTATGTTACATGACTCTACTTTTTAGAACATATTTAGTTCTGAACTTGTTATTTTCAAAACTCGCCATCTAAATTTTTTTTTTTTAGCATTGCTTGAACTTTGAAATATCGAGAGTATACTGTATATGATCTTACACAAATTATTTAGAGATAAAATAAAGATCTGGTTTTTAAAAAAATAATACTAAAAATATCAAATATTATTTAATAACAACTTTTTTAACTAAAATATTTAGTGTTTCTAATTAAAGTGGCTACAACTGTTAAATTGTTATTACAATCTAATCACAGAATACATTAAATTGTAGTTCTTTTTATTTAAATCCAACATCCTTATGAATTTGTAAAGACAAAGACCAAATTTGTTTATTAAATATTTAAAAAAGAAGAATTAATTCAGATCAGGAAACATTAAAAAAAAAAAAAAAAAACTTCTACATTAATCTTGACAGAACAAGTCTTTTCTTTTTTTATTATTTATACACACAATTTACATATTTAAAAAGTTTTAAAGGTACTTGTATTTAAATAAACATAAAACTTAAGTTTAATGAAATATGTTAATTAAACAGCACCTTATTTTACATACAGTTAATGAAAAACTATGATGTAAAAGTTTCAAGTAACTTTTATTCACATATTATCTTTAGTTTTTATTTTTCTTATTAATCTATTTAGGACATCAAATAATTTACATACATTCCTCTCTCATTCACCTGTGGATAAAACTTATTAAAAAAAACAACAGGATTTATAATATTTCAGAACCATGTTTTTAATTCAAATCAATGATTTAAATAGATAATCTAGTGGTTTAAATCATGCCAACAATTATTTTAAATTAATAATTATGCAAACAAAAGTATTGCGTTAATGAATATTATGACAATTATTTAAATTGTTACAACAATTTATTTCAAAATTGTTATAATATGAGATGCAATTTTAAATGAAATACTTTTAATGCTAATTATATAGCGAGAAAAAAAAAACAATTTTACAAAAAAATAAACAAATAGAAATATATGGTTTGAAATTAAAATTTATTTGGTAATGTTAATACTTTTTTTGGATTCAGTGAAAGATTTAATATATTACAAATTAAAGTCTGGATCTCAGAAAAGTAAGGAGTTTAAATCTAACATTTCAACTACAGACTCCATAACTCTGGTCTAAAAATAAAATCTTTGCTCTTTTATAACACATTCTTTGTGTTAGCTTTACCAGTTTTCCCCTATTTCTAGCAGCCGGCATGTTTTGGGATCTAAAGTAGCACAGCAGCTTTTTGCTTTTATGAAATTACCTAAAGATAATTATTATTTTTAATTGTAATATTTCTGTTCACATTAATATAAATATTTGTCTTTACATTTTTCATATGGCCCTATTTCTAACTAACAGCAGTGAAATTTAAGTAAATTTTTTAAACTCTGATTTCATAGTCTTGGATTACAAAACGTTACTAGTTCTCACCTTTGCCAAGCTGTTATAAATTAATTTTTAATAAAGTACAGTAGAACCTGAATTATTTTAACTCATTATTAACTGAGATTTGATTTATTTTTTTTGTATATACTTCGTTTTAACTATACATGAGGTCTTTGAAATAAATAAAAAAATAATACTCTTAATACTTTATGACTACATAGAATTGATCATTTTAGAGGAGCAAATGTTTTATTGTTTATTCAGATTATGATAAAGAAATCTAGAAGTTGCAATTTTTGACAATTCATTTTTCTTATGAAACTATTTTCAAAAGTGCATTTCTTTTACTTATATGAATATGCACTTGGTGAACATATTACCAACTACTATGAATTTTGTTATTTCAGTGGATTTTAGTTCTTACTGCAGAATCAAGAATTTTTAATATTACAAAGTTACTGTATTTGATTTTTTTTAGAAGTATGTAAATACCCTAATTTATTTTTGAACAATCAATACTTTTGTTACACATCTGTACAATGCCAAAAAAATCTAATTACATGAATAATATTTGATCTAAAGATCGGATCTTCATGTTAATGGTTCGAAGAGGTGACCTCAAATATGGTAATTAATTAGTGGAGACAATATTTTAAGTTACCAAATCACACACAAAAATGTACCTTTTTTTTAAACTGAATTGGATTTCTGACCTTCAAAATATTGGGGGTAGTCTCTATCAGGGAAATATAACTGATCAGGGATCCAAAGTTTGAACCCCTTCATGTTAATTTTACTTTTTGCTTATTTTCTACATCTCGAGAACATTTTTAACAAATTGAAATATTTTTGCAGGCAATTATAAAATTAGTTTTTCCTAAGATAATTCCTTGCAAAAAATAAGATTTTGTAAATATTTATTATTTTATTTAATAGTAGTCAAAAATATTTGAATAGTAAGGCATGCAACTTTTAATGTCATTTTAAAGTATGTAATTTTACATAACAAAATTTGAGTGAAATTGGTTAGCAGTTCCCGAAAAATTGAGTTTTAAATATACAACTTTTCTAAAATTCGTTTTGTC
Organism: Parasteatoda tepidariorum; assembly: GCF_982258835.1. NCBI lineage: Eukaryota > Metazoa > Arthropoda > Arachnida > Araneae > Theridiidae > Parasteatoda > Parasteatoda tepidariorum. Next base: position 45,666,607 of record NC_141760.1, on the reverse strand, counting down.
AGGAACTATTAAAAAATTCGTTTTGTCAGGAACTATTCAACCGATTTTGCCATGTAAAATTACATACTTTAAAATTATGTACTTAAAGTATAAAAAAATTTTCAACTATTATTTAATGTAATAAATATTTACTAAAATTTTTCAATTAACCTAAAAAGTTCTTGAGATATGGCAAAATAAACATTAAAGGGTCTGAACTATAGATTGCTGTCCTGGTCAAACTATGGGAACCATATTTCCCAGATTACGGATACCCTCTATATTGTGGGGAATCAGAAATTCAAATCTGTCGAAAAAAGGAGTGTTTATTCAGATAAAGTATGCTTTTACATCTGATTTTGTAACTTAAAATATCGACTGCACTAATTAGCATATTTGAGGTCACGCTCTGAAACCATTATGAATTAGTCCTAGAACGTGAAGATCCGATCAATTCATCAAAAGTTATTCATGGTAATAATTTCTTTTAGGCGCACTGTGCATATTTTTGAATTTGTGAACAATAGTGATTTAATTTGTTCTCAATATTTTGCAGGAGTATGGATTTGAAATTGTAGCAGAATTGCAAGAACTCATTACAAAATATAAGAGAGAAACAGAATAATTTCTTTCCTGGAACACTTTTATATTTATTCCTGTTTAGTATTGTTGACGTTTGTAGATTTGCATTTTGTACAGAAATCTATTATATTTTCTACTCATTCATTTTAACACTCATATATGTATTTTTTTGCATTAGAAAATGGATTTATATATTTTTCCATGACTTGTTATATAAAATTTTGTTCTTCTGTAACTTGTTATGATTTTCAACAGACCTAGGATATTAGTTTCTGCTTTTAATGTTTATTTTAAAATCCTTGTCAAAAGTGAACTCACTAGTGATTATAATTTAATATTAGTAAGGAGAAGAAAATCAAAATATGTCATATTTTTTCTAAATACATATAAAACTAACTGGATGAATGTTTTTGTTCAAATGAAAGCAGAATTGGGATATAGTAGAGAAAGTTAGTTATGTGAAGTGTTAAAAATCATTCATAGCATACACGTTGCGCAACAAAATTATTTTATTTAACATTTTAGATAAAATACTTATTACAACACATCATATAATAATCAATTTCTAAATCAGAATAAGAATTTACAAACAAATTTCTGTATTGCACAACTTTATATAATTTGAAAAGAAGCAAGTATAAAATCAAGGAGGCAGGTCATTTTCATCTGATGCTTCTATGTCATCATAACTTTCAGTTGAAGATGAAGTAGTATATTGTTTTGGTCTAAATGTTTTAATGCTGCAAATAAGAGGAGATTAGAAAAATAAATTTAAAGAATTTCTAAACAAACAGTCACATTTTAAAAATCTGATTCGAAATTCTTCTTTAGTGAGTATATTAATGATACAGTAACATTGAAAACACTCATTCCCAATTTTAAACATTAAATCACATTAATATATTAAAGATAAAATAATCTAGTGGTAAAGTATGAAATCATAAACAAATGGAGCACTGAAAAATATTGCAACAAAGAAATGCATTACTCTTAAGATTACTTCAAGATTTAAAAAAATTTCTCCTAAAATACTTAATATCGAAACATTAGGCTACGCAAAATAAAAAAATTTCTAAAAGAAGTAACAATTAAAAAAAAAAAAGTACTTACTCAGGTGAGAGTAATAAATTAAGATCAATGGGTATTGAGCTTAACACCAAATTTGTTTCTTCATCAATCTCTAATTTTTCGAAACACAGGCACAGCTTAGCTCCAGTATCTTCAAGATGAGATATACCAATGTGGTAGCCCTTCAACAAAAACACAAAAGATTACAATTTAGTTCTTTATTTTATAAGAGAAATATGCATCTGTAAAATTCCTATTAAAACGAAATTAAGCTTAAATAACATGGGTGAAAACCTTGCTTAAGGTAAAAATTAACTACCATTTCAGCCACTGGGTTAAAATATGCCTCGGTTAAGTTAATTTACTTTCAAATTAACAAAATTTTGCAGCTCGTAGTGTAAAAGTTGGGTAGTGTAAAACTCTTTAATTTATACTTAATTTTGTTTTAATAGGAATTTTATAGGTGTGTACTTTCCTTTTAAGACAAAAAGAAGAAAAAAAAACTTTTTATTTCTAGGATATTCTCATTAACTGATATCATCAATGATTTAGGTGCAAAGACTAAGAAATCAAAGAAGATGAAGTTTGATTTGCTAAGTTCTGTTTTGTTAACTAGGATTTATTTTCACCGATTGCATAGTTTGTCAACAGAGGTAGTTGCAAATTGTGAAAAATGTAAGATATTTTTCCAGGTGCATATGCAAATATTTGAGTTGGAATAGTCTAACAGTTTTCTAGTCAGAAACATAATTCTGATAATGAATTTTTAATTTGAAATTTGGTGGTTAGTGAAATTTAAATTTAGTTGCCACTCCATTTTATTGTTTTTGGGAAACACTTTATAAAACACTATATTTTAATTTCTAGTGCAAAGGGAGAAAGGGAAGAAATTCCCAATTACAACTAAAGCTTAAATGTTATTAAATTTCAATAAATAACTAGGTAATTTACAAAATTAATGTACAAAATAAATAAGAATGCTGATTCTTATGATTATTGATGATGTGCCAAACCCCAAGGGTTAAGGAGTTTTTAGAAAACTTCTAAACAAAAACTTCTTTTGAAAAATTTCCTCACTTCAAAACTAAAAGATAAAACCTTAGCAATTACTTTTAATGGGTTTTGAAAGAGACTTTCTAAAAAACATTTTTTTTTTCCATTTTATTTAGAAACTTGAGTTTCATTCAATAAAACTTTGAACACATGACATAACAACATATTTCAAGACTTATCCTATAGTTAAATAATCAAAAAATATTTTATTTATTACTATCTTATTGTCAGATATAATGTACACTAACATGGAAAGCTGGTTCGTGGAGAATTTGTCATTATCACAGAAAGTTTTATAGCTTTACTCCTTATATACTTTTTTTTCCAAAAAATCGCAATTGACTTTCAGGCATTGAAAATTCAATGGACAGTGTGATTTTTATAAAAATGTTTATTAAATGTTAGTATTGAAATGGTTCTGAGTGACTTAGATTTTAGATGTGCAGACCAAGTATAAGGTAAACGAAATAAGTCAATAACAGGGTGGCCACCCACCTGGAAAACCTGGAATTATCAGGGAATTTTTTTATACTGGAAAAATCAGGGAAATTCGGATAAAAACCTGGAAAAATCAGGGAATTTTAAAGAAAAGCTGGAAATTTTTTCTTTGATAATTTTTTAAATTTCACTAATTCAAATTATTTACAAATTTTCTTAATTTAAATTATTTCATCCATTATACCCACTTTTTTTAGACAGAAATGTATCTCCAAACAGTTGAAATATCATCAACTTAGCGATACTTTGCTTGCATCAAAATTTGCTCCATTACAGCTCTGTTAAACTAGAATGACACATAAAATTCTTCCACGGTTGCTAAACGAATGAAGAAACCTTTGACCGCTATGGGACTGTGCAATTGTGGTGGTGGTGGAAGAGGGTATTAGGATATTAGCTTCTGTTTTTAAATTCTGTCCTAGGGCTGAATCCATTTATGGCTCAAGTTTGTTCTGATGCTTTCGTGGTAATTTTTTTCCATTTTGACTAAATGTTTTTGTATTTTTAACTTTATAAAATTCTCCAAAAATTAGTTGGTTATAATTTAATAATAGATTTTATGTTGCACTCTTTTTCTGAAAGTTTTTGTATTCCCATTCAAAGAAATCTGAGAATTTTTTTTTTCTCAGCAAACCAACCAATCACACAATTTTTCACAATCGCTAACAGCAATGTGTTTGTCGACAAATTGTTGCATTAATGCTATTTTTTCTATTTCATTTTAACCTTTTATAACATATTTTCATTTTTTTAAAAAAAGGTTTTTTTTAAGAACTAACTATATATTAATATTTAATTTTACTCTTTTGTTGGTCAATATTTGATTTTTGATTCAAAACATTAAAAAATAAATAAAAAATCTTGCCAAATTGTCAAAATAAATTATTTTTTTCAAGATGATATGTTAAAAAAATAACATTTTGAATGAAATATTTTATAATATAGACACTTTTCTTGTACACATCCTAATTTTAAGATTTTTATCTGGAAAAATCAGGGAAATTTGAAATCTGATTTGAGTGGCCACCCTGAATAACTAGTTTTATATTGTCAAAGGAAAAAAAACCTTCTAAATTTAAAGAAATATAAGCGGGTATGTTTTATAATCGATATAGAATTTTTTTTAAAAATAGTGTTTTTCGAACAAATTTTGTCAAAATAAAATCTGCAAAAGGGTCGAAATTAGTTACAAATGTCAATAAATTGTTTGCAGAAAATTTTTCATTTTATCTAAGTTTGCTTATAGTCTGAAGTACTAAGATATGGCTTCAAAAATTTTAAGTGCAAATATAAAGCAAACGCAATACAATACAATTGTTACTTTTCTTAGAGAAAATTTAATTGCTTACTGTTTTAACTTTAATTGATTTAGAACAAAACCATGCACACATTTTTCAATTACTCAAATTAAGGTTTGCGGTTTGAACTCTAAATTACTTATAATGCAATAACTCTAATTAGACTCTTAATGCAAAAAAAAAAAAAAAAAAGACGAACTAAAATTGAATGTTTACAATTTCAGCTGATGTTATTAACTACAAATTTTCAAAGTGTGAGGAAGTTCAATTACAAAATTTAACTTGTAGTCTGCCACAGTTTTGTACAATAATTTTTGATTAGTAAAATCATCAATAATTTATAAAAAAAATATGAAAAGTTACAATTATAATCAAGACTGTACTTTCATTATTTTTTTAAAAAATTAAAAAAAGAGCATTTTTTAAATTTTAAAACTAGAGAAGTGACCCTCATAAAAAAAGTTTATAAAGAACTTCCCATACATGAAATAATTCACTACAACTATCCAATTTTTACTAAGAGTAATCTTACTGCATATTTTCCTTGATTACAGCCACCGTATGAACACTCTAAAGTATAACTAAGTTGTACACCAAATTGCCTCCACACAGTCACACGTCCAGTGGATTCCCGATTTCTTTCAATCGCAAAGTTACAATAATTCAAACAAAAGGTTGGGGCCATCTCGTGCATCAAAACTGGCAAGATCTAGTAAAAGAAAAATTATTTTTAATGAGTTTAGTATCAAGTTAATGAAGTTTTTAGTTAACAGAAGGATAATTTTTTATACTTTAAAACATTCAGAGAAAGGTTTTGTTTCATCTGTGGGCCACCAAGACTGCTCAGGGTTGCAGCCAAAAAAGAATGCATTACTTCTTCGAGAATGTCCATGAAAATCGCAAAACACCTGCAAATGAAAGTACTTAAACTTAGTAATTCAAATATGCCTGTTTGATAAATATAAACTACTAAAATATAATGCTTAAATGCTATCCTGATTATCTCAAGCACAATGAAAACCGAGACATAGCAGGTATTATCAATGTGATTATTTATACCTCACTTTTATTGGACCAAAGAAATTATTTTGTCTTGATTAACAGTTTGTTAAGCTTTGTTTGAGAACTTTCATGTTGGATACTAAGACTAAGTACGCTTTTGTGCATTGCTGTTCGTCATGGCGAGTGCATACGAAATTTTAAACAATGCAGGTGATTTTGAAGAGATGAATTTAAATATAGTGAAAATGATACTTTTGTAAGTAACTTTATGGAAGAGAATAGCTGAAATGATTTAGATGCTCAACTCCCATCTGCCAAAATTGCTTGAAATAACTTGTGATGATAAAACTTTTGATAATGAAAACTGAATGCTATTTAAACAGTAAAAACTGAAAGATCATGTTAAGACCTACTAGTTATACTTCATTTCATTGCTTTACTTTTCATGATAAAATTAGGGGGGGAGGAAGGAAAATACACAAGGAAGAGGTTTCTTAGCTAAAGAAGTTCTCCCAATTTAATAGCATTGGGGAAAAACTGTTTAGTTTTTCACACAGGAAAGCAATCAGGTTGTATCCCAGTCCAAGGTTAAGTAAAAAATTTATATTTTTCCTAAAAATCTGTAATGTAGGGAAAGAATCTTGTTGACAATAATATGCTAGTAATCTTACACTAATTTTGGTAATTATTCACTCAGTGGAATGAGAAAAAAAATTATTATAATTATCTAAGAAACACTTTTTGAAGGTATTTATAATTTATTTCATTGTTTAGTTTTCCAAAACTAGCTAAAGAGAACCAAAATCAGACTTTAAAATGGAAAATAAAATTTAGAGAAATATGTGTGTGCATTTTTTCTTTAAAAAAAAATACTTAAAGTATGTTTATTTCTTTAAGAAATAATTGAGACCTTTATTTTATTTATTTTTTTAAAAAAAAGCTTTTTATTGATATATTTTTAATAACTTGTATTGGTATAAAAGTTAAAAATATCATTTCAATGATTTAATGGTAAATAAATCAAGACATTGAGTAAAAAACGATTAATTTTATCTCTAGAATTGCTTTAAAATTATAAAAATATTTTAAAAAATAGCTGTTTAAGAAAATTTTGTCTTCATTAGAAACTTGATGTGTGTATAGATATATAAAATTAATTATCATATTTTGCCCTATATACCTGTACTACATGAGTTTTCCTCCAAAATTTGTATTTAAACATTGTATTTTGAATTTGCATTAGTTTTAACATTGAATTTGTATTTCTGTAACAGTAGAATTTGTATTTAAAAACAAAAAATGCATCTTTAAAGCAAAAGGAAAAAAAAAAAAAAAGGTAAATCAAAAAGAAATCTTAATTTTAACGCATTTATACACACACGTTTTTTTGTGTAAAAATGGTGTTGAAAAGCAAAGTGATGCATACGTGCATCACTTTGCAGTGAAGGATATATATTCACATCAAAATATCTAATTTAAAAAATAAAAAAATTGAAACAGAATTTTTGAAACACTAGACCATTTAGAAAGCACCTGTGATAAAAAAAAAAAGGTGATACAAATTCCTTATTAAAGAAAAGCGAAAAATCATTTTTATACATATAGTGACATATATGATAGAATATATTATACTAAAAATAATTGAAAGGTTCTATATAATTTAGGTAATAGCTTACCAAGGGTCGTTTATTTTTCGATGCCAAATAATGTAAAAGAGATTTTGTGTAGTATATGGTGGGGTGTAACCGGCAGTTTGGTGTAATCCATTGGCGGTTTAAGTCTTGCCCTGACAGAGAACAGCGATGACTGTTTAAAAATTAAATACAATTAACTAATATGATTAAAAAACATTTTTTTTGTTAACAACAAATTTTATTTCATTCAAAACTTTAACAATATTAAGTATAAATAAAGCCTTGAAAAATGCAAACTTAACTTAATATACAAGTAGTTTAGTGACAAAATATTTTAAACATGAAAAATGTGGAGTAAAACTTTAATTAAATATTAATATGTAAAGGAAGCAACTTTTTTCGAAAAGCACATTTTGATTAGAATGCATCCCTTGAAAATAGCTCTAGTGGGATCTTAACAACCATCTCTCTCCATATAATATCTATATAAATATCTCTAAAAAATTAACTGTACAAAACAATAGTTTAATTAAACAACAAACTTAAAATAATAGTAGTTTAAAAATGGATTCACTTCATAAAAGTTTTTGTTTAATATTTATTTTCATTAATGCATATTTTTTTAAAATATGCATTTATTTTAATCATGAATATTTGGTTTTTGACAAATATAAAATTTACCTTTAGCAATTTTAGTAAAACATACTATATTAAATAAAGATTTGTGATACAGTTATTCCTTTTATTTAGTTCAATTATGACACATAATAACAAAAGGTAAATTAATGAATATGATTAATTAAAGAAAAAAGTAAAGTCAACATTAGATTTTTCAATAACCTATAGTTAGTAGAAATGAAGAAGAAACTAAAATAAATCTACTTAGATATCTTTGAAATTAAAGAGCCACATTGTTTAGGGACATGTAAATAAACAATGAATTATGTGTTTAAGAGAGGAGCTAAAATACAAAATATATTCTATGGATAATATAACAAATTCTAATATTACACAATCATATTTGGATAATTTGAAGTGAAAAGGGAAATATTCAAAAATTGGAATAATATATATTCTTTCAAACATAGGGGATAAATGGAAAAGAGTAGCACCACAATCAAATATTTAATACGTGAACTAGGTGTAAGACTGTAAAAAAAATTTTTCATTAAATAAAACAATTAACACAAACATATTTCAATTAATGAAACTAACTCAACTATTCATCACTTTATTATTTTTTTTAAAAAAAGAAGATATTTTTGATTGTGTCTTTCAATGCAATTTTCTAAAATTCCATTACCATTTTTGTTGATCAAAATTTCATCTTTGCTCTTTCAATTATATTGATTATGAATGGGAGGAAATTTCAAATTACTCAGCAATTTTCTAATTCTTTTTAAGTTTTTTTTTTTCTATTCCATTTTCACTGCTTCTTTTTCAGCTAATACTATTGACTTAAAATGTACTTTACTTTTAGCAATGCTATTGTAAAAGATAAGAAACAATATTTAAAGCAAAAACTCAAAATGTTATATCTAAAATACATACATACATGACTCTAAAACCAAAGGAACAGCTCCACTATCAGAAAAAAACCCACATTTTAACTCTTTCTTTCAACAAGCAGTAAAATTAGTTACTGTTAAAGGGGTATGTCAAAGCTTGAAAAAAATGGGTGACAGGGTCATAGTGAATGCAGAGAGAATGATGAAAGAGAAGAAACCTTGCTTTTGTTTTTCTTAAGGAGACTGTATTTTTAACAGAAATATTTTTAGGGCAATCATACAGAAAAATTGAATTATTCACAAATTTTTGACATTTTTTATAAAGAATTCTAAGGCCCCAGCAAAAATTTTGAATTTAACAAGTTAAAATTTGGCTGCATATGTTTAAAAAAAGTACTAAATAATTTCTATTGAAATTATATAAAGATTTAAATGGTGTGAAAACAGGATTATTCAAGAGAAAATCAAATAAGAAAATATTAAATCAAACTAAAAAACCAAAAATGTCAACCAGTAAGGAAAATACACTAAAATAAATAAGTAACTAAAGGAAAGTAATTATAAAATTTTACAATAAGAAGGATATAATTTTTTTGTAAATCAGTTATTAATAATTTACATTGGAAAAACATTTTGCAATGAAGTTTTTAAACAGTTAAAAAGCAATTATTTCGTTGGTCCTTTTATGAATTAGTTCTATAAATATAAATTTAAGCTGTGAAAAATATCTCATTCCACTGTTCCAGAACAATTGTTCTATATTGTAATTGAAACCAATTTCTTAAAAGAAGAACCAAAATTATTATTATTAAAAAAAAAAAAAAGATTTATGCAGGAAATCATTTTTAATATTTATAATTAGAAGTATTAATTAACATATCAGCAAATTTCTAATGTTTTCTTAATGAGACCTTGTAAAGAAAGTATCAATTATAGTTATAACATAAAAATTTCTAAAGAATAAAAAAAGTGTTTTTAGGTCTCCTGCCTCCAAAGCTATAATACATAAATAGAAGATTAGATTACTTCTTGAAGAATTAAGATTTTTTAATTACGGTTTATCAAATAAACACACTATAATTTAATCTTTGTGGCGTGGTAATACCAACAACAAAAATATATCTTTTATACTTTAGTATTAATAATTTTTTTCGTATCTTGCACTGTCGATAAAACAACAAATTTTCAAACAACAGGGATGTGATTGACAAAAACACAAAAAAGAGGAAGTTTATAACTGTAGCATTAAACGTGCAAAAGAAAAAATGATATGAATTCAATAGCCAATCTGATAATGATTACACTATTATCTATTCAAATAAATATAAATAAATGGTAATTATGTTCTTAAATAAAATCTTGATTAAAAAATTTTTTTTTAATAATTTAGATAACTTTGAGTAATTATGCATAAGCACGATTTTATGTATCACATCATTTTAAAAAACATTTCTTTAATGGTCAAAGGACTTTTATGGACTTTCTCATCAGTTCTTTGTTTTTTCCATGGTCTTTTATTAACATGACTGCGTTTTGCAGACTTTTGATCATCAGTGTTGATAGGACAAGAAAGTTAATTTCTCACACAATTTTTAGAGGCCTTAGATTAAGAATCGCGATATTGGATTTCAAAATCGCATGAATAAGAATCGCGATGCTTGATTTTAAAATCGCGTGAGAAAGAATCGCGACGCTTGATTTTAAAATCGCGTGAATAAGAATCGCGATGCCGGATTTTAAAATCGCGATGTTGGATTTTAAGAGTGCGTGAATAAGAATCGCGATGTTGGATTTTAAGAGTGCGTGAATAAGAATCTCGATGTTCGATTTTAAAATAGGGTGAATAAGAATCGCGATGTTGGATTTTAAAATCGCTTGAATAAGAATCGCGATGTTGGATTTTAAAATCGCGTGAATAAGAACGACAATGTTTGATTTTAAAATCGTGTGAATAAGAATCGCGATGTTCAATTTAAAAATAGCGTGAATAAGAATCACGATATTGAATTTTAAAATCACGTGAATAAGAATCACGATATTGGATTTTAAAAGCACGAAAATAAAAATCGCGGTATTGAATCGCGTAAATAAGAATCACGATGCATAATTTTTAGAGTCCGTGAATATATCGCAAAGAGTAATGTTTAAACCGCGTATATATACGAAAATCGATGTTTGATATTACAACCGCGTGATAACGAATCGCGACATTGGATTTTAAACTAGCGGGAATATGAATCGCGATATTGGGTTTTAAAAACGTTTAAATACAAATCGCGATATTGGGTTTTAAAAACGCTTAAATACAAATCGCGATATTGAATTTTTAAATTGCGTGAATGGGAATTGCGAGTAATGATTTCTAAATCGTGTAAAAACGAATCTCAACAAGTAACTTTTAAATCAGTTAAATACGTAAATCGATGATTTACATAAAAATCATCTAAATAAGAATCGCAATTTTAGCAGATTCTGGCCCAGTTCCTAATATTTAAAATTCTGTAAATCAGCCAATCAAAAGAAATCAAATATCAGCGGCCGAAACGAAACTGCTTAGGACTTTTTTTCTTTTTTCCAATCTATAGCGGAAGTCGCGGTTGTCAAGGCAACAAGTCGCAAGTCCGACTATATCGCTCGTTCGACTCCCCAAAAGTTTTTGGAACATGGTCGGAAATTTTAAAAAGTCTTTCATCCCTCAAAAGATAAGAGAGTAGTCGAGTAGGAGACGGCATTGTTTTACCAAGGTTAACCACTTTTACCCCAGCCAGCAGATTGACAAGTGAAGATAGGTTTATTGGGGGCTTCAATACTTTCGCTCCGCGGAAGAAAAAAAAAATTTCAACAAAATATCATTTACTGCATAAAAATTTTTTCCGCGCGGAAATTTATGAAAAAAGAGCGGAAGATATGGAAAAATCTGAAAAAAGCGGAAATCAGCGGATCCGCGGAAGAATCACATCCCTGAAACAAGTCATGAAAAATATCTTTCCACTTTTAGTATTAATCTTTCTTTTAACCTTGTTTGTACTGTGGATAAATCAACAAATTTTCAAACAAGTTGCGAAAAATATTTTACCTCTCTTGCACTCGTGGATAAAACAACCTGTTTTCAAACTAGCCCTGGAAAATATCTTTGTGTTACACTTTTAGTATTATTCTTTTTTTTTCTTCTCCCCCTCGATTATACTTTGAGTAAAACAAAAATTTTTTAAACTAATCATGGAACTTCAAAAGATTAGATACTCAGCTCACAATATCAGATGTTTTTTGTTTTTTCTTTGCAAACAAAGATGTTTGCTTAGTTTACAGGCATATTCATTTAATTTCTCCTACTGTCATTTAACTGAAATAGAAATACTATTTGAACATATCAAACATCAAAAATTAAAAAATAGTCTTATAATGTTTAACATATATCTATTCCACATTAAAGCAACTGAGATTGAAAAAATATTAATAAAAATGGAGAATATAAATTTGGTTAAAAAAATTGATGAATAATTTTAAATTACTGAAAAATGATATTTTGGAATTTAATAAACTGCTGTTTGTAGAAAATGCAACACCATGAAAGAATCATCAGAATCAAATGAAATTTAATGCAGAAACGACTTGTACTGATACAAATAAATGATGAAATTTTCAAAACAAAAGAAACAAATTAAGCGTCCGAAATCAGTATTTGGTGCAGCCACCACGCGCTGCAATAAGTGCTGCTATACGACGTGGCATGGAGTCAAACAGATGTTGAATATCTGCTTGAGGAAGAGAATTCCATATCGCTTGTATGCGCAACCAAAGTTCGTCTTTGGTTATTGAGATTACCCTCAATTCGTATCAAATTGGATCGTCCATGATACGAAATCGCACCCCAGACCATAACTCCGGGTGTTCGACCACTATGTCGTTCAATAATACACTCAGGAAGGCAGCGTTGACCGGCATAACGTCTAACACGAACACGGCCATCATGGGTCCACAAATTGAAGCGTGATTCATCTGAAAAGACAACTTGGTGCCAATCAGCTCGCCAGTCTCTGTGCTCAAGAGCCCACTGCCGACGCAGCCGTCGATGATCCGCCGTGAGGGGAATCCTGTATAATGGCACCCTTGCACGCAATCCACGGCGCAGCAGACGACGACGAATTGACGAAGTCGACAATTGTACACCTGTAGCAGTAGACCAATGTGCTGCCAGCTGCCTGGAGGAAGCTGTGCGATCATTCACCGCCATGCGGAGCAGGTGTCGATCATCGCGCTCTGACGTCACCTTCTGTCGTCCAGTGCCTGTTTTTCGAGTTGTTCGGTGCTCGTCGGTCCACTGCTTCCAAACTCGCATCACTGTGGAACTGTTCCGCTGCATACGAGCTGCTATTGCGCGATAGGAAAATCCTCCTTCTCGAAGGCCGATTATCCTCCCTCGTTCAAACTCCGTAAGTTGCTTGAATTTCTTATTCTTCCGTCGTGGAGGCATACTCAGGTCTCACTAAACGTTTGCCACTAACAAATAATCATAGACTATTTTCAACGTCCCGCTACAGCACTTTATTTATACGCTTTCAGCATCAATTCAGAGGGCGCTGCGCGCGCCACGCACGCGCGATGGCTCTGAAACTTTATTAATTTGCATAATATCCTATAATTGACATTTGCTGCGAATTTCATTTGATTCTGATGATTCCTTCATGGTGTTGCATTTTCTACAAACAGCAGTTTATAATATTTGAACAGCAGTAAACTACCAACACTTTTATAACAAAAATATGTAATTTAAAAATGATAAATGTTGTACAAAAAGACGCAAGAACAATAAAATGCATAATTACCAGCCATTGATAACTCCGTCAGGATTTAGCATAGGAACAATTTTAAAAATATACATTTCTCTTAATTTTTCACCTTTCTTGCTGAGCAAAAAATCTAATACACCTGAAACAAATGTTATAATTAAGAATAGTTAACTAATTTTTGTTTAAAGTTTTTAACAGAAAACCATTCCATATAAACATGGTGCTTTCTTTTTAAAAAACATAATTAATAGAGAATGATCTAGGTGTTAGCATTTAAAACAAAAAGCCAAGTACAGCATTTAGACTGTTTTTTTTTTTTTTTTGTTATTTGCTCACTCAAAAGTAATTTTCTTAATGAAAGTTTTCAATAATAAATATTACAAAACAGAGCAATAAGCTTTCTCCAGATTTCTTTCATTTAGGATGAGTCTAAGGATACAATTCAGGTTTCAAATACAAAAATTTGAAATTATTAAATGATAATAATAAACATATTTATCTCATCACTTTTAATATTTCCTCATTTAATCAAAATTTAATTTTTGCTAAATAATAATCTACAATATTGATAAAAAATAAATTCCATAAAAATAAATGCATGCTATGATGATAGAATAAGGAAGCATAAAATACCTTTCATAACCCAAGAAGAGTTGCTTTCACCGGAATGGACTCTTGCACTGAGAAATATGTATGGGCGCTTGCCTAAAGTATAAACAGAAAAAGATTTGTTATTTTCTCAGGAAAACAAAAAATAAAATTAAAAATAAATTGCAAAAAAGTGATGCTTACTATCTACTGGCTTAGAAGTGATTGTTAACAATGGCACACTATTACCAGACAAAGTTTTGCAAAGCTCATCTTTTTTTAAGTAAACAGTTGAATCATAACTATTGGTCCAGCAGTAGATATGAGTCTAAAAACAAAATATAAAAATTAAATTAAAATTTTTCGACTTTTTTTTCTTCAGAGGAGTAACTTTACGCATTTTATATCAATTGGTGGAGTTATAAATTTAGATAAAGATCATTGAAAGCAAGAATAAATGCCTACATCATTAAACAGTAAAAATAATAATGTAATAATAGAGATTTTCAATTATTCATAAATTTAAACTACATTTCATAAAGTAAATAACGTCACACTTGGGAAACATTTTAATTTGTCAAATTGGGCATAATTTTGATTTTAGATTTTATTTTTAAAAAAAACAATATATTTTTATTTAAAAAATATATACAATATTTAGCCACAGTTTATTTATTTGGCATATCACTTATTATTTCCTAATATTTTTTTAGTATTTCTAACAAAACTGTAAGAACTTTGAAATATTAATCAATAAGAATAAAATACTGAACAATAATTTTAATTCTATGACACAAACTTGGAAAAAACGATGCACACTTTTATATAATAGCCTATGTATGAAATAAATAATTATTCAACAACTAGAAATTTTCTAGTTATTTCAAATATTTTCTGTTTTATTTTCATGTTTTTTCCTGGATAACTGTTCTGCTCTATCAGACGTTTATAATAAATACTTCAGTCTCATTTTTTAATAGGAATCGCAAAATTCATCTAGTTTGATTTTTTGTTTAACTAAAAATGTTTAAAATAGTATCAAATGAAAACTACTACAGCATTTTGAATTTTCTCTATTTTATAAATATCAGGTTAAAGTCTTAAAATACATAATGAAGAATGTTAGTGAGTACACAAAAAACTTAAAGCAATAAATAAAAAAGAAGAAAAGAAATTTAATTAATACATACCAGAAGAGTAGTAAAGGTATAGGGATAATGATAAGCAATATAGCAAACATCATTTGCATGTTGAAAGTTGATTGTAAATGTCAAGGTGTAGAAAGGTTTGCTACGAAGAATAGAGTTTGTAGATGGGCTTTGAGTGTAATGATTTCTATAGTAACATATATTGGAACCTACTCGTGTCCAACCTTGTTTCTTTTCCATGTGATTCCTTACAGAGAACATAACAGGGCACATTCCTAATAAAAAAATTTGATTCTTTTAAAATTAAATATCAAACTAGATCCCATTGAAAGAAAAGTATTTTGCATTCATACATTTCAATAATTAGTTTTTTCTCTCCAGATTTTGCATCACTTTTACTTGCATTTTTCTTAGCTTTACTTTTAATGTCAATTTAAAACTGGAAAATTTAAAACTAAGTTGTTATTCAAAGTAAATTTAGAATAACAACTTAGGGATGGTTGTGGTTGGAAATAATTGTAAAAATTTTTATTTTCATTTCAATAAAAAAAATGTTAAACTAAAAATAAAATAAGACGTTTATTTAATTTTTAACAAAAATTTAACAAATATTATTATTAACAAATATTTAATTTACAAATATTAATTAACAAATATTTAATTTTTTCTAAAAAAAAAAAGTTTTTGTAATATTTTTCAAATATTTTAATTATATTTTTAATACAGAATTTTATTGCTATTTTATTTTAAACTACATGAAAGTATTAAGGGCGTAACTCCATATTTACATTTGCTGTGTAAAATACATCAAAATTAACTTATAAATTCTACTCAATTCACATATTATTACAATACAATAATTTAAACAGAAACTTACATCATGGCATTAATTATATTACTAAAATCAGTTTCAAGTCTGCCCTTATTAGTTAGGACTTCTTTTAGAAATAAGTAAAACAGAAATAAGTCAGTTCTTTCATTGCTCATTCAGTATTTTTCTTCCAGAAAGTAATGTTTTAAATACACTCAACAACTGATCAAAACAATATTTTAAAGAGAAAAAAAGATGGGAAATAAGATAAATAAAATAATGGCTCAACGACATCGAAAATGACCCAAACACCTTAAAGATTAGAAATTAAAAGGGAGTTTCCATGTATAGGAGGCACTGGCATTTGTCAGCTGTTGAGGCAACCAAGGCCTGCAAAGGGCTGTTGTGCTGACAAAGAAGAAGAAATAAAATAATTTTAATCAACCATTTTCAACCCATGGCATATTTTTAAAACAACTTCAAAGTTTCAAGTTTCTAACCTCTATTTCAAATAAAATGTAATACAGTAGAACCTCGATTGATCGTTTCTCGTGCAACCATGCATTGCAAAAGACAAATACAAGAAAACGATGAATGAGGGTCAACATAAAATATGAAATAGACTTGAAACAGTGTAAAAAATAATGAATTTATAAAAATAATACAGAACTAAAAGATTTACAATTAGTATATAAAATTAAAAGTGGAAAATGTATGTTTTTAATGCAAAAATATTTACGATGCAAAAGAACGATGAATAAAAATATTTTTTTGTTTATAACATTTTGAAATTTTAATTTAAACATACTTTTTTCATATCAATTTGAACAATAAATTTTAACCATTTGTAACTGATTGTCGCTCTTTTTCTATAATTAGTGTGAATACAAAAAGTTTCTCATTGTTTGAAACGTTTTGTGGCTTTCTAAGGAAGATGGCACTGATTCACTGTCTTATTGTCGTATTGATTCACTGTCAAATAAAATGTAATACAGTAGAACCTCGATTGATCGTTTCTCGTGCAACCATGCATTGCGAAAGACAAATACAGTACAGAACCCGTTATCCGGAAATCAGAAAACCGGAAAACCAAAAAACCGGAACGAAATTCGTAAATTTTTCCGCCATTTTTAAAAAAAAAAAAATTTTTTTTCCCTCATAACATTTTAGGATTTTTCTTTCTTTTTGGAAAGATGTTTACCTTACTATCATTTTGTAAATAATCATTAGTGTATTACTTCGTTTTTTCTTCTTTTTAAGATTATTTCCAAATATTATTTTTTTAGTTGGGTTTAACAATAAAAAAAAGGCTTTTTGTAACGATTCAGAAAACCGGAAAAATCAGTTATCCGGAATAGCGATAGTCCCGATCGTTCCGGATAATCGGTTCCCTACTGTACAAGAAAACGATGAATGAGGGTCAACATAAAATATGAAATAGACTTGAAACAGTGTAAAAAATAATGAATTTATAAAAATAATACAGAACTAAAAGACTTACAATTAGTATAAAAAATTAAAAGTGGAAAATTTATGTTTTTAATGCAAAAATATTTACGATGCAAAAGAACGATGAATAAAAACATTTTTTTGTTTATAATATTTTGAAATTTTAATTTAAACATACTCTTTTCATCTCAATTTGAACATTAAATTTTAACCATTTGTAACTGATTGCCGCTCTTTTTCCATAATTAGTGTGAATACAAAAAGTTTCTCATTGTTTGAAACGTTTTGAGGCTTTCTAAGGAAGGTGGCACTGATTCACTGTCTTCATCATTATTTGCACTTCAGTTTCAGTAACCAAATTTTCAGACAACACCACACAACAAATTTCATCAACTGACCCATGAATCTCAAACGTGATGTTTGAGGCATTTTATCCATGCTCTAATAAATAATAATTTTTTTTCCATCATAATTAGTAGGAGTTAATGTTTTTCTTCTCAAAACAAGCAACTTAAATTTTTTTCCCTTTAAATAATGCTGGTAATATTTCTGAATGATAAAAACAAAAATTTTCTAGTTTCTAAAAAGATTTTTACAAATTTTCGTTGGTTGGTGTCGTATCCTCTATTGAATCATATTTCATGGTTTGCTTGAATATTTTTTGCTATTTCTATGGCATTAAAAGAATACAAATCCTCTTCTGTGGGGTAGTTTAAGAGGTGAAGGCCTGCAGTGACTGCAGGGCAGTTAAAAACATGATATGGTGTCAGTTCCACATTAAGACAGTTGCCACAGTTTTGATATTTTCTAGTCCCATCTGTAGAAATTTTCATGTTTTTATGATGTTTTGTTCTTAGTCTGATGAGAGTAGTGGCTGTCTTCCTATCGATGTCAAGATTACTTATTTGATCGTAGGCTTTGATTTTTAAAGGGGTGAATAGTCTTGACTTTGCAAAAGCATTTGCATCTGCCAACGTGGTTGGGATTGAATTTTGATTTAGATCTCTGGCATTTTTAGCCAAGGAATCAGCTATTTCATTGAACTCTAGGTTCACATGGGCAGGAATCCACTGCAAGAAGCAATTTTTCTGGAGACGCTAAAGTTGTCCAAGTTGTTCTATGATATTCAGGATAAGGCTTGAGGTACCTTTGCTGAGGGCCTGTAAGACAGACCTGCATTTACAAGTTTTAATAACATTATAAGAATAATATTTTTGTCGTGACCATTAAAATAAGATAATACATACGGGGCAACAAAAGATGCGGGAACGATAGATTGGGGTTTGAATTTATCTAAAGTAACTCTTTGGGTTCTTACTTAAGTAAAAGGTGATTTCAACACATTCTTATTAAAAAAGTTTTTTTTTAAATTAAAAATAAATGACAATAGTGAATGGTTATAACCTTCATTGAATTGGCTAGTTGATTTTTCCATATTTATGATGTTGAAAGTATATGGGAAGTTTGCTTTCATTCCAGATACTTCAAAATAAAACCACTGGATATGAGTTTTGGAATTGATGTCTGGATTAAGAATGAGATCATATACTCCTCCACCTTTCTGTAAAACATGAAATTACTTATAAATAAATACACATATTATAAGTATTTCAAAGAAATATATCAAAGGATAAAAAAACAATATTCAATACAATTTTTTTAAAAGAATCATTAAATGATTAATTACTGTAAAAATACAATGTAAGTATAAATATTAGATAAAAAAAAAAACTTGTATATGAAAACAAAGTGATTAAAAAACATTGATATATTGAGGAAAAGAATTTTTACACTATTACATTATTACTTTGAAAATGTAGATTTAAAATTTCTAGCATTTTTTTACATAGATAGAATTTTTTTAAAAATTATTTTTCTCAATTATTGGAGAAATTATTCCTATTTAGAATATTTGTAAATACCAATTAATTTTGATACATGTTTCTTTGATGCTAATTATTTTTCTTTGGCACTGCAGCCCAGAAGAGGCCAAGTCTTTCTAAACCATCAGCAACAATTTTTGCCTATCCAGGCACTACAGATTTCCAGTTCCTAACAACCAGCAGGCTGTGGTAATTTTCAACATTTTTAAGCTATCTAATGGCTTCCCATTCTCTTTTCCTGACTTCTTAGGACATGCTAAATATGTAAGACAACAGTGAAAGAATAGTCTTCTAAACAGTGTAAGAATCCAAACCATCTAGAACAATAAATTTTAATGATATGTCCTTTCAATTTAATGCAAAGTGTTTGCCAGACATCATTTTCATTCCCAACACTAAACACTTTACTTAAAGCTTTCCTCTCAAATACCAGCAGCTGCTGCTTTGGTAAGTGACAAACACTCATATGTATCACAGCCACACCAGATTAGTGGCTACATCATAATTTTATAAATAGTGATTTTCATTGTTTGTTTGAGAAGTTTTGATTTAAGTATTCTTTTTAGCCCACCCTATAAAACATCTGTTTGCTATCTTAATGCGACTATTGATCGATGCATCTATGCCATTATTTTCATTCACTTAAGTTTCGAGGTATTTAAATTTTGCGACTCTTTTGAACATTAATCATTTATTGCAAGGAATTCAAGATTAGACATTCTTTCAGATATTTCCGAATATTTGATTTTTGAGTTTCATTGATTGGTAAGCCCATGTCTTTAGCAGCTGTCTCAAGAACAATATCAAGAAGACAAATGTTTTAATGAACTGTTTTGGTTTGCCTACGATGTTAATGTTCTCACATATGCCTTCAAAGAACATCAAAACTAACAACAAGAAATAAGTACTTTATCACTGTTGAACAGAAGGCCACAGGTTTGATTTTTCCTCCCCTAATATCATTCCTAAATGTGTTTCATGCATTGATCTGGATGTCTGGGAGAGTTTCCACATCATCATTTATTTTATTTTAAGACTTGTAGGGCAATTATATTTTCATATTTCAAATTAGTTAAAAAAAAAACTTTAAATTTACAACATACTGAAAAAATGTATAATGTAAGTAAATTTGAAATTAAAACTATATGATATACAGCAGAAATGAAAGCATTGGGATAGTTTCAATATACATATATATAAGTTATCTAAGAAGTTATTATGATTAAGACAATTGTACAGTCATCTCACCCAAAAAACTTTGCGAAGATTTCCACTTTCAAATCTTGACTCGAACTGCAAATATTCTGATTGCTGATCACAGTAAATTCTGAAATTTAAAACATTAATAGAATCCTTTTTAAATAATAAAAGTTAAAAGAAATTTTTTTCTAAAAAACAAAACTGTCTGACGTTCAGCTTTAACTTGAGTGTATTGATTTTTTATAAAATAAAATTACTCATGTAAAATGTTTAGAATAAAAGTTATTTAAAGCTAGAAAAGTTATTACATAGAGATGTTTTAACAACGAAAACAACTTTACACAAATGGAAATAATTTTAAAATTGAAAACAAAATGGTGAAAATGAAAATATTGTAACTATATTGTTAATAGGTATTATTTCCTAGTTTTTTTTTTTCATCACTTAACCTTTATATTTAAACTCAAGTATTTTTTTCAATAAATATATACTTAAAATCTTTTCTTCGAAAAACCCGTGTAATAGATATCATTACTCTTAA
This sequence comes from Parasteatoda tepidariorum, assembly GCF_982258835.1. Classification (NCBI taxonomy): domain Eukaryota; kingdom Metazoa; phylum Arthropoda; class Arachnida; order Araneae; family Theridiidae; genus Parasteatoda; species Parasteatoda tepidariorum. The sequence goes on along the minus strand of NC_141760.1, from coordinate 45,645,575 downwards.
AATAGATTCAAACTGCATAATAAATAATTATTAATGTGATATAAATATTTCCAATGATTTCTCAGGAGCAAGTTTATAATTATAAATGCAGCATTTAAATGAGCCTTAAAGTTTCATTTTTTACCAAATAATATAAATCACATAACTATTCATTTGATTAGAAGATTAATTGTTTTTTGCTTTATATAGCCAAATAGGTTGTCCCGATGAGGATAAGATGAGTGGCAATCACCCTCACTCCTTAATAATAATCATTCACTCTGCATAAAATGTGAGAGGACACTGGGTCTTGGAGCTTTTAATAGTCCAGTCGACTTTTTCAATATTTTCGCCTTTTTTCAAATGATCCATCTCCAATCTTTTTCTTTCTAAACTTTTGAAGATAAAAACCTAGCATGATGATGAAATTCAGATAAAATAGCCTCTAGTTGGCCAACTTATGGATATCAGCTTTGTATATTAAATTAAATAACTTATTAGAGTTATGAAACTTAGTATTGCTGTCTTAAAACAACAAAAGTCTTTTGCCAACTTGGGTATTATCTTAACTTAAGAGTCCTCAGTAATCTTCCACCATAACCTTGAAGAATAACTATCTTTTTTCCCACATAAATATGTTTACACTGCTATTTGCATGAAGTAATTGAGTAAATTAAAAGATTTTAATATGTACTTATTTCGAAATTAAATTTCTAAATAATAGGTGTCATAATTAAGTTTTCTAAAAAAGTAACTCAAAACTTAATTTTCAGTTACAATAATTGGATTAGTTTAAAAAAAGTGAGTTAGAAATTTTATCATTTATCTCAAATATAAACAATCATAAATTTTAACATAAATGATAAGGTGATATATCATAAGTTTTTTTAGTTTAGATTTTAATTCTGATTAGGAGTTTTTCTTCAGACACAAGAGAGTAATTGGCTGACATCAAATGTTACATAAAAAATAGCTAATGTTTATACTATTTTTAAGAACGATTTCAAACCTAATTTATCATAAATGATAGATGCAATGGTAATATATATTATTTGTTTAATTAAAATAATTATAAAACATTCAAAAAACAACATAATTTAGATAAATACAAACTACACTTGTGAAAAGACATTTTTAATATTTTAACAATGAGATATAATTTAAAAATTCCACACACAAATTACATTAACATTATCATGTCTTGAAGCATAAAATTAATGCAAAAGCAATTTAACAAATTATATTTGAATTTTAACACAAAAATAAACACACACAACTATACCAGAACAACAACCATAACAAATGCCATATTCACAAGACTAAATAATCTCACCAAATCCGACATATGTATTTTAATATAAAAAGTGAGAAAAAAATAATACAAAAAAATAAAGACTTTGATAGTTTTACCTTTTGCAATCTTTGTTATGAAGTGGATTAGAGCTTGGCACATTTTCACAAAGTAAATTATCAAGATTGTAAATATCCGTAAATAGAAAATCATTCTGAGCCATTTCTTCTGCATGCTGATAAATTTTTTCCCTATAAGAAGTAGGTTATTTACACTTTTATAAGAGACACAAATCAAATTTGAAAATCTGATTATCAAGAATGGAAAATCTATAAAAATTTGGTTTTTATAAAATTATGTTACAAGTATGTAATTACATTAAAATTTATATTAGGATAAAATTAATAATAAGATATTCATATATTTTAAGTTAATAGCTGTGTAGCCCTATAGTTTCAGGGGTCTGTCCAGACATTTTGTGAAAGATCCATTTTTGTAAAATTAAGAAAAAATTACTCGTAATTTGTGAGTATAAAATAAACGTCAAGTCACATTCTTTCAACCAGGGTCCGTTTTTGTGAATTTGTGAAAAATAGGGTCCGTTATTGCAAAAAAACTTTTTCCAGGAGTTTTTAAATTGTAAAGACATACAAGATTATGCTCAACACTGTAAAATTACAATTAAAAAAATTAAATTTTAAAAAATAAACAGCAAATGCAGTTACTAAATTAGCGATGCAACATACAAATATTTGGTATTTAGCCTATACTGCTGAACGCAGAATATTCATTTCGGACAAATAAAGGAAAAAGCGTCTGCCAAAGACAAAATTTAGTTGGTTTACATCTGTCTTTATTCCCCCCCTTCCTGGGAAGGGTTTATTCGATTAACAAAACAATAATGAAGATAAACAAATTTGTGAAGGGTCCGATTAAAGGATAAATTATTTTGTGAAGGGTCCGTTTTTAAGTTAAAATGTTTTGTGAAGGATCCGTTTTCAAGAAAAGATATTTTGTGAAGAGTCTGCTAACGAACCCAAATTTCTTCTAAACAGACCCCAGAGTTTAAAGAGCAAATATTTAGCATTACTAAACTCAATACACCAACAATATTTAACGTAATATATTTAATCTATCTTAACTATGGTGGGATATGCTTTCAAATAATACTCTAGATTTTTTTTTAAAGATTAAGGTTAAGAATATAACTTTTAGTCAGCAATTTATAATTAAAAAAAGATACAACTAAAATTACAGAAATCCCAATTCTTCAATACAATTCAATGAAGGTTAAACACATATTGATAAAAGCTACAATATCAAGAAGGAAAAAAAATGTACTGTGAATGAAAAAATAAACCCACACTAAAGAAATGAGATATATGTTAAATCTATAAAATTTTAGCTGTACAATTCTATACATTCAGAGTAGTAAAGGAATTGATACTGTAGGATGTACAATTCACTAATCTATTTTGTGTAAGCAAAGAGATTCTTTTCGAACAGTACTATTGTAAAAATTTTAATTTTGCAAGTACTTATGCTATTACCCTTTAGATGCCTTAATCATATATTTACTTTCAGAGGTTCTTAATATTGATCGACTCTTTCGAAATTAACAGAGCGCGATTTTCAAATAAAAGGATTAAGTGTCATAACAAATAGTCATTAAACTAGAAATTAAGTCCAATTTAGGGACACTGTTTTTTTCCTTTGATCAATGTAATTTTACAAAGTATTTTTTTAAGTTCTAAGAATAAACTAGATAATGAGAAACTGAACTGAAGAGGAAGAACTGAAAGAGAATATATACAGTTTAAGTTAATAAAAAAAAGAATATAATACAACAAAAATTACTTGATAAAGACTGAATATTTCCAAACATAGGCCGAGAATTTTTGGAAAATTTTTTAGAGTTAAAGTGAGAGATTCAGTTTACAATCGGATCTATTTATTTTCAAGGAAACATTATCAAGCTTAACTCAGAAAATTAAATGAAACTTTTACAAGCGTTAGAAGAATTTTTAAAATAAATCATATCCACAAAATTAGCTGGTGAATTGCATTGGGAGAAAAGTAAAATAATACTGAAAATCGGGTTAGGGTTACCAAAATCATACAATTATGAATACTTGGAGAATTTTCAAAACTCGAATCTTCAAAAAAAAGTATGTACATCCTTTAAAAATGCTATTGAATCTTTTCCACTTAGAGAATGTGTGTTTTTAGAGACTGTTTGGGCATTTTTTTCAATAATAATTCCATATTTCTTTTTGAAACTTTGGAGCTATTTTCTTGAAGCTTCATGTGGTATTTGTAATGCTACCGCTTTTTCATAAGTACAATTTTTCAAGTCTGACACACAGGCAACACAATGTGAATCTTCACAGGAATCTACACAGGCAACACAATGCGAAAAAATGTCAAAGCTATGTTGCGAAAAAAAGATAATTCCTATTTTGTGAAAACAAGGTCTTAGATGCATTCTTGAAACTAGGTTTTTAACTTTCTCATAAAACTGCCCTGAGAGAGTCTGGACAAAAGGAATAAATTTCTGGCACTTCTGCAGAGTAAAGCCCCTGCTTTCAACTAATTTAAACATAACATTTCCCCCCCTTTTTTTTGCACAAAGAGAAGTGTCTTATATTGCATTGCCTGTGAAATTGGCACTGTATAAGGTCAAAGGATTGAATAATCTTCCATATGCTTCAAATTTAGCATTTTTAAGTTTATTTTGCTTTCGAAATGAAAAATTTGCTGGAGAAACAAGTTTTAAGGACAACGAAGATATCAAGAAAACTGTAATGTCAGAACACAGAACATTTCAAAAGTTTACAAAAACTTTCACAGTTGAATACAGAAAAGCATTTCAGTAGATAGATTATTTCAAATTACCCAAAATATATGAAATGAGTATATAATCTACATACACACCCTATTTCCAAAATAATTTTATCAGTCATGGAAATTAATAGCTGCACCTTGTCCAAAAAGAAAAATTGGTATAAATCTAGGTTCAGAAATAATTTTTTCTTCATTCATACACTGAATTTTTTTAAAACCGCTTAAAATAATTAATTACCTTATAAGAAAAGGATCTGGTTTGAAAAATGGATAGTCTAATTCAGAATCAGGTGAACAGTTTACATAATCAGGGTAAGCAAGTTTCACATGAGGTGATACTGAAGTTGTATGCAGAGACTGTTTTTGATAGACATCAGAATAACAAACTTTGTCCAGAAGTTTTTTATTTTTAATCTCTTCTTTCGCATTCTCAATTAAAGTGAATCTTTCTAAGTCTGTTAAATGATAACTGCTATCACAAGTTATGTTAGAGGACGGTATAACATTAGTATCACAGCTTGGACTAGAATAATCAGTTTTCTTTGGAATTTTTGAACAGTTTGTTGGCCCACAAGATGAAACTGGAATCAAAGACAAAGTTTTTGGTGACTTTTCCTTCATGTGAAGAGATGAATCACTAGCAGGTTTGCGCATTTTACGTTGAGTTTCTTTTCTAGAAACTTGTACAAAGGAATGTCGTGGAATATTTTTTGGAATGATTGGATTCAGCTTTGTATCATTAAACTCGATTACAGTTGATGGAACAAATTTTTCATAAAACACAGTTTTGAAACAATTATTTTGTACATCATCCCCAGAAGTAAAATGAGGCTAAAATGAAAAGAGTATAATTAGGTAATATATAATTAAGACTATCAACATACAGTGCATAATATTTAAACTGAACACAATAATAAATTTTTTTATAGTTTTTGTGGTTTTAATAGAATTGTTAAATACTTTTAAATGAGCGATGTTATTGCAGAGCTTTAAAGCTTATACTTATCCACAAATCCTTTAAAGCAATACTTATACGCAAACATACATGATTATTGACGGTAAATAGATTATTACATCAAAATGACAGAAATTTTTTATTGTATAAACACAGATTTAGTTTCTTACTCTAATGAGATAAAATTAAGTCCAATAATTTTGCTCGGCTACAATTACGATTGTTTCCACAATTTGTGCTTTTAAATTCTCATTCAATTTTTAGTTCTTATGAATCCTCATTCATTATTTTTTGTCAAGCAGAATATTTAGCAATAGTGTGATAAGTTAAGTCTTAATATTGCTTTAGAGTTTTAAATATGTATTTTGTATTTCATATTTCAATTGCATATATTGTCTGGGTACAATTTTACATAATATTTATAATAAAAATAAATATAACTTATTAAAAGGCAAATTTACTGTTTAATAATTGTAAAACAGGAACATAAGATTTTTGTCCTATAATGTTGCATAATAAAGCAATACCATATATAACTGTTTGATAATGCAATATAGGGACAGAAATTTTAATTTCAATCCTTTTCTTTTGAACAATAATCACCATCAAATATATTATAACAAAGAGTATTGTTAGGAAGGGATATTAAATAAATACTACAGGTAATAACCACTAATACAGTTATATGCTTTTATGTTGAGGACAGTCAAATATATATGGTACTTCTTTGTTTCTCTGTGATATGTTACTTTTTTATCCAATGAAATTGCACAATCAATAAAGATATTAATTATTTTATCATGATGTACCGAGAGTAAAATAAAAGGAATATCTAATATAATATGTGCCTCCCGTACACTAGAGCAAGCAGAGAATACTGACTCGCCAGAGTTTATAAGTTACACCATATTTTTCAACTGCTCTCTTTTTTAAAATTTCAGTTGATATGAAATAAATCAAGCACACTAAAAATAATGTCATCCTCTTTATTTCAAATTGTTCAATCTTACAAGCCCTCTTTAAGTTCATACATCTCAATTAGCTTTTAGACCTATTGTTTTTAATCAATTTACCTTGTGCTATAAACTTGCTTGTATTACATCATTTCTACTTCTAGCAATATCCATACTGTAAAAAATTCTCAGGATTTTGTTTCCCAACTGGCTTATTTTCCCACTTTAAAAATACTATGCTCTCACTTTTGTTTCCTTTTTCACAAATGTATCTGTTTGCAGTACAATTGCTTAAAGGGATTTAACTATTATTTTATTAAAATTGAGGATATTACTACATTGCTTAATACCTGTGTCGAACAAATTACATTTAAGTTTAATGGTAAATTCGACAAACAAAATTGAGTTATTATCAAGATGCAAATTCCTCTCTCCTTTACATTTGTGAAATTTTTGTGCATTATTTCAAACAAGTATTTAAAAGAAATTAAATTCTCATGTTAATGTTTATACTCTTATGTCAACTCTCACGAGTTTTATTTCATTCATATAAATACCGATTTCCTTGTAAATGCTATCATTTCTGTCTCCTTGCCACACTCCACATGGAAATGTATTTTACATGGTTCGCCTCTTTTGGCCACTACAATCGTTTTAAGTGGCTCTATATTTGAGATCTCAAAGCATGTTAACTTCTTTCTACTTCAGTTGTGATGCAAATGATGTTTAAAACAAAAGAAAAAGTATAGCAATAGCAACATAAAAAAATTCCATAAACAATAAAAATTCATTAATAGTGTAAATTTGTAACTAAACTTTCTGTTAGACTAATCTTTTTTTTAAGAAAAAAGTTACCACATAAATTTTTTTTCAAAACTTAGGAATTCTTAATTGAATAAAAATTACAAAACTAAACAAAGCGTTTAGGTTAAAAGCAATGGGCATTACACAAATTAAAAGAATGTTACAACATGTAGATGATGAAGAATGAATGACGATGTAGATGTAAAAGATGTAGAATGAATAACGTTCTGGTAGTCCCTTTAACATTTAGAAATGACCTTGTGATTAATCAAATAAGAACCTGATGACCAAATAACTGTCAAACAATTTGCTGATAAGAAAAACATTAGTATCGTACCCACTCATTTCATTTTGCTCATGTTTCGGATAATCGATCAGGAAGAAAAACATTTATAGATCATATAGGACGATTGGGAGACTAGAACATTCCAATTTGAGAGTCCTAAGGCTTTAGATAAAATTTATTATAGCAACATTGCTTAAATTTTTCGACCATTATGCCTCAATAAAATATAATACAGAACCTCCAACAAATCGCTATGCCCCACCTGTCAAATTTAGCTAATTTTGTGAATGCAAATTATAGTTGGATACTTTTTGAACAGACCCTGCATTTGCTAAAATTAGCAATTATTTTAAAAAATATACCTTTAATGGATGGAATTCATTAATTTCTTCAAAAAATGAAGAGAACTGCTCATATGATTCCCCATATTGGGATTCAACAACATCAAAAGGTCGAAGTTCCTGCAATTAATAAAAATAACAGAAATAGCTGTAAAAAATAATAATATATAAAACCTATTGATTGAAATATGAAAATTAATAAAATTTACAGCAATATTAACACTGTTTAAATAAGGAAAAAAAGTTAAAATATGATTATCATTAAAGCAGAGTTTAAATAGTTGATTAAGAGTCATTTAAAAGAGTTAATAATCACTTTAAGCTAATAAATGCATTATACAAAAAAAATTCATACTTCATCTGAATCAGTTCCGCTATCGACAGAAGATAAATTAGAAGAACCTAAACTAACAGTGTCATCATTTTTACCATCTGAAATGCAAAAATAAATAAAATTAGAAATAATAAAAGAAAATAATAGCTGCATATACAATAATGATAAAATATCTGTTAATGAATTTCATATCAAATCAATTTTCATTCACCCAAATTTCAGTACATACATTAGAGAATATTTTCTGTTATAGTTTTTTCGTAAGTACAGAGCCCAAAAAATAAACGGACAACCCTGAAAACCTAATTAACAGATTGATCTAATAAATAGATCTTCTTCCAGATTGGGGCATCCCAGACCAAATATCTTAAGGATCAAAAATCTGAATACATCAAAAAAAAAAGGTATGTTCATTCAAAGAAAGTATGTTTCTGTATCTGATTTTGTTACTTAAAATAGTGTCTGAATAAATAAATTATTAAAGGTTACCCCCTCAAACCATTGATATTAAGTCCTACAACGTGACAATCCGATGGTTGGATAAAAAGTTATTCAAAGTTTTTTTTTTTTGCACTGTACACAACATTTATTTGTATTTTAAATCAATAATTTACATTTTGCACATTTTAATTGAAATTTATATCTCTATTATTGCCCTTGAGATAATAAAATATCAACAAGTATATAAAAATATTCAAGAGAACTAGATAACATAGAAAATATTTATAATTCTGATAAAAATGCTAAACGACTGGAAATTTCAGGACATGGTGTAATACATATATTGGCTTAATTAAAAGAAACCGAAACAAATGATGCACGGAATCCCTCTAAATGGTTCAAATGCACAGCAAAAATTAAAAGCAAACATATTGTTAATACGATGAAGTGAAATAAAAGATTTCCAGCAATCAAAATTAAGGAAAAAATAAATAAAATTTGAAGGTAGAGAAGAAAAAAAAGAACATCAGTTATATTTATCTAATAAGATCAAAATTTTACTGAATTTAATTTAAGAAACATAAATTTAATATTTCATATCAATATGAGCCAGAACTAGCACATTCTTTTTTACACCCGAGCTTACTTTAATAATGTAAGAAAACAGTAAATACAAAAGTTTATAAAACGTTTCAAGGTAGTATATTGAAAAGCATGCAATAACTGATAATGTTTAATAATATTTCTCTGTCAATAATAATCTTTTGCATTTACTCCATCAATGGTTATGTGAGCTTAATGCTTCCTTGCTTATACCTACTTCTTCTTTGGCAATAGTAATACTTATGATTTACACTTAAAATACATGTTCATATAGATAAAATGCTGTTAATACAATTTTTATCAGAAATACTAATAACAGGTATATTAATATGCCAGGAAAGGGAATGTAAAAAGTGTGAAAATTTTCTCACTCAGATTTATATATATATATATATATATATATATATTAGATTGATTAAATATTAAATTTGATTTCAAGGTCAACATAATGATAGGATTTTGAAATATCAATGTTATACAGTATTTACATAACAAATCTTTCATCATTTTGAATTTTCATATTGCAATTTCCTTTAATTGCTAATTATTTTAGTACCAATTTTTAAAGACATTGGTATAATAATGTACATGATGTAAATAAAATAAAATCTGATGAAAAATAATATTTGAAACTCAGCAATAATAATCAAAATTCGGGAAATAAAAATTATTATGATCTAATGAAGAAAAAAATTATTACCAGAGCTGTCAGACTCATTCATATAAAAGCATTCAGAAAAGGTAAAAGTGACAGGGTTGTTGAGTTTTCGCACAGGTAAAGGTCGAGCTGGTAAACATCGTTGGACAACAGTACTAACAAGTGATACCAATGAAATATAATGATTTCCAGTGAGATTCACAAGCGTTTTACACCATGATAATAGGGAAGGAATTGTTCCTGATGATAACAGTTTTTCACGCCCAAGCTCTAGAAAAAAAATTTGTAACATGAATAAAGATAAAACAAATTCAAATGAAAGGGAAGCATATATCAGTTTTTCTTAACTCCTGTTCAATTAAGTTTTATTTTTAGATAAAAGATTGTATTTTATTTCAACAATAATATATTAAAAAAAAAATTTTTTTTTAGTCCAATTGCATTCAGATAATTATCTGAATATTATTTGAATCATCCTTCTAAATATTTTTGCAAAAAGAAACAGTATAAAAATGAGACAAAAACTAAAAGAAATGTTGCTTAGCAGTAAAAGAGCACAAAAACAACAATGAAAAAGAAAGTTAATGTAAATAAAGTTTTGCCACAATAGATTTTTAAAAAATCATGTTAATCCATAAAAGCTGTGAAATTAATACACATTAGACTTGAATGGAATATAAATAAACTTTGAAAATATCTTAAACTTTTTAATCATAAAAATGACAACAACTGAATAAAAAATACATAGTTGCTTCCTTAACTTTTAATAAAAACCTCAAAATAATTATAGATATTAAAAATGCATACTTATCTGTGTTAGATGTACTAAAATACGTAGGCATATTTTACAGATTGAAGCATTAACTTTTGAGCAACTTGTAACATCAGTACCAAATATAATTAGCAGAATACGAGATACAACATCCTCTTTAACAAATTGGCGAGCAGAGTGTCCTAAAAAGAATGTTCATACATTTTAATCAAATCTCACATATCATATATAAGTCTGACAAAGGTCAAATTTAATAAAAACTTCAACATCCTAAATTATTACTAATTAAAATTTTTTTAGAAGAACTTAAACAAAATCAAATAAAAAAACAATTTTAACTAAATCAAATCAAAAATAAATTAAAACGAACTGTTTCATACATCAGTTGAAGTTGTTACATGTGAAGACTTGGCAAAATTATAATTACTAATGGTAATAACAAATTTCATATTCAGCACAATTTTATTAAATGACTAGCTTTATATCAATACATATCAATTGAAATATTTTATTTCAACTGGCTTACCACAATTCTAAAACTCAAAGTGCATATTGCAAAAAAAGGAAAATCCTGAATAACTAATGATCCCATTTTCAAGTACATACTGGGACTCAATGGTTCAAAGACCTATCTTTAAATATGCTAATTAATTAGTACAGATGATGTTACAAGAACATACTTCCTCTTCTGAGTAAACATGCTTTTTTTTTAATAAATTAATATTCTTGACCATCAAAATATGGAGATAGCCACCATCTGAAAAATATGGTCAGTATAGTTTTGACAAAGGAGCAGTTGAATGTTTAAATCCCTTAATGTTAATTTCACTTTTTTTAAATTTTGCCATCTCAAAAAAAAAAAAAATTCATGTTTTTAAATTTTTATTTCTCAAGAACTAAATATGAAGGGAATGATACCATTTATATTTAGGGTTTCCCCATTTACATAGATTAATATAGTGTAAAAATTTGTTTACTTAAAAGCTCAATTTTTGTTTTTAGCATGGAACTATTTTTGGATAAGTTTAATTTATAATCTCGTAGAAAAACATTTTATTCGCTTTTTAGCTTAAGAGATAATACGCTAAAAGTGAAATTCAGAATTAGTTGCATTTTAAGACACAAGAGGTTATTTAATAAATCTAGGTTCAAACTTTCGACCACTCTCTTTATTGAAATCATATTAAAGATTGAGGGTCAAAAATTCAAATACGTCAACCACAAAAAAAATTAATAAAAATTATAATAATATATATATATATATAAGTAGGATGATGTTGATGATCATTGATTAAGTCACTCAAAATCAATAACAATCACACTTATCCTTTAATAATTCATAAAGCTTTAACATTGAATCATGAGTCACACAGACTCATTCTCAGACCACACAGGTTAGTTAAACACTTACAACTTCTTTAAACACAAGTCACAAAGACTCAAACTTTAACCATCTAGGTTTTCCTTTGCATTTTCAAGAACTACTCTTCTTTCCAATCGATATAGTTCTAATAGTTTTATTAAGGACAGCAATATCTATCGGACTCACGCAGAGGTTGTTTCGTCTCGTTTATCACACACATATATATGCATATATATATATGCATATATATATATGCACATATATAGATGCATTTCAGAGAAAGTAGGTGTTTGAGTCAGATTTCATAACTTAAAGTACTATTATCATAATTTTAGTTATGAAATCTGACTCTTTAATAATTAATTAAATTAATAAGCATATTTAAGTGTAATGAATTAATATGCATCTTTAATCATTAATTAATAAGCCTATTTAAGTTTAGGCCATTGAATATACAGTATGTTTTGGTATGTGAAAATCTGATCATTAGTTCAAAAAATGTATAGGCTGTTTTTTTTTTATTGCAAACTGCACACAAAGCAATGCATTTTTTCCCTAATGCAAATTTTAAAAATCATAAAGAAAGTTTAAAAATTAGTTAAGTTCTAAAAATAAATAATTTGTTATGCATAAATTAAATAGTTAAAATGATAAAATTAAAATTATCTAATTAAAAATATTATGCTGCATTATGCACAGAAACATACTAACTAGTTCTAGTGGCTTCAGAAATAGCATTAAGAACTGGAATAATTGTGACTTTTTTTGGCTCTTCTAAAAAATGTATAAGTTCTCTAGGCAATCCATCTTTACTTAACTTCGTAGCATTAACAGCTAAAAACATATATATTGAAATTAGAATCACAATCTACAAACATTGATTATTTAATATGTATTTCAACTTTTTTAATTTTTGTAGAAAAACATAACATAAAGAGTTCTTTTCATTTAAATAAATAAAAAAGTGAGAATTTTAATTTTACTGCAGCTTAAAAAAATGTCTCAAGCTTTTTTATAAATTTTTAACACACCGATTTAGTAGTTAGTGTATTTATAGTTGATTATACATTTTAATAGTGTCACATATGAAAAATATATTTTTAGAAAAAAGTAGCATTAAAGGATATTTCCCTTTCCATTGATAATAGTTACAGAAATAATATTTTACTCCAGCTAAAAGGGAAATTTCAACCAAACACTTTTTTCTTCTTTTCCAAACTTTTTTTTAGCTATCTTATAAATTTTATGTGAGTAAAAAATTGTTAAATTATAAAATTATTGCAATATAAAAATTTAAATACAATTAAGAAATGTATTTTTTGTGCTACAATTCAGTTTTAAACACATTTGGTGAATTAATTAGAATTACAACTATTTTAACTAAAGTAATATAGAAAAGCACACTCACAACTTGCCATAATCTTTTTAAGTAGTTTCATAATTGTATTAAGAACTTTTAGTTTCCTTGAATATGCCTTTATATGGGAAACTATCACAGGTAGTACACCTAGAAATCTCGCTTTTACTGCAAACTTCTTATCTAAAATAAAGCAAAAAAATTTTTTTAAATAACAGTAATTGAAAACAGTAAGCAATTTTTTTATATATGTTTTGATCAATTTATACATCAATGTCAATTAGATAAAAAATTGCACAAAAAATAAAAAATAAGACAAAAAGTAAAAATAGATAAAAATTAAAAAATAAAAATCTTTTCTCCTTTAAAAAATAATAAAATAAGAGAAAATAAGAATGATTTTAAAATGCATTCTATGTTTTTTTTACTTAATTTTTTATTCCATTAAAATGTATTTAAATAAGTATTTTTAAAAAAAGCTTATTAAGACATACATATCTTTGTAATAAAATTTCCATCTCATTATTACCTTTACATGAGCCCAGTGGCAGAATGTTTTCGGGCTTTCTGCGACAAAACTCTCTAGCACTAATATCTTTCTGCAATGTACATTCAATAATACCAAAGATGAATGTTACTAATTAAAGGTAATTAAAGCGCTGTGTTAAAAAAAAAATGTATGGGCAATATTCTAATATTATGGGCAATATTCTCGCATATTGTTGGAGGGCGCACTAATTATTTCCTTTATCGCATTTTGCAAATCACCAGCACATTAAAAAAATAATTCAACATAATGAAATCTGTAGCAGTAATAAACAAAAAACAGATCGATGAAATCACGCGAATCGGACTCTTCAGAAAGGTGTTAATCAAATTCAATGTTTCATTTTCAGATTTGATTGTTGAAAAATATCGGGTTTTAAGAACAATGTGGAAATCAAAAGCAATAAATGCCCAAAAAATTGATAAAATGATTGCCTTAAAAAGTAAATGATCAAATGCGCAATTCGAATTTCCCATATCACCTACCTGAAATACATCCGGACATCTAAACGCCACGTAAAAATCAATGTCAATAACTGATGAAAATACAATCAAAATGGATTAACGATAACGGCATTAATTGAGGGCTTCAAAAAGTGATTATTTAAATGCGCGATTCGAATATTGCGTGGAAATTTCTGATGAAAAACAAACCAAAATTTTTTACTTCTCTAAAGAAAAATCTTTCTGCAAGAACTCTGTTAAGTTCTGCGACAATGTCGCAATGTCGCCGCGATTCTGCCACGGGGTACATGAGCATTTCTTGAAAATATTGTACGTTTTAATTTTGATTACTTAAAGTGCAATTTAAATATTTCACTGCATTACACAGTTTATGTTTGCAATAAAATGTTAGTTTTTCAGCAAATATATGATTAAAATTCAGATTTTTTAGTAACATGTGATTTTTTTCTGTACAAAATTAAAGATATTTTACAGATTTTTTCAATTTTTTCTCCATAATGTTAAATTCCCAACAAAACCCGACAGTTACGAAATAAAATTGCTCACATCTCTCAAATAAATAATTGATGCTAAAACAGTAGACAAAGCTATCAGCTAGTAAACAATCAAATTATTTTGGTCGGTTAAAATTTTTTAATAAAAGATTATTTGAGATTTTTAAGGTTATCTCAAAACTCCATAGGCAATTTTCGGCAGTGTTACATATATACAACCTCAAATATTTATCTCTCATTAATATTTGCATGAATATTTTTGAAAGCAATTTACAATATCAATTCTGCAGTGGAATGATAGTAAAGAACACCAGAACACCAAAGTCAAGCATCACTGGCTGGGGCCAGTAAGCGGGTGGGTGACCACTTCGATCAGCCTGTGTAGGATCCAAGGATGTGCAGTATTGGTCCTTGTTAAACTGTTCTACTGTAAAATGCTCGACTTTGGACGCAGGTCACCAGGCTACCAAAGCAGGGGAGCCATCCCTTTCGCAGAGGATCAAAATTGTGATGGTATTTCTTCTGATCATCCTCAGCGATGTTTCCCAGACTGTTACCAATAACCCATTGTGCAGCTCTAGCGCGACATAAATAAAGTACCTACCTCAATACCAATTACAACAACAAGCATTGAAATTTATATTGTTTTGCTTTAATTTTGCCATTTCAAAATTGTAAATAATCTTGTAAAACAGTAATTAACAGGATCTGAATTGCTGTTCGCAGTTCTAAACCTTGCAAGATTGCTTGCCTTTTTGCCTAAAATTTACGCCTTCAGAATTAGCAAGGTTTTAGACTAAATGATAAAAGCCATGGTAAGAACTCTGGTTTTTACCATTCTGCCTAAAGCTCTACTGTTCATATTGTAAAAGTTCATCTAGGCAATAATAAATTATTAAAAAATTCACAATAAACTGAATATTTAAAAACATAATTCCATATTTTCAGATAAAAAAATTTTTTTCGAAATTCATTGCATAGCTTTTAAACTCTTTATCTTGATAAAGAGTTTAAACAAAAAATAAGATTGTTTTTGTACATTAAACTTAGTAACATAATTTACTTTTTACCCATTACACATACAGTTAAAAATTTCTTTTTAATTATTTTGATTTTCAAAATAAGATAAGAAATAATTTAAATTTATATCAATTGTTGCTTCCAAAACTTACAAATTAGACTTTTGCAAATATTTTACAGGAGATGAACTATCTCAATATGGAAGAAAAATTAAAAATAAGCACTAATGTATTAAAAAAATAATTATAAATGAAGCATTTATCTATGCTTAGAAATAAACAGTATCAAATATATATTTCGCAAAAAAATATTTTTAAGAAAAACTTTTTTCTTGAAATGTACCTTCATCGCCAATTTTCACAGTCACTTTGTAAAGGGAACATATGAAATCATCTCCCCATGACAGTTGACATTTAACAATCAGTTTCAACAAGTGATCAGTGGCATTATGAAGAACAAAAGCTTGAGCATGTTCGGTACCTCCTAAAATACATTTTACCAGTTATAAACTAAATTTTTTATTTTTCTTATTTAATTATTTTAATTAGTATTATGCAGAAAAAATTAAAAAGCATACTTGTTTTGTGCAATAACATTTTCTCCATAATCAATATAACAAAATGTCGAATGTGCTGATCTTGTGTTTTCTGGAAGAAAAATTTATTTGTAATTGACAATTTCAGAACAAATACATTAACAACAAATATTAGATTCAAAATACTTCTTTCCTGAAATCTGAAGGTGACATTATGAAATTTAAAAAATTGATAGTGTGTAATTGAAAATTACATAAACGGATTTAACGGAGGAAACTAAATATTAACACTTTTTACTAATAACTGTAGGAGGTTAATTTTTCTAATACATTTATCTTTGTCTGATTAGAATTTTTCAGCATAGTATCAACTTAAAAAAAATAACTTTTCCCTCCGAAAGTGAGTGTGAGTTTACTATAATGTGAACAAATAAATTAAATACATCGGAATGTATTTAATGAATGACGTGATGCAATAAAAAAATTTTATTCTTGATATTTTTATTGAAATTTTTTTTTTCCTTTTATGATAAATTACTACCACAAGCATGGAAAGTTGACTTAGGGGTCATTCAGATAAAACATAATCATATTTTTGGTAAATTTCAGCACCTCATTATGTTAGATGTCAGAAAAATAAACAAATTACTAATGCCTCCCCAAACTTAAGATTTGAGGAGAAAAATATATTTTCTCTCAAATTTAATTTTATTCAAGCAAATTATGTAAAAAAAATTGCTATTTCTTTTCCTTTTTGATGAATGAGATTTACTGTCGTACGTAAACGTTAGTCCTACTTTTTTCATCCTAAATAAATAAACGAATCGTCAATCTCTTTCCGCATCTAGGTGTTCATGTACATTTCAATGATCCCTGAATTCTTTAGAAAGCTAGAACATTCAAAGATAGGAAAGGAGAAACTTTCATAGCTTATTTTTTACAATTAGCATATAGATTTTTTATATTTTTTTAAGTCTAGCTAATTCAATTATAAATAATAATAAAAAATATTTTGTAATTAAAAAAATTTAAAGAAATTTTTTTAAAATTAAATTCATTTTATTTGAAAGCCTTGTTTTACAAACTTAATTCATTTTTGAAGGATGTAGTTTCTTATTCTGACGCCTGGTGGCTGAGTGGTAGCGCTTTGCGCTCCTGTACCACAGGTTCTGGGTTCAATCCTCGGGCCGGGTAAGGTAGACTCAGCCTTTCATCCCTTCAGTGGGTCGATAAATGAGTACCAAGCATGATTGGGAACTAAATACTGGGGCTTTCGCGTTCGGCTGACCACCTAACCGGAACATCTGCTCCTGCACCCCAGAGCCCAAGGTCAAGAAAACTGAGATGGACACAGTCAGCCTTGACCCTATATGGGCTGTCACGCCACTGAGTTTAGTTTTTTAGTTTCTTACTCAAACAATATAAATGACAGCATGTAAATCAAAAGGAAAAAGTGAACAATACTAAAGTTTTCATTGATGTATTAAAGTTTCTATATCTATAGTCTAGAGATAATTATGGCAAGTTGCTTTATTATTATCCCGTTTATTTCCACTATCATTGCTTTGCTAAAGCAATAATAGTGGAATCAGTTACCACACTTGGCAAAGTATGTGTCAAACAGAACAGCTGAGCTAGACTTTGTGGGACATTTGGCAAAACTTTTTACAAGATCCTTTAAATTTATTTTTCTTTTAAGAGCATCTCCACCCAATAACTACCCAAAAATTACTCAAAAACCAAATAGATTTTTTCCAAAGTTATGGAAACAGATTGTGCAATAATTTTTTGACATTTAATTCCAAAGAACAAAACACCCATAATTTTTTTTTCGAATAATTTTTTTAAAAATTTTTTAGATAGGTGCTCAATTTTAATCAAAGATTATACCAGGTGAAGACTCTCCAGCAATGAATTTTTCAGTTAAGATTTACGCTTATTATTAAATATGTTCAAACAAATCTTATTTTGTAGTTTTAATATGATTTTGATTTCTAGGAATAGCTTTATTATGCCTACAAAAGACATGCCTATGTTTTCATCTATGTGAATAGATAAAAAACGAGTTTTTGAATTTTTAATTTAATATCTGGTAATAATAAATCTTAATAATCAATGTATGGAAAAACAATTTCATAAGCACAATTACTAAAAATATTATGTGTTAAAAAGTAAAGATTTAAACATGTTTTACTTCTAATATGGTAACTAAAAGTGGTATGCCTCCTGTGCAATTGGACACAAAATGCTTCATGGCACTTTCTAAAAAAATTTAAGAAAAGGAAGAAAATTCAGAAGAAATATTTTTAAATTCCATAAAATGTTAGTTTGATAAAGGTAAAAATACATGATAGATAGAGGAACAATTTCTTTTTTCTTTTCCTTTTTTGTGTTTATAATATAAAACAACAGAACTTCATATATATATACACTTCTGAAGTTATAAAATGATTCTATATATATATAGAATCATTTTATAACTTCAGAAGTATTTAGAAAACGCGATTTCTCATACTTATCAATGAAGTTTAAAGCTTTTAGAGGTTTTAGGGAACGATTACAAACTGAAAATAGTGTTTATGCAAAAAAATTTAGCAATAAATGTGTAACAATTATTTCAGTTATTATATGCCCAAAATTTCAGAAACCTAGCTTAAATATTTATGGAGATATGGACATTTTTATAAAAACTAAGTTTTCTTTGCTTAGATTTTTTTTATTATTTTTCTTTATTATAACTTATAATAAAATATTTGATAAAATTGAACAAAATTTTAAGAGCAATTTAGAATTAGTTACAAAATTCATTTAAAACTGTGCAAGATATGAGTAATTAATGTAGTTCTTTTGTACTGCGCATTTGTGGGAAAAATTTAAAAAAAAAATTTTTTTTTTCTTCTTAATTTTGTAGGGAATTCATTGTATTTGGCAACTAATAAAAAAAATTCCATTTGATTTTTTTAAAAATTTCAAAAGTTTCCAGCAATTTTCTAAGTAGTTTTTGTACTTTTTAAAAGAACCTCAAAATAAGGGGTTTTCTACAAATATTATTTTGTATCGTAAGACAAATTTAAATAACAAATGATAATGCCTTACAATAAACGTTTACACAACGAAATAAGATTATATAAAAAAATAACAGGTGTAGAAAAAGATACTTATATGGGGATGATCTCTAATAATGCCAGTGTCATTTTTAATAAATGTTATTTAATTGTACAAAATGAAATTTGTGGAAAACCCCTTATTAGTTTGAGTTTTTTTAAAAATATTACTTAGAAAATTGAAACTTTTGAGATTTTCAAGATATTCAAATTGAAATTTTTTTTTATTAGTTGCCAAATACGATATTAATCTCTACAATATTAAGAAAATAATTCAAAATTTTTCCCGCGCATGAGCAGTATAAAAGAACTACTTTAATTACTCATATTTTGGGCAGTTTTAAATGAATTTTTCTCAAATTTTAAAGCAATAATTTTGTGACCAATTTTAAATTGCTCTACAAATTTTGTTTAATTCCATTGAATATTCTTAAAATTGTAGCAAAAAATTGTAAGACAAAATACTTTTTTTTGAAATAAAAATAACGAAATTTTGTGCAACTATTGCATGCAATAACCAAACTAATTGCTACAAGTTACACATTTATTGCTAAATTTTTTGGTATAGGGTGTTCAAAAACACTATTTTTCGTTTTTAATTTATTATTTATCCCTTAAACCACTAAAAGCTTTAAATTTCATTGATAAATACGGCAAATCGCAAGATTTAAACACTTCTAAAGTTATAAGTGTGTTCCCAGAAGTGTTTCCATTATTTTTCTACCTCCTGTGTGTGTATGTATATATATATATTTACATTTAGAACATATTTACATTACATTAGAAGATATTTGTAGATATATATTTATATATATATTTTCAACTACATTTAGAAACATTCCTTAGAATATTTTTCAAAAATTTTACTTCAACATTAGTACAGAGTACTTCTGAAGGTATCTTGATACATATTTTGGTGAGGATATACGAGGGCAGATCGAAGACTAACCTCTGATGAAGTAAATAAATAGCCTGCTTAGATTCAATAGATTTTTCATTGACATGAATGATACAGCTCCCTTCCATTTTTAAACGTAGTCCTCATTTTATATTTCTAAGAACCTGTCACTGCAATTTACTGACTTACCAAACCTTTTTGCATAAAACTCAGCCACCAGTAATTTGAGCCTACTTATCATAGCATTTTCATACACTAAATCATACTGCTGTTTGAAACTTATCCACTTAAAGGGTATGATTAAACATGTCCCTTTAGAATTAGCACAAAAGATCTTATTTTTGTCAAGCATTATGAAGGTGAGCATTAACATGCAGCAACACTTCAGTAGGGCGGGGATAGCCTGGCTGGCAGGACACTGGACTAATATTCACGAGAACGGGCGAATCCAGTCGGCCGAAAACTCCCTGTGAAGTAACTAGTGGCTGGTGCACGTTGAATCTGTCGGGTCACAAAGTCCTCCATGTTCCCAAAACACATTATACATCTGGGGTAACTGAAGATTGATCGTTCTCTGGTTCAAGTCAAAATTACGAACTGAGGATGAATGAACGGATGCATGAATGGGTCCACCGTATAAACGGGTGTGGCGTATGTATGTGGCAGAAGTCAAATTCTTGGCCATAGATAGCGCCACTAGAAAACAAGAGCAATCACGCCCCCTTTCAGTACATAATATACAATTCATGTTGAATACCTGCTGCTGACATCTTTCTTTTGCCCAAAAAAATCTCATCACTCATTGTGTCTTGCATTAGGTAGAATGCATTAGGTTTTCAATGGCAGCTCACATTTTGTAACTTTATAACATGCAAATACAGAAGATTACAATACTCCCATCAGGATGGTGAGAAACTTAACATTTCACAAATTGATTGATGAAAGAATGGTTGCCCTTAGCTTACTACTACAATTAGCACCAAACGATAACTGAGATTAGTTCCCAAATTGCCCTCAAGAGTTTTTTCTTCAAATTGTTTTTGAGCTTTTTCAGAAAATAGAGCAAGAAAAGAAATGTATTCAAAACACTTGTTTGGCAGTTAATAAAAGTTACATATTTATATTTCCATGACAATGATAAAATTTGAGTTTTATTTAACATTACATGTTAGTAAGAAAAACACCAAAATCAACTTAATTTGCAGTGCATAATCATAAGTATAAAAAAAAACTTCATTAAAAAAATATGAAGAAGAAAAAAAACATAAATTGGTATTTGTAAAAACAACTAGAAAATTTTTTATATAAATATATAGATTGTAAATTATCTAAACTGCTGTTTGTAGAAAATGCAACACCATGAAAGAATCATCAGAATCAAATGAAATTTAATGCAGAAACGACTTGTACTAATACAAATAAATGATGAAATTTTCAAAACAAAAGAAACAAATTAAGTGTCCGAAATCAGTATTTGGTGCAGCCACCACGCGCTGCAATAAGTGCTGCTATACGACGTGGCATGGAGTCAAACAGATGTTGAATATCTGCTTGAGGAAGAGAATTCCATATCGCTTGTATGCGCAACCAAAGTTCGTCTTTGGAAACTGCAGGACGCGGATCACGAGTGAGACGCCGACCAACCATATCCCACACGTGCTCAATAGGCGACATATCCGGCGAATAAGCAGGCCAAGGAAGAAGTTGCATACGTTGTGCTGAACAGAAGTCTCTAACAGTCCGCGCAACATGTGGGCGTGCATTATCCTGCTGAAAGATAGCTCCAGGGATGCCTTGAAGGAAAGGAACGACTTCGGGCTGTAGCACTTCACGGACGTATCTGTTGCTATTGAGATTACCCTCAATTCGTATCAAATTGGATCGTCCATGATACGAAATCGCACCCCAGACCATAACTCCGGGTGTTCGACCACTATGTCGTTCAATAATACACTCAGGAAGGCAGCGTTGACCGGCATAACGTCTAACACGAACACGGCCATCATGGGTCCACAAATTGAAGCGTGATTCATCTGAAAAGACAACTTGGTGCCAATCAGCTCGCCAGTCTCTGTGCTCAAGAGCCCACTGCCGACGCAGCCGTCGATGATCCGCCGTGAGGGGAATCCTGTATAATGGCACCCTTGCACGCAATCCACGGCGCAGCAGACGACGACGAATTGACGAAGCCGACAATTGTACACCTGTAGCAGTAGACCAATGTGCTGCCAGCTGCCTGGAGGAAGCTGTGCGATCATTCACCGCCATGCGGAGCAGGTGTCGATCATCGCGCTCTGACGTCACCTTCTGTCGTCCAGTGCCTGTTTTTCGAGTTGTTCGGTGCTCGTCGGTCCATTGCTTCCAAACTCGCATCACTGTGGAACTGTTCCGCTGCATACGAGCTGCTATTGCGCGATAGGAAAATCCTCCTTCTGGAAGGCCGATTATCCTCCCTCGTTCAAACTCCGTAAGTTGCTTGAATTTCTTATTCTTCCGTCGTGGAGGCATACTCAGGTCTCACTAAACGTTTGCCACTAACAAATAATCATAGACTATTTTCAACGTCCCGCTACAGCACTTTATTTATACGCTTTCAGCATCAATTCAGAGGGCGCTGCGCGCGCCACGCACGCGCGATGGCTCTGAAACTTTATTAATTTGCATAATATCCTATAATTGACATTTGCTGCGAATTTCATTTGATTCTGATGATTCCTTCATGGTGTTGCATTTTCTACAAACAGCAGTTTATTATATAAGATGTCCACTACAGTCCTGGACTCACTTGAACTTCTAAATGGTAACAACTTTAAACTTTAGTCCAAAAGTGATGCTTAGTTATTGTAAAGTGGCAGATAAGATCTTTAAAAGTATCGCAATTTTAACCCATTTTTGGCCAAAGGTGCACAAATGCACCATTTCAATAAATATTTTTTAAATAACACTGTGACGTAATTTTATTTTTCTGCTATTGTCAAGGGTTCTGAAGGCATCCATAAATTATTAGTAATTCAATTGGAGTAAACACTTTCTGTTGAGAAATTTTTTAACTGTTCAAGTTCTTTTTTTAAACCAACGGTTATTGACAATTTTTTGAAAATGTATAATTAGTTCTTTTGAGATTTATCATATGTTTTTTATGATGGATTTAAGTAGAAAGTCAGTAAATAAAAAAAAAGGAATGAAACAAATTTCATAAAAAACTAACGTTCAACTAAATGATTAGTTCATTAATTGTCTATACACACCATTTTATTTCTTAAATAAACTATAATTTTTCATACACGAAATTTTTTTGTGTCATCATGAATGTAATGTAAGCATATTTCAATGAAAACAATACCACACTTTATAGAACTTCTATGTTTGGCCTAAAACGGGTTAAGTAAACACGACAACTTTTTGACCTAAAAATGGCCTTTGTTTCCTTCAAAGTTTAATTTGCCTTTTAGAAATAGCAAATTGAAACTTGCATAACTCAAGTATTTTATTTCCCACGATTACCTGCACATGTATGCTTTTTGAGGGACTTTTTCATTGTATCTTAAGCCCTTAATGAAATAGGATAAATTAATAAGCTAAATGGCACTATAAGTGTTCTCATTAAGTAATTCATAATTATTTCATTGTAATTAGATATTTATTTTACTACTTTAGCGATCACCATTTATAAGTAAAGCAGTAGAGGACATAATGAACTCCTTATATGGGTAATATACCAGCGTTTGACCAAACAAAACAAATTAGTTTAAATTTCATCTCACCTTCTGAACATACTGCAAGTTGCAACTTTTCGATAGAGCCAACGTACAAAGCTCGATCAGCGCTTGTCTTTAAATTTACTAACTTTTCTAAGCTCTCAATACATTTGTTAACTACAGTAATAGGATCTTCGATTTGTCTGCATGCAGAAACAATTAAAAGAAAAACATTCATCATCATTTCAAATTAGTTATTTTGTTAGAAAGCAAAACTTGGTTAGTAAAACATACAAACACACAGTTGCAAAACAACAAACAATTTGAGTGACACATTAATGCAGATTAAAAGCTGGCAAAAAAAGAACTAAATATTTTAGCACAGTAATTCTCATAAACTTTTAATAGACTGAGTGAAAATATGAGAAAATATTAGGGTTATACTTTAATCAAATAAGTAAATGGTGGAATTTTTGTAAATGATAATTATAATCTCAGCTGTTCAGAAAGACGTTTTTCATAAACTTCTTTTAAAAAAAATTTTTTTTTATAGAAAAACTAGAAAAAAAAATTCGATACAAAATATGAAATACTATTAGAATCTAACAAAAAAAATTAATATCAAAATTTTTGTTAACACTAGTAATGTTCAATTACTTTCAACTATTTTTTTTAATTACCGACCATTAGAACATAAGTTATTCTAAGAGACACTTTTTTTGAGCTCACTCATCCCTATTGGAACGTGGCGGGAAATAAATCAATTAAATTACATAAATTCCGATTATAGTGAATAATCTACTTACTTATGACCTAATATAAGTACCTTATGTATTTCGATAAAAAAAAAAGGGGAAAAAATTTAACTATTTAGAAGAGATTATTTTTTGATGATTTTAGTGTGGCCGATTGCCAACCTTGGATATTATTTCTCTTCTTAAATATTATTCCCTCCTTCCTTAAATATTATTCCCTTCTTGGATATTATTTCCCTCCTTTTCCCAGTTATAAATAAAATAAAAAAGAAAAATATAGAAAAGTATGATATAAAAGGATGTTAAATTTTTTTAAAGCTACCAAGCATAGAAAATAAGATATAATTAATGGTTCTCATCCAATGCTTGAATGTTTAAACTTGGTTGCCAGCCAACATACACACATCTTTCTTTTAAAAGAATAATTAATTGAGAAATTTAAAATCGTTTCAGCAAAAATATAATCTTTTATTCGAAAAAAATGCAACAAAGTATTAAATACTATGTAAAAGCTATAAAAACATCTTAATATAAAACACAAAATAAATAAATGAAAAATGATAAAGAGCAATTCAATAATCAGAGGTTTGGTTATTTTTTATGCTATTAATTTTTAATATTTAAGAAGGAGAAATCCATAAATACCATTTTCTAAAAGGTGAAAGACTTTGAACAATTTGATGTCAAAACAGTTATTTTTATGTTTTGCCTTTACATATGAAAGCTTTTATGGGCATACATTATTATTTCTAATGTAAAAACTATGTAAAATGTTTCACATAAGAAATTAAATACCTATTACAAGAATACTGTTTTGATTAATTTATTGTTCACTGTTAATTTATTATTTTATTTATTTATGTATCGTTTATATTTTTCTATTATTTATCTCGATTTACTAGCATCATTATTTTTCTTAAATAATTATTTTTTCTCTGAATAAGCATCGTGTACATAGTATTTAGCCAAGAAAGCGGTTCGTAAGTTAGGGCCAATTAATGT
Organism: Parasteatoda tepidariorum; assembly: GCF_982258835.1. Lineage (NCBI taxonomy): Eukaryota > Metazoa > Arthropoda > Arachnida > Araneae > Theridiidae > Parasteatoda > Parasteatoda tepidariorum. Next base: position 45,620,077 of record NC_141760.1, on the reverse strand, counting down.
TATAATAGATAAAAAAAATAACAGAATCCTTTGTAAATATAAAAATATGTTAATTAAAATATAAAACTTGTATAATTTATTTGTGGTTTCCTACTTAATTGTGGGTACATATTTTTTTAAGCAAAATGTTTTAATGATTTTCAAATTTAAAAACTAAGAAGTATTGGAAAAAGATATTCATGGGAAACTTAATTAAATTTAGACAAACAATTTGTAAAAATATGAATACCTACATACAAGGCCATAAGTGCGCATTTAACATAAGAAATTAACCAAATATATAACTAAGTAAATAAACTTCAATTTATATTATCTTCTAGAAAATAAATTTTGAATCGGATGAAAAATTATTGACTGTACGCGTTGCTTAATACATAATAATTTTATTTTAAATACCAATATCAAAATTCTAATGATTTTTGACTATAAAAACAGATTTTTCATGGAAAGTTTTAGGATATGTTTTGTAACGAAAATATTTTCATCATTAATTAGAGGAAATATTTCACATTATTAAAAGGAGTAAAACTTAAATATTAGTTTAAAAATTGGCAGCAAAAGCAAGAAACATATTAAACATTAAATTAAAAGATGCAATTAATAATTTCAAATGTATATAAAGATGCAAAAAAGCAAAAATGGAAGAAAATTGCAGTCTATTTAATCACATCACAAAGTTATGTTATTTTAAAACACAAAATACAAAACTAAACAAAACAAAAGAATTTTAATGTTATATACTAATAAGTAACGAAAAGGAAGAAAGGAACAAAAAAGAGAGGGAAATATGGATCTCACTTGACATCTTTCTCCATGTTGGCAATGGTTTGAGATTGGCGCGTAAGGTAGACAGGACAGCGAGAAACCTTGGAGTTCTGGAACTGGTGAAAGTCATTAAGACTTCCTCGTTTTCAAGAAAGAAAAAAATCTTTTTCTTTCTAGGGATTTACTTTTTTTTGTAACATTTGAGAAAGCAGCAGGTGTGTGTGCCTGTGAATACAAAAGTTGAAAATAGTTTAAAAGTGGGTGACTTCTGAAACAAAACGCTGTTGATATTAGGAGGAGGGGAAAAAAAAAAACTAGATCTGGACCGCCAACACAAACCTTCAAAATCGTTTCGACACCCTTCTTTTTGAAACATGATAAAAAGAACGCTAATTTTGGGTTTTGGAATTATGCATAAAGCTATTATGAATTGTCTGCTTTCTTTCTTTCTCTTTCTTGTCTGTTGTTCAAAAATAGTTAAAACTTTTTTTTTCTATCTTAACTTGAAATAAATAAGAATTTGTTCACTTAAATAAATGATTTTCGAATTTATACTCTTTCATAAAACTGATTTTTTTTAATTTCATGTATTTTGTTTCATTTTATGTATCTATTTTATTGTAACTAAAAAATGTACTTTTATATTAAAATACAATCTAAAGGAAATTGGTAACCTAACACCGGTTTTACAAATAGTTTGCACTCAAAATGTGACGTGGACAAAATATCACATGAGCAAAATAACGTGGAAAGTGGATCAGTCAGGATCAATGGATCAGTCATTTAATTACTGCAATATTTTATTTTGTACAAGCACGATATTTTTTTTCAGAATCTCTAAAGATATTACCTAAATTTAAAAGTTAAATAAAAATCAGACAACAGCCAAATAAATTTCAATACCTGATATTTGTAGAGAATAAAAAACAAACAAAATTTTCTGAATCAAAAGTATACAACGACGTAATTTATGAAACACTAACTGGTACACGCTTCGTTGCAGGAACAAAAATAATAAATTTTATGCATAATACCTGACCTTAATAAAATAAGATGCTGAATCTCATTAATGAAATAAAGACTCTGTTACAAGACGAAGTTTTTGGTATTTTCAGGATCTTGTTACCCATAACTGGCAAATGGCCACCATTATCATGGACTCATCGGATTGTTTTTCATTAATTTCTACTATTCCGAGAACTTATAAACTGTTGACTGCATAGGAAGCAAGATGAAATATGATTTTTCCACTATTCTTAGCTACACTCTCATTCATAACATCATTCCAACGCTTTTCGAAGAGACATTGAAAATTGCAAAGCTGCGAGCATTTGCACTTTCTCTATATATTACTTCAGGAAGCATCAAAGCAGATAGACCATATACGATTTTTACCTCTCCGTTTTGCAATTAAAATATCAATACAAAGATTCAGAACAATGATGTCTATGGCATGAGCGGTAATGTGGAATTATACGAAACAGGTGAGTTCCTGTAGCCAAAGGATAAAAGAAACCACAAAGCTATTAGTTAAATATATAAATGCAGACCAGCTGATAAGTGACTAGTAAAATTAAGAACATAAAAAAAGGGTAAATGATTTGCACATGCAATGAATGGCATTACTAGACTAATTCTTGGGCAATTGTTTTAGGAGTAATTGATAGTTATCCACTTCTTGACTTCAATAAACTAGGGAGCTCCACCCCCTGCTCACAGAAATTGTTGACGCAGTTCCTTTCAGGTCGCTTCGACATCTGAGCTGGCTATTTATACTTTTTCCCCACCTTTTTCTTGTTTATTAAGCCAGTTTTTATACATTAATAACTTTTAAATTAATTTTCATCATTACATCACTTTCTGTAGCAGTTCTTTCCAGATAGCTTCGCTCGAGTTTAAATCTGTTCAATCTACTAAGTAGCAGTTCTTTCCAGATAGCTTCGCTCGAGTTTAAATCTGTTCAGTCTACTAAGGAGCCGTTTATTGATACAGCTGTGTGGATTGATTTTCTTTAGCAAGAGTAGTTAAGAGTAGTAAGAGTAAGTTTAGATATAAGAGTACGTAATTGCAATAATAATTAACAATAAGAAATAAAATTAAACAAATAAAATAAATCATAATTTCCCTGCTAATAGTTTTCGTTAAAATACACGTTGCGATAAAAAAATCTTTTGCCTGGACATAAAACAATTCAAAAACGTCACGTTCCCTTATTTAAAGTATGTTAGAGGGGCAATGCCCACCCTTTTATCGCTTACCAAACCTCGGAACTGCTTGCACAGTTCTCTTCAAATCGCTTCGCAATCTGAGCTCGCTCGTTCGCTCATCTAATTGGTCCTAAAATTATAGCAGTACACATGTTAACTATTAAAAATAAAATTATAATTATATACAAGTACTCAGTAAATAAAAATGGAAATTTAAACCGAAGAGGCGATATTTCTACTTATTACTATTTTTTTTAAATTTTTATCCCAATATTAAATGTGTAAAAATTATTAAGCGCAACCTGTTAAAAAAAAAATTTAAGTTCAAAATAAAAATTGGAAAAAAAAAAGAAAAAAAAAAAAAACGGAAACATAGACTGAGAAATTTTGTAAGTTAAATTTACTCTTTTTGTTTTGATAAATACGTTTACGTAAATATAGTAAATACGTTTAAATTCAACCCGAAGGAAAGGAAATAACGTATGCATGCTTAAATATTGAAATCGTAAAGATGTAAATTGAAAAATATTAATAAATATTAATTGATCAAATTTGTAAACGAAGAATGGTTAATCTGACGTCATACACATGTTACTTAGATGTAAGGCGCGTTACTAATTCAGAGGCTCTACTTACATAAAAAGGGGAAGGGGAAGGGAAACGTGAAAGTATAAACCATGGAGTATAAATAAATATATGTAAGTATAATTAAAATAATCTAAAATTATTTTTCAGATAGAAGGATAATAGTTGGATTTGGCTTTCTCTAAAAGAAGGAAAAAATACACATCTTTTGTTAATTTTTCGGTATTACATAAACACTAAAAACACCTACATTTTAAAATTTAATAATTACAAAATTCGAAATATAGCAAAGCTTTTCTTTATTTCATTCATAAGAGCACGTGGCTGCTAAAATTATAGTTTTTCTGCGATTAATTTTTCCTTTACATCGTAAAACCATTAATATAAATTAATTATTCCAAAATTATTTCGAACTTTAAAAAAAAAAAGAGAAGGCTTACATTTTCAGACAAGACAAAAATTATAATGCCCAGCTAAAAGTTTTTGCTAAACTAAATTACACAGAGCTCAAAATAAATAGTTTTGATGTGAAATTACTCAAAAACTAATCACGCATTAATAACATTTTGATACATCGGAACATTTTTTAAACTTCTCTATACACGATGTCAAATTTTATAGTTATGACAGCAAGAAACACGTTCGACGAAAATTTCCTGAAACAATTGTGGCATTAATTTTTTTTTCCACGTGAGTTTTGCTACGATAAAGCAACTTAAATATGGCCAAAATTCGCTCATATTTATTACATAGATAAATCCAAATATGTACGAGAAGCGCTTCCTTGGGTAAAAAATTTTGTTGTTTTTCGCACTTGTTGTCATTGCAGTGATGAAAATTTTGATGACAGAACGTACCATTTAGTTCTTAAGAAAACGATATAAAAATAAAAAAAGGCCTGGATTTATGAAATTAAAATAAATTATAACTTCAATTTTCCTGCGATTTATTTATTTATTATACAATTACTATTGTATTTAGGATTTTTTTTCCAAGAAAAAAAAATATATGCCGCGAATGCATTAAATTTTAAAAGCACAAATTTCTGTAAATCCTAACACTTGTGAATGTTTAAATCTGGTAGATATTTCTTAACACGTTGAGTGCCGTGCCAGTCATCGGTAAGTAATACTGAACTTTCCGTTAGGCCGCGTTAGTCTTCGGAGACTGATAATGTTAAATGCGATCAAAAAATTATCACATTGTTTTCAGTAATTAATGAAATTTACTCAAGTTTTATTTATTACAAATCAAGTTTTTATTTATTAGAATCTGCGCTTCGCATTGATATACCTCAATACGAGTGCTTCTAAGCAACGAGCGTGACCTGACCGCTCATCTTGTTAATTGAGTTTCAGAATGCAAAACTGAAGGATCCATTTGAAATGACCTCATAAATCAGATGCTGGTTAGAGGTAGCAGCGCAATTTATTGGCAATCAGTAACAGCATTCAGAGGCATTAAGAGTCTAAATAACAGAAGGAGCAGCAGATTGTCAGTTCTATGACCGATATAAAATTTGAAACATTTCCAACTCCTAAGGACTGTCACGAGAAACGACAACAAAACTAAAAGAGGTTGTCACACTTGATTTACGCAGCAGAGAAGTTTTTGGATTGTTATAAAGAACCAAACAAAAATAATTTACGACTCGTCCCTCTGTTAAACACTTACAATTTTAATTATCAGAAGAAGAAAAAAAAAAAAAACAAGGGATGTAATTTTTATAACGTTATTTATTTTTAGGCATATTGGTGAAGAAGGGAGAAGCTAACGTAAGTAAAGAAAAATAACGAAGAATAGCTGTTACTCGGTTAATGTTTCTCGCGTTACAATAACGTGATGGCAGCCCTTCCCCTTATAAACACTTCTAAGAAAATTCTCTGCTTAACATAACGAGCTACCCTTCACCTCCAAAAAATTAAAGATAAGACATATAATGGACCAAAATTTGTACTATGTAAATACAAAATCACTTTGATCAATTACATTTTAAAAAGTACGCAAAATCAATTTAATTCTACCTCGATATTATAATTTGGTTAATTCAATTATATAATTTTGATTTTCAAATAGGTTTATTTAATTTTATAACCGTCGTTGAACAGCAGACCCAATTTCAGGTTTACGACTATTGATATTCAACTCCGTAGCCTTGTAATTTTAAACCCAATCCAGAAGACAAGGGAACTCTTGGATCAGGCAGCGGGAGAAATTTGCCTTCGGGGGAGACTTTTTGGTCGAACAAACCCGAATTTGAGTTACACGGAGAGGAAAACCAAGAAAAATCATGATCCGTCTACCACTGATGATATTTTACGTAAGCACTGTGGGCGGTGAAAGTCGGATGCGGAATTCGTATCGATCAGCCATGACTGTGATCCGAACCCGGTTCACCTCATTGGAAGGCAAACGCTCTATCCCCTCAGGGCTAAAGAGAATAGAAGGGCTAGTTCACTCCGCTCTTAGAGCTGAAGCTACGATTTCCCTCCTCATGACGTCACTGTGTCCACAGATCTCGGAGATCGCAAGCAAAGATATGATAACTTTGCATCTTTCTCTTTGTAAAAATAAGTTAGACTTTTTCTGGCTATTAGCCTTCAAACTTTACGTAATTAACACATTATTTCCGTTCATAAACGTAGTTAAAAAAAACTTTCTTGGTTATTATATTAAAAAAAAACCCATTTTAAACTTATAAAAATGTTTTGCTAGTTGGTGAAAATGACACGATAAATACTTTATTTTAAAAAGTTCAGTTTTAACTTTAACTATTAAGAAAAATGAAGGCATATATCGACACTTTTTTTATCTACATATTCTTTTATAACGATAAGTTAAGTTAAATTTAGAATCCCTGATTTTAATATATGTCGTTAATGGCAATTTGTTCTTACTTAATCATTAGGAAACATCGACCTTAAACGCTAATTACTGAAACAAAATAATAATTTTGGTTCATAATGACATTAGAAATTTTACAATTGTTTATAGACATTTAAATTTACGATGACATAATTTATAGATATTTAAATTGAAGAGAATATAATTTAAAAAAAAAAAAACCTAAATATTTAGAGTAGTAACTACATTAAAAAATATGTTATGAAATTAGGAGAATTTCAACTATATACTATATATTTTATTTATACTTTTTATTTACATTTTAATTTTCTTTGACTTTATACATTTTTTAATTCTTTTCACCTGCCTTTCTTTATGAAGTAACGAGGCGGTTTCTATTTAGATAATGAATTTTTATAAAAGTTCTTTACGACAGAATAAACGTATTGCTGTTTTATATTAACTGTGTCATTTCGGAATCCATTCTTTACATAGTTGTTCATTTACTTTAGGGAACACGCGAAAAATTATACTTTTTCCTTTTGTTTTTGAATCAGAATTTTTGCAAGTTGCAATCGCGCAAACTGGCATTTCGATAATAGTTTTAAATTCTTGTAAATTCACTGCAAAAACTGAGGAAAGTTATTATAGAAAATAACAAATGTCTTAGAATATCTCGCAAAAAGAAATGATCCAATATTAGTTAGAGCTAGTAAGGCCAAACGCTCCGTTCTTGAAGTAAAAGTGCGAGCTTTGCGCCAAAGTGACGTCACTAGAGTGACGTCGGAGGATCGGCGCGGCGAGAGATACTTCAAAGGAGTGAACTAGCCCTTCTATTCTTTTTAGCCCTGCTATCCCCTGATCCATCACGACTCAAGTAGATTTATTATAAGAAATGCTATTTTTAGAAGGTGGCCGACATCAGGTACATATTTAATTTCGTACTCATTTTATTCTTCCCTTTTTCTGTTGGCCAAAAAACGCCAAAGGGATTATTTCACAGTAGGGCCAAAAATATCGTTCTGCAATTTCAGAAGCTTCTTCTGTATGAATTATTCCGATATTTCTTTTCTTTTTTTTTTTCCTCACTGGACATGGACACAGGTTTTATGATAACTTTCAATTGCATACGTGCTGCTGATAAAAGTTAAATATCTTCTTAGTTTATTAAGGAACGAATAAAGGACTTGTAGCAATTTAGTGATAAGTCTGAGTTTTTTTTTTTAAAGGTTAGCATTACATCAAATTGTTCCTTTGTATTTTTTCTAGATATGTACTTTACAAGCTTCCGAAATTTCCACGAGATAATAGCATAGCACAGAGAAATTTTACCGTTTAGACGAAAATCGTGTTTTTCTCTTAAAACACTATCTTGAACATTTCCTTATATTGCCTGATGCCTTACAAATAATATAAATTAACCTGCCGAATAAGAATGTTTCAATAATAGCGAGAAATGAGGGAATACGATTCTATTTTACTATAAAAATCAGTGTATTTGTTTAAATGAGGGAAAATTCGAAATGAGTCTGGGAATCAGTTAATTTTGCACAATCAACTCCACAGAGCTTCCATTTCTTAAGGTCTAGCTCACAATATTCATAGCGGTTGTGAAATTACAATAAGGTAAACGAACGATCTTAATATTCCCCCAGAACTTCAAAACAAGATCACCAGCAGTTTTAGATTATTTAAACGTAGTTGTATTACTTAAATGTCTTTAATACATGTACACATACAAGTATTTTTAATTTTTTCTATTTCATCCATCGTTGAACAGCCGACCCAATTTTGGGTTTACGACTCAACTTAAATGTTCAATTCCGTAGCTTTGTAATTTTGAACCAATCCAGAAGACAAGGAAACTCCTGGATCAGTACCCCGAGAGGTATTGATTTGTTATGGGAACATGGAGGACTTTGCGACTTGGCAGATTTAATGTGCATCAGTCACCATTTACTACACGGGGAGTCTTCGGTCGGTGGGGATCGAACCCACGAACTCTTGGACATGGGCCCAATGCCCTACAAACCAGGCTATCCCGGCCCTACATACAAGTATTTTATTCTTATTTTATAACCGTCGTTGAACAGCCAACCCAATTTTATGGGTTTACGACAACTAATGTTCAACTCCGTAGCCTTATAATTTTGAACCTAATCCAGAAGAGAAGGGAACTCCTGGATCGAGTATTAAAAGAAATTTGCCTTCATGGAGGACTTTTTGATGGAGCTACGGTTAACCTGACGGCAGGAGGACTCTAACCTATGATCCGTCTACCACTGAGGTTATTTCACGTCAGCATTGTGGTAGGTGCAAGCCGGATGCGGAATTCGTATCGACTGGGATTCGAACCCGGGGGATTCATTGAAGCTGGGATTCATTGGAAGGCGAACGCTCTATCCCCTGAGCCATCGCGGCTCTACATACAAGTATTGTTTAAGTGTCTTTATATTATATGTAGTCGTATTCAAAATCATTGCAAACCAAATACTGGTAAATAAATTCTGACGCAAAAGTTCGCATGGGAAATTAAATATCACAAATGCATATAATTGTTAAGAATCTTCAACAAAAAACCAAGGAAAGTTGGCAGGCCTGTCAACGACATTATACAGTTAAAGAGAGGATTTTAACTTTATTTTATTCAAAAATATAAATATAAAAACTCATTTTTATAGCGCGTTTTTACAATAACACGATCTTTAAAATGAAATCTTGAGTTACATATTAAATGTGACAATATTTGAGAACAGAAGGCAAGTTAACTCTACAACACGAAAGACGAGCAATAACTGAAATTTGTCAGATACCTCGCACGCCTCTTCTGTATTGTTCAAAATTCATAATTAAATTATACTAATAAGAACATCAATTCAAAGTTAATACCCTTTTTCCAGAAGGTACCGTTCCTTTTAACTTGGCAACGAGCTGAAACATCATAGAGTTGGTGCAGCATAAAATACCGTCATTTAGATTTAATCGTTCTTGAAAGACATTAGGAGACTTAGAAACATTACCGAGATGTAAGAGATAATACAATGTATATAACTTATTTTTAAACTATTCATTACTTACTTTACTCATCAGATGAAAAAAAAAATTATCAAATTTGGCTCCGTTTTAATTTTTTTAAATTACACGAATGTAGTTTTCGTAACATACAGGATTTTTTTTTTTAAAGTACTTTTTTCCCAAAATGGCGGTGTTTTGAAAAAAACATTGTAACATAGTTTCGAGTAAATCGTGTTTAAAGTTTTGTAATCAATAATCTATACACATACATAAAATTTTGCAATTATCTATCATGTAACAATAATAGTCCAGAGTATGCTTATATTTTCAGCAGTCTCAAATGTTAGTCAAACTCTTAAATGCTCATGTGAGGAGAGTGGTTTCACTTTCACACACAGCTGCTGAATGTGTACATGTATTTGGTTGGATTGATCCACATTAACCATCTACCAGTGATGGTTTACTAATACAGGGTTACTCATAATTCCCTCCGGGGTTTCGAAGCGTTATAGTAAAAAAACGAAGACGAATAGGGCATAAAAGAACCTATGAAATTATTCCGAAAGTATTCAAGTTTTAATTTAAGCAGTTGCCGGTAGATGGCAGTACCATGTACCACTGAAGCCAGTTGTAGTAAAGAAAAATGGCGTTTACAGGCGGAGGGAATTATGAATAACCCTGTACTGACTTCCGAGAGAGAAGAGCTTGGATTATTATCTGTATTTTTGATTGTCTTTGTCTCTTTATATGTGTTTCGTACTAAATGTGTTTGTGTACATTTATGACACTTATTCTTCTTGACCTGCTATGAAACATTGGGTGGATGTTTACTCATTTACCTATAGAGATAATTTTGAACTTGTCCCACGCAACACCTTTTTTTGTAGATATACTATTATGATACGTCATACTTTTTTTAAAGCAGGAGCCGAAATTTTGCAGTCATCTTCATTTTGAGCATATTCTTTGGTTTCTGTGCCAACATTTATATCTAATTATTCAAAACAGCCAATAAGCCTTTGCAACTTTCATAAAAAAAAATTTACAGCGAAATAAGTTGCAATATCAACTAATTATGTTGAATGTACCATTAGTTTTTTCTTCTTACATAATTGAAACAAATTATTTTTATAAGATAGATAAAATAATAGTATTTCAATTAATGGTATTCAAGGAAGCAAATCCATTAGTCAAACGACAGCATAAGTTCATACATGTCACAGCTCGTGTTGCGTTGCGCTCGACTATGCCATAACTTCTACATTTTTGCGAAAATCATTTTTTTAAAAATTTTATTGCATTGTTTAACCTTAAGTTCGTATTCTTTTCATTATTTCCTTTTTTGTTGCCCTAAAAACGATAAAGCGATTATCTGATAACAGTGCCATAAGTAAAGGTCAAGTACCGTTTTACGATTTCAGATGCTTATTTTGTACGAATTATTCAAATTCTTTTTTTATCTTTTTTCTTTTTACTGGACATGGACTTAGTTTTTGTCATGTCTTGCTATAATAGATACGTGATGCGGATGAAATTTAAATCTTCTTTTAGTTTATTATGCACCAGAGAAATGCTTGGAGTAAAAATTATAAGATTTACTTTTTCTTTAAAAGTTGAATACGTCAAATTCTTCCTTAGTATTTTTTCTACATATGTACTTTTCAAGTTTGTGAATTTTTCACTGGATAATACTATACAGCATAGAAAAATTTTGCTGTTTAGATGAAAATCGTGGTGTTTTTCACCGAAAACACTATTTAGAACAATTCATTACAATGCATTTCAAATATTACTAATTAGCCAGTCAAAAAAAATTGCTTTATTAATAATTAGAAATGAGGTAAGATTATTCTATTTCGTTATAAAAAGCTATGTATTTGTTTACGATGGAAAAATTTGAAATGACTCTAGGAATCAACTAATATCATAAAATCAATGCCGCAGGGCTCCTATTTCGAAAGTTTTAGCTCACAATATTTATAGCGGTTGCGAAATTACAATAAGGCAGTGTTTCCCAACCTTTTTTGTACCATGCCCCACCTAAGCCTTTCTAAAATTCTTATGCCCCCCTATGTAACATATACATAATTTTTAGAATAATTTAGGAAATTGTAAGCGAAACAAAGTAAGTAAATTTTCAGAACATATAATGAAAAACTAAAATTAAAATTCGAAATAATTTTAATAAAGATTTTTCTATAATAATTTATTATTTTAATTTAGTGAGATTCTTGCCCTTGATGCTTGCTGCTAGCTTCAGTCTCAAGTCTCCCCGTTGTGTTATATCCAGACGATTTCTTTTTTTACCAATAAAATCATTTACAGCACTAAATTCAGCTAAATATGAAGATGGAATCGGTAACAATAGTTTTCTTGCACATTTGATCGAATTTGGGTATTTGTTTTCTGTTTCCTCACGAAGCCATGCCATCACTCCTTTCATATTAAATAAAGTTTTAACTGAATCATCATTTTGCATTTCTGCAAGTTCTTCTTGATATATTTGATATATCAGACAAATCCACTAACATGAACTGCAATATCCATGTTGGAAAATAAATTTGTTTTAAATCAGAATATCTTTCTTTTAAATCAGCCGATAGAATTTTCAGATGATAGACAATAACAAGTAAAGCGGTATCATTTACTTCACATTTTTGGAGCCAATGAAACTGTTCAAAGTTTTTGTTGTTAATATATTTCTGACGTAACTCAATAAGGGTAATGATGCCAAATATCTTCGCTTTTGCATCAACAAGAGTTTTATTTGTTCCTTGAAGTTTCTTATTTAATATATTCAGTTTTTCAAAGATATTGGCTAAGTAACTCACAAATGCTTTACCATCGACTGTAAACAGATACTTCATTTCAGGTTTGTCGCTTAAAAAATCCCTAAGTCACATAATATTTAGTGACCGCAATTATTTAAGAATTTGCTTTTTTCTTTCGATTTTGTCACCGAAATCTCGCATTGTATTTAAATGGCCCAGAGCAAAAGGTTTAAACTCATGTCGAGTCCATTTGTGAATTGCCCCCCTTTACAATCAAATTGCCCCCCGGTGGGGCGTGGGCCCCACGTTGGGAAACACTGCAATAAGGTAAGTAAACGATCTTAATATTCCATCAGTAATTGAAAACAAGCTCCCCAGCTGTCTTTAGATTAATTAAATATAGTGGTATTAAAAAACATTGCAAATCAAATGCTTATGCATAAATTACACATTATAAATCAAATACCACAACCACATATAATTGCTAAAAAAACTCCAACAAAGATCGGGAAAAAATGGCAGGGTCTGTTAACGACATGATACGATTAAACAAGGGATTTAAATCTTATTCTATTTAAAAATGTAAATATAAAAGCTACTTTTTATAGCGAGTTTTTAACATAGTACGATCCTTAAAAATAAATCTTGAGTTACAAATTAAATGTGACAATGTTTGACAACAAAAAGCAAGTTAAGTCGACAACACGAAAGACGAGCTTTAACTGAAATTTGTCAGATACCAAGCACGCCTCTTCTGCATTGTTCAAATTTCATGAATAAATTGAACAAAAACTAATAAGAATATCAGTTCAAAGCTAATACAGTTGTTCTAGAAGGCATGCCGAATGTAAATAAGTGCTGAAATAAATTACACTTTCAACAGATGATACCATTCGTTTTAACTTGGCAACGAACTGAAACATCATAGAGTCGGTGCAGCATAAAGTACCTTTATTTAGATTTAATCGCTCTTGAAAACCATTAGGAGAGTTAGGAAAGAAACATTACCTAGATGTAAGAGAAAAGAGAGTTTGGAATGAACAGAAAAAAAAAGATACTTAGTGCAAGGGGAGTCGATTGTGAGCACCTTACGCTCCAGTCACGTTTTCCTTGCACTTGGAGGAGAATCCGTTATAAATAAACTCAAGGTTCTAACACAAACCCAAGAAAATGGTGTTTACAAATGGCAGCAAAAAAAGAAAAGAAAACACCAGTGAATTTTATGTAAATGGTTTCGATTTCATTTCAATGTTCCCAAATGTTAAATTTAAAGCTTGAACAAAAAATAACATTATAAAAGCATCGAGTACAAAAACGCAGAAAGATAGTTAAAGTAGTTTCACCATAATAACAAGTCAAAAAGCAAAACTATTTGATGCAAAGGTAATTTAGCATATGTTAAGCAAGGCCTGCTATTTAATAAATGTAGGTCCGTTAGCGAACCCTTTACAATTTATTTTAGCTTTAAAAGAGTAACCTTCACAAATTATTTCACCGAAAAATAAGACCCTTCACAATTTAGTTTATTGCTAAAACGGATCCTCCACAAAATGTTATGTTTTAAATAACGGTCACTTCGCAATATTTTTCGATATAATTTCACAGATTGATACCTCAGAAACTTCTTTCTTCAAAAATGAGAGGCGATGTCTTAAATAATTTATAATTTAAAAATTATATCCCATTGAAAAACTTGATTTTTATGTTTCTTTCACAAAAATCTTATTTTTACACATTCACTAAAATAGGAAAACAGCTCAAAAAATCCTATTCAGAGCAAATTTTAGATTCACAAAATAAGTAGATGAGTACAAAACGTGGCCTTTCACAAAAAATCAAGATGATGAAGGAAAAAAAAAAAAAAAAAAAAACAGGTTTAACGTGACATTCTACAAAATCATTATCCTATTTTCACAAAATTATAAGTAGATTTTTTACAATTTTCAAAAACAGAACTTTTTACAAAAAGACTAACAGACTCCTGCTAAGGAAATAAATAGCTTATCTCAATGTTTCTCCCTTCTACATCTGCTCCAGACCTATCTATCACGAACTTTATTATTCCGTTACTATGACGATTGTTCGTTAATTTCAATTATTTAAATACAATATAAAACAGCTATATATTAAATAATAACATTTCCCATTTAAAAAAAAAATTTATATTTTATTTGATAATTCTTCTTTGTGTTAACATATAAATACCATATCCTAAGGAGCTTCACCTTAACTCCATTAAGGGACTGTCAGACTATATAAACAAAGTAGGCGACCCAAGACAATGGAACTAGGAAAAATTGGGCTTGGAGCATGGTACAGAATGCAACAAATGCAGAGGTGCCACATATCTGACAAGCTCAAGCAAGAAGAAGAAGAACATATAAATATCAAAAACCTATGTATTTTTTATTCCTTTCGTTTATGATTTCCTAATATCAACACAATATATCAATGCATTTGTGATTTCCTAATATCAACACAAATACTTTATAATAAACCAGTTAGATCATTCAATAGCAGTCTCCGTAGAGTGTTCAGTGGCGCTGGTTACCAATAATTTCACAAAGACGTGATTTAATTTGATTCGGCTCTCCTGGTTCATAACTACTAAAGTTCAAGATCTTCTTATTTTAAGTTGTTAAATAATTTACTTGTGAATAGCATACATCCTATCCTTCTTTATTTTCTTTAATTTAATTATAACTATCACTCAACACTCTCTGTTATTACTAATTAGTCCAACAGTCAGTATTAGTCAGTATAAAATAGATAAATAACAATTTAAAAAAAAACATTGTCAAGTTAAAAGGGAGAGAAAAAAAAAACTGTTTATATCTCAGAATACAACTTATTTTAGAACTCAAATAACATACAAAGAACGATTCTTATCACTTGGCAGAGAGAAGTGACAAAATAATAAATGCGTCACCTGTTTTGATGGAAAACGCTAAACATCTGACAACATCAAAAAATACTGTATAGCAAACAAAACATAATGATCATTGCTCTAAAATATATTAAAAATTCATTAATTTTACTATTATAGTTCGATTAGAATTTTAAAAAAAATAATATAATCAATTTAAGAGATCTAACGCATAATTAATCACTTTAAAAGACTAGACCAAAGACACAATTTAAGAATATTGTCATTAGCGTCATTTAAGAATGTTGTTTTTGGGATCCATATAGCCAGCTTCTAAAATTATCATCCATTCCCAAGATAATAAGTTAAAATAACTAAAATCTCATTATTTAAAATAATAATTGATTCTAAACTTAATAATCATTTATCGTTAATTATGAAATATCGTATCCAATTATATCTAAGACGGGATGGGGAGGGGAATTAAGGTTGTCGATCACGGAACCACTAATTATTGGTTTACAAATTTTTCTGATTTATTTATATACTGGTTCGTTTAATTACTGATTCGCAGACTCCCATACATATCCTCATTTACTGATTTGCCGATTGTCTGATTCATCGATTCATTGCTACGTTTCACCTCCCGCTCTCTATCATTCGATATTTCAAGATCGTTCACACTAGCATTTGCCATAACAACTCTAATGTTTTACAGGCAAACTTTTAAAACTTAAAGTGAACAATTTAAAGTTAACAATCACAAAAATCATGAGTAAAATTATACTAATTTAACGAACACGGAGAAAATCTTAAAATTTTTTTATCTTTTAAAATATGTAAACGCAAAAAACAAAATGGAAGGTCTTTTAAGTTTGATATCAGGAACTTAATTTGTGGTTTTTTAATCACTCAAATAATAATAATAAGAAAATGAACACGTTATGCTTGGCGACATAAAACTTAATTTGCTTAAAAAAATATGAAGATGGCAATAAAAAAAATCAACATGATTGTACTCAATTAATAATTACCAACTTCGTATCTTTTGAAGCAAATGACGTTTTATATCATCAAGTATATCTTCCTGCTTCAGTATTCATTTAATGAACAAGATGATAATATGTCGTGATTTTAAAGAGATTTTGATAAGAGAAAAATGAAACCTTTTTTAAGTTAATCTCTTTTGAACAAGCTTACATATAACGTTTACATACCAAGGGATTGTGTTAACAAAAAAACAAAAAAACTTTTTTAAAGCAATGCAGACTTAGTAATAAAAGTTAGCCAAAAACTGGTATTAAGAGCATTTACAATACAATTTTTATCAAATTGCTTTTGAATATAAGAGATTTTTTTCCCTTTACGAACTATAATATAGAAAATTATGCTGTATGTTAGTACTTAATTACTAATGCAATGAATTTAATACGATACTGAGAGGTGTCTTGAATGCAACAATAACTAGAAAATTGCAGCTGGAACTCAATATTTTAGAAAATTTAACAAAACTGAAAACTGTAACAGTTCTTTCCATTTCATAACAGGCTGGTTGCTACAAAACATAATTTTTGTTGTCTCCTGTTCTTTAGCATTATATTACATACTAATTATCCCATATGTGCTCAGTACCTTTTTAGGGACTGATGTAAAAATGCAATAAGAGCTTTTTGTGCATTTCAGTATGTTTCTTTCGAACTGCACCGAGATACACAGCTTATATTACCAAACACTCCATTCATAATGGGAGTTTTTCATTCAGGCCTGATTTGAGAGCAGTTCTTAGACATGTCACGAAAAAAATGGTTAAGTTTAGTTTTATAAATTAATTAATTTGAGATCAACAAATATTTTAATGAATACAACTGCTAGAATTTTTCCTTTAAATTTTACAGAAATTTAGATTTTGGTGGCTTTTGATATTTTGCAAATGAGTTTTAAAATTTAAAAATATTTTCTATAAAAAAAAACATTCACAAGTTGTTTTAATAATTATAGCATGTTTTTACAAAATATTATTGCAATATTGCTCCAGGGCAGAATGGGTTACTAAAATATTAGAAATCTCTATTCCCCGCTCAATGCACTCTCTAACCCTCAGATAATCACTTAGCTTGTTTATTGGATACAGTGCTATTTTTGTCCAGTTTGGTATGAATGATGGTACTCATTCCCTTTTACAATAAAGTTCTATAAATGTGCAACAAAAACATCATGCAAAATCTTTGATTTATGTATATTTTGATTTAATTTATATACAAATCAAAACTACTCTGATGTTACATTCTTAACAAATAATTCACATATTTTTTTCTCAACACACAACCTGAAATTCAGGTATTGACAGACAAAACAGTTTAAAACATATAAAAACAAAAGAAAATGCATAAAAACCAAAGAAAAGGATTAGAAAATGATAAAAAGTACAAAATTAAAGTTATTAAAAATGGAGGTAATATTCCAGTGGTTAAAAGAAAAATGATTAAAACAATGAGCAACCTCGTCCAACATAAGTAGAATGAAAGAGGGATTGCCTGAAAGTTTACAAGACTTTCCGACATACACAATTGTAAATTTGGAGGTTTGATTTTATACATATGGCTGTCAAATAATTTTCAAAAGGTTTTAGAAATCTCGATGACAAAAATCAGGGAATTTACTTTTCCTTTGAAATGGGAAATCAGTTTGCGCAAAAAGTTTTGTTGATTTGTTTTAAATGACCACTGAACATCGAATTCAACAATTTATTTCAGTCATTTAACATTGATTTCGTAAATTTGGAAAGTTAGCTTTGACCTTTAAACAAAACTAAGCCAAATATTTGAATAAAAATAAATTTTGTGTAATACAAAAAAAAAAAAAAAAACTATAAATACTGCTCGAACAGCAATAAGACTTTACCAGAAATTTAAAAAAAGAAAGGAAAAAAAAACTACAATTTATAAAACTTGTTAAAAGAGATATTCCTAGTCTACTTCTGAAAATATTTCATCAAAGCAATATAACTGAGACATAGCATATTAGAGTATGAAACAGATTCTAATTTAATTCAAAATGGGAGTTACTTACTAATCTATCTAGCCTTCCTTTAAAAAAATTTACATTAATAAAAAAACTAACTAGAGCTGCTATTAAGTAATTATAGTAATAAATGACATCTAACTTTTAAATATAGTCAACATTTATTATTCTACATACAAAAACAGGTTGTAAAATTAGTTATAAATATTTTATTTTTGCAATCACAAACAAGCATACCTTTTTATCAAATATTAAGATCCTAGAGAGTCCGCTTTCATAATACAACTACAGTACAGAACCCGTTATACGGAAATCAGAAAATCGGAGAACCAAAACACCGGAACGAAATTCGATACATTTTCGCACCATTTTTAAAAGAAAAATTTTTTTTCCTCGTAAGATTTTAGGATTTTTTTTCTTTTTTGAAAGATGTTTACCTTACCATCATTTTGGAAATAATCATTCCTTCATCGTTTTTTTTTTCTTTTTAAGATTATTTCCAAAAAAAATTTTTTTTTGTTGTGATTAACAATAAACAAACGGCTTTTTGTAGCGATTCAGAAAACCGGAAAAATCAGTTATCCGGAATAGCGATGGTCCCGATCGTTCCGGATAATCGGTATTGCATTTAATTTAATTTTATACAAAAATTTTGTAATTTTTAAACTTTATCTAGATGGAAAAAATCATCATCTTTTCGAGAATAAAAGCAAGTATGACATGCAAGAAATGCTTTCAATATTTCTTATCGAATTATTTTTATTAGTTTATGTTTAAGGATATGTAAAGGTTTTCAATTTCTTCCAACTGTTCAAAATTAATAATTTTTATATAAAGTTAAATACAAACAGTTTGTTTAACATTAGAATGTGTTAACGAATTTTAGATTATACTTTTGTAGGGTGACCAAGTACCTAATAGCCCTATTACCACAATAAATTAAGCATAACTAGAACCAATAATAGTTTCGCGATTACAGTTTTTCAGCCACCAGAAGCAGAATCATTTCGAATTTAGAGAAATAATTTATAGTCATCTTTAAGAATAGATTATGCAGTATATTTAATATTATACAATTAATTTGCCTTCCATAAAACAAGACAAAAATATTATTTTTCAGTAATAAACAAAATTTCTATAAGAATTGACCACCAATTTTTCCACTTATCTTTATATAATTTACCATTTTAACTTCAAGATAAGATTTTTTCTCCTGAATTTTTAATGCATACAGATTTCTACAATATTATTCACAAGATTTTTAATATCTATTTATCAAACTTACGCACTTTTACTCTTATTTAAAATCTTTACTAGCCAGTGTTCGAACTTTAGTACACATAATGGTATATAAAAAAATAAAGGATTAGGATTAAGGGAGTTTGATTTGATAATGAGTATGATAAAAGCATGGGCAATTAATTTCAGAAATAAAAAAATAACAAGCTTTACTAAATAAAGAATTATTTATAAACAAAGTAGTTATTCAAAGCTTGAACAACTTTTGCGACTGTAATAAAGATCAAATCACATGCAAATTATGTACCCTGTTTAACAAAAAAATACAATTTTGTATTTATTAATGTTTTTTACGCTATTGAAAATGAAAACCCTTCTTTTCATTTAAATTTTATACTTTTTTATAAGATTTTATACACAATATCTTAAAATTATTATTATTTTCACTTGTCTCAAGAACTGCAATAGTTGATAGAAGCATGCTTTAAAAAACATAATAATTAAATAATCAATATTATTATTATTTAATAAATTTTATGTTTTTCACTGTCTGGGAGAAAGAGCAATAATAAAATTTTCAACCAATCATTATTTAAGTAATTGTGGAAATAAGTGACTAATATACTACTGTATGCATCGAATGTAGAGAGAGTGGTAATATATCTTTTTACCGAGTTCAAAAATGGATAAGTTCACTATATTTCAATAGTTTTTGTCTCTTAAGATGTTACCTTCATTTCATTATTTAAAACCAAGTAAATAAACAAACAAACTGTAGTTTAACAAAATCTAATGGAACTTAATTACATTTCAAACATTGGAAAAAAATGATTAATTGGGTGCATCTACTATTTTGGCATTTTTTATGTTCTTTAAGAAAATAATCTTAGAATGGAGATTTTTCAAATAATATGAAACCTAGATAGAAATAGGAAAATGGAAGATTTTATGCACAGAATAAGTTTCAAAATACATAACCCACTTCACTCTTACCCAAACAATAAAAAAACCCACTTATCTCATATTGATGAAAGTATAAGTACCATATGGAAAATTAAAAGAAATTAATCAAAATATATTTTAAACAAGGAATATTATAGATGATCTAGTTAAAGATATGAAGATAAAAACCTTTCCAATTCAAACATTCCCTATCCTAAAGAATATATTATTTATTATTGACTTTTAGAGTAATAAATATTTAATATCATGAATTTTGAAAGGAAAATGGCATTGATAAGAATAAAAAAAATATAAAAACCTCATATTCTACAACCTTTATAAATTTATTAAAATCGAAGACAAACTTAACATTGGATTTTGGAGGAATTCCAAGGAATTAATATTAGAGTAAAGAATTGATTATGAATCAATGCAAGTTTTAAACATTGAATGTCACAAAATATTGTAAGCGTATTTTAAAGAAAAGAAAAATGGTAAATACCTTCATAAATCTGATATATTAAATTCAGAAAATCATTTTGTGTCAATTTCTTATTTATGCGGGAACTGTCAAAACAAAAAATAACAATGCTTAATTACTAACTTAATTCACTTCATCAAGAAATCGAAACTAACCAGAAGATTATAGGGTAGAAGCAAATTAAAGACAAAATATTTTACCACATGAGTCTGAGTGGGGAGAAATTAAGCATTCGTTTGCAATTTTTAGTATAGGAAAATCATTAAAACAATATTCTGCTAAGAATAATCTCCTTAAAATAAACAAAAGCACTGGCTTGACAGCGCGTAACCGCATTCTGAGAATTCTCACTGCATACAGTTGCCACGCCTCTAATCGCAAATCGAGAGTCACCACCAATCAACTTTTCATATTTCATCGTTTCATCAACAGCTATCAGAGTTACTTGAACCGCATGCAGTAAGATTGACCCCTAAACTGATGTATGGGCCATTCTCACTGCTCATTGTACGAGAGCAAAAATCAATGAGTTTTTCGTCGATAATTATATTTCACATTCGCGATCGCAACGCTCGAGTACGCCGTCTAGCGGGAGCCTGTAAATATCAGACATTAATTTATCACGTTTTCATTTAGTTCCATCAAAGTCATTGACAGAATCAGACGCCATTTTTTAGCAGCAAATAAGAAACAAAATTTCCCTAAGGAAATGGCCGAAGAACTTGAAAAAAATCTCCAGAATATTAGTAAATCTTTCAGGAACAGAACACGCCAAACATTTGAAGAAAAATTCCAAATAATTTTTAATTTCTATTATCAACAAACTTGCAACTGATGACTTCCGATTTCGGATACTGTTACAGATGTGTGTATTAAGGTAAAATGCATTTCTTCTGTCTTCAATTCATTACGAATTAAAGTGAAATCAACATTGCTTTCGTCATTCCAGTGAATAAATATGAATTCAGAACATACAGAATTGTAATAGTTATAGCATATTCTTCTTCGTTATAGAATAGTATATATTTCTGTATCCATATAATTCAGAAAACAACAATAAAAAATTATCCAAGTTACTTGAAATAGTGCCATTTGTGCTGATTCTTAATTAATTTAAATCGTTTTCTTGGTAAGTACTTTTTAGTTTTGAAAGAATAAGTTCAACTAGAATTCAGCTATTCTGTAGTTAGCTACATATTCAAATTCATATCAATTATAAAATTTTGCTGTGTAGTATGTTATCTAAAAGTAATGAAGGGATAAACTATGTATCTATTATTTGAGAATAAAGTTTTCAAACAAGGAACTTATCATTTTGGAATTCTCCGGGAATCATAAATCAGGTAAGTGCAATGATTTTTACAATAAAAAATTTGCTTGTAAATATTTTTTTTTTTTCATTTGATGATGGTTCTCTACGGAATGGTTTTTTACGTCTGATTAAGAACTATAAGAATAATAAAAAAAGAAACAATATGAAAGTTTTTATTTCAATGTTAAGAATTCTTAAAATCGTTTTTTTTATCCTAAGAATTCTTTATTTTCCGTTTTTTAGTTTATAATTTTTTGATAAAAATTGTTCTCAAAATACTTTTGAAAAATTAAATGGTATAACATTATGTGTTTATGTATACTTCTTGTATATTCCAATGTTTGAAATAATATGATTCAGAAAAGTATGGAATAAAAATTCGGTACTTACTTATTAACGCCACTGCCGCTACAGATTTGGCGGTTTTTAAGTGCCGCCAATCTACACTTAAAATTTTTGCGACAATTCATAAAATAAAACACTTTATTTAAAATCAAAATAGTTAATCGGATTTCGGTGGAAAATGAGCCGATATAGAGTTTAGCATAGATTCAAAACAATCATATCGCCATATGAACTCTGATGAATAAGATTCCAAATGAAATAACATTTCCAAAACGTACGTTTACCAAGATAAAGTTTTATGTTGTGGGAATTGGTACATTTTCGTTTTTTCGGTAAAATATTTCCCTCCTGAAAAAATAAAATTGCATCTCGTTTTGTTTTTGGCAAATCCCAAAGACGAATTTTCGTAGCACTAAAAATGGCGACAGAAAAGAATTGTTTTTTTGTTTTTGTTTCGTCAGCATTCTTTATTTTACGTTTCTTAGTTTCTAAATAATGATTTTTATTGAAACTTGAAATTTTTTGATAAAAATTGTTGTCAAAAAACTTTGTTTACAAAATTAAATTTCATAAAATTATGAGGCTTATGTATACTTTTTTGTTCATTTTAATTTTTGAAGTAATATGATTCCTAAAACTATAGAATGTAAAGTTTAAATGGGCCTTTCATGTTATATCATTAAATTTAGTAATACTATTTCTCGGGCATTAGGTTTTAACTCTTGTAAGAATATACATATTTTTTTCTGTTAATGTGCAAATATTTTTCCGATGTGTTTTGGATATTCCTTCTCTAATAAAAAGAGATACCATTTTGTTTTCGGTTATACAAGAAAGAATATCAAGCATTTTTCTTTTTTAAATTTAATAAGCCACATTAAAGAAGGAACGTTGCAATGCTACATGCTACATTAACGACGTCTCCAGAGTAACTGAATGACGGTTCATATGGAAATCGCAGGTATGCGTCTCATACAACAACGCCCCCTATAGTTCGTTGCGATCGCGAATTCACTTAGCCCAGGCCTTTAGATATCCAGATATCTAAGAAACCAGGCCTTTATATAACATTAGACCGGTTCTTGTTCGCATCCCGAGAAAACGTCTTCCGAAATTGATCTTTTATATCAGTCTGTTATTGATTTCCTTTCGCAATCGCAACGCTCGAATACGAACTCTAGCGGATAGGTTATTTCCAGGCTTTCATTTATTGAGTTTTCATTTAGGTTTATCAGAATAATTAGCAAAGTAGGATGCCATTTTTAGCAGCAAATTAAAAAGTAAACTTTCCTTAAGAAAGAGACTGTAAAACTTGAAAACATGAACTGGAACATTGGTAAATCTTTCTGAAGCAGAACGCACCCAACATTTGAAGAATAATTTCTCAATAGTTTTTACCTTTTTATTATCAACAACATAACCCGATTTCGTGATCGCAAGTTGTTGGAGATGTGTGTATCACGGTAAAATAATTTTTTTTTTTTTTTTGTCTTCATTACAAATTAAGGGGAAGTCAACATTCCTTACTTCATTCCAATGAATAAATGTGATTTCAGAACGTACAGAACTGTAATAGTTATAAAATATTCTTCTTCTTTATAGAATAATATATATTTCTGTATCTATATAATTCGAAAAACAACAGTAAAGAATCATCCGAATTACTTGAAATAGTATCATTTGCGTTGATTATTAATAAATTTTTATCGTTTTTTGTTAAGAATTTTTAATTTTGAATGATAAATTTCAACCAGAATTAAGCTATTCTGTTTTTAAGTTACATATTGAAATTCATATCGAGATCTTGCAATTATAAAATTTTATTGTGTGGTATGTCATCATAAAGTAATGAAGGGATAATCTATGTATATATTATTTGGGAATTAAGTTTTCAAACGAAAAGAGAAAGAAAATATTAAGAGACATTCTAAGAAAATATTAAGAGCGGTAATTGTGAAACATCCTGCAAATTGCAAATGCCATGTTGACTCGACCTTTGTTGTCTAAATAAGTAAATCACTCAATTTAATGTAAAACTAAAGGTCCCCATTACCTACTGGGCGACAAAATAAAACGATTGGGGATTAAAAAATTATTAGTCAATCACCAACCGATCACAAATTTTCTTCATCAAAAGTACGCAAATTTTTTTTATTATTTTGTTAATAGATATGAATTTATTTTGAATATTTTGCTAGATTCTGAAAATAGCTTTCTTTTACGCTTATTTCTTAAATTTTTTCTTCGTTTCAGAGATTAATCTTATAATGTTTACCTTATTTTAAGAAATTTTATTTTATTTTAAGAAGTATTTTAAGAAATATTTTATTTTAAGAAATGGCTGAGCGGTAGCGCTTCGCGCTGTCGTGTCACAAGTCCCTGGTTCGATCCTGGGGTCGGGCAAGGTTGACTCAGCCTTTCATCCCTTCAGTGGGTCGATAAATGAGTACCAAGCATGCTTGGGAACTAAACACTGGAGGTTCCGCGTTCGGCTGACTACCTGACCGGAACATCTGCTCCTGCACCCCAGAGCCCAAGGTCAAGACAACTGAGATGGGCACAGTAGTAGATGGGCACACAAATTTTTATAAAATTCAATCAAATTATTTTTTGTTTTTGTATTTTCATCTTATTTGCATCAGGAGAAATCCATCATCTGTAATTTTTATTTTTTATTTTTTTACCTATTTTTTTTTCTTTGTTAGTCCCCTGATAGCCTAAAAGGTTAAGTCGTATCCCTCGATCGACACCGAAGCATCCTTTCTCCTTCAATTTATTAATATTTAAACTTTATTTTTGCAATCGTTTCTAACACTATTTCATTTCGTCACATTAAGTACCTAATATTGTTATGATGCACTCTGTTTAGTTCCTGTCCGATCTGGCTTTAAACATCTATGATAATTATCTTGGTTTGATAAGCACAGGTTCCACAATTATGTGGTGCCCTAAATGACTATTTCCCCTTCCCCCTTTTTTTTTTTTTGGTCAGATATTTTTTCCATTTGTAATTTTCCCTGCGTCACTAGCATCTTTTATTTAGTTTTTTTTTTAAATTTGAAGCAAAAAAAAGTCAAATCTGCTATTTAAATTTCCTTCGATTGAAAATTATTTAGTTTCATATTCAAAAGTTCATTGCAAGGAAAACAAAACGAAAGTGTGTGTATAAGTATATAAATAACTTAATGAGTTTCTAGACAAATTTAATTTATTAATAGAAGTAGGAAAACCAAAAACGTTGTTGCAACAACTGTTAATACAAAATATATACTTTTAACTTTATTGGGCCGAGTTCTAATTACAAATTTCATATATCAAACAATTAAAAAATTATGTTTCATATTGAAACCATTCTGTTTAATTTTGAAGTATGAAGGATGTTTGATAAAATGATTTAATTTCATTAGACCTGATATGACGAGCCCCAAGTATGGTCGGTGCATTGCCTTAAAGTAGTAGTTAAATTGAAAAATATGCATACTTTGTAGTATTCAGATCTGTTGAAAATATTTTCATATTATTTATTGTGGTGTGAAACCTTCCAAACTGACTTTTTAAAAATAATCGGAAGCTTACTTTATGAAATTTTAAGCAGTGTTAAGAAAAGTTTGTCATCACTCTAATTTTTCCTGGTGTGGGGTACCCACCAAATACCCACGTCGTGGTTATTTGGTGATGTATATTGAGGCGAGTACGCTGAAAATATATATAATTAAATTAAAACAGGAAGACCAGAAAGAACTTCAAAATTGTTTTAAAAAATGCAATATGAAGCAAAACAAAGGAGTTAGATATTCGACTTCAATCCATTCCCCCCCCCCCCATTTATTTAAGTTCAAGTAAATGCAATTTATACTATAAAATTTCTTGCTACTCAGTAAGCACGCATTTATAATACATTTGAACTCATTTTGATTTTAAATGCAGTTTTTAATTAAAATTTTATGTTGAAACATTTTTATAATTATAGGGGAATAGTATTTTTTTTTTAAAAAAAAGGACATGCTCCGATGCTGCAACTCATTATGGGAAACTAAATTTTCTTTATTAAAGTTACTTTTAACAGTTATTTTAACGGAAAATTTGAATTAAGAACTTATCTGTATCAGGAAAAATAATATTAAGAATAAAATAATAGTAGATTACTCCAACAAATACATTTAAATGGATAAAATTGAAGAAAAAACAAGTAGCTAGAATTATGAGGTAATATTAACTTTTATAAATTTTATTTAAATTGCTAACAAACATTTTAGAGATATTTTGTTTTATCCTATGTTTAAAAAAATGCAATTGTAAATGTTAAAAATCTTGTGAATTGTAGTAATTATTCTAAAGATAATTGTTAAAAGAAATGACATGTGTCGTTAAAAGGTAAATAAGGTTTTAAAATATTGAAAAATATATGACACAATCATTAAGGGTTGCTGTTATTGACAACTGCCGATAGGATCTTTAAGAAATTTTCTCATGAATTTTTGATTTACAAAACACTGTCTTTCCAACAATCAACTAATTATTCTCCATAGGCAACTTGTACCAGAGCATGTTTTGAAGCCCAAAGCTTATCATTGAGAGTTACAGAAACACTAGAATAAATGTGACATAAAAATAAAAATGGGCTAGAAATGAAGTAATCGTCCATTTCCTTGTAAGAAATCGTTGCAATCTGTTAAAATAAAAACTGCAAATAAGTGTTGTTACACTCCAGCAGAAATCTAAAATTAGAGAAAACTGAAAGTGACATTTTCTTCCTTAAGAGGAACCTTCTTAACAACATTGTGATACATCGGTCAAGTTTAAACATTTTTTTTCCTAAATAAAAAATAACTTAAAAAATTTTTAATCACCAAGTAAAGCAGACAAGTAGGAGAAAATGAAACAATTAGTTTTTTTTATTATTATTATTTTATTATTTTTCTCTTTAGACGTACCCCGTTGCGCTTCTGTAAGAATGGATGACAGGTGAAATTACTTTTTTCTACGTACAAATTAGTTCTTTTTTAGATACTGTACTGGCTACGAGGTCTTAAAGGAATAAATTTCTCTCGAGTTATTCCAGTAATCTTGAAGAGCAATGAGAAGCGCGGATGCTGACGACATGCTACTCGAAGTAAGTCTTGAAACGTTGCAGTTGACTATCAATGTAAAATGTATGTCGATTGTATATATACAGTGGAACCTGTAAAAGTGACCACCTGGGTAAAGTGAACGCCTGAGTAAGGTGACCATTTTCTACTAGTTTTATTTCAAGAGTCCTTTTTAAAGAGTCTTCGTAAAGTGACCACCTCTATATAGTGACCATTTGACTTGGTCCCGAGGGTGGTCAATTTAGACAGGTTCCACTGTATATATATATATATATATATATATATATATATATATATATATATATATATATATATATATATATATATATATATATATATATATATATATATATATATATATATATATATATATATATATATATATATATATATATATATATATATATATATATATATATATATATATATATATATATATATATATATATATATATATATATATATATTGCTATATATTGCTATATAATTGTTTGTTACAGAAATGCGACCTTGATATGCCTTATTTCGTTTAAAAATTCTACTTTAATGAAAAAGATTAAAAATCAATTTTTTGTTTGGAAAATCAATTTTTAGAATCATATCAATATCAATTTCTTAAAATCAGTTGCATGTTTTTCATTTTAAGCGTCTGTTATTAAATAAAATAAGACATATTGTCATACTTGGGAGAAAAAAAAATCTATGGAACTTTTAAATTGCATAAATAGTTTCTAAAATTACTTTTTTTATCTATGGCTGGGGACTAATTTGTAGCATAAAAGTCATCTTATGCCTTATTTCATTTAAAAGTACTACTTCAATTGAAGAGGGGAGAAATACTTTCTTTTAATAAAACAAAAAAAGAATAGATTTTTGGATTTGTTTTCAAATTTAGAATTCTAAATTTTTATTGTTAACTGCAACTGTTATTGCAAACTAAGATACTTTGGGGTAGAAGTTATTCAACATAAATAAGTTATAAGTTTAAATAAATGTGAAAAGACTTATTTAACATATCTTATTTAAAAAAGTGTGAACTTAATTTCCTAAACTTCAACATAGAAACACAATAGACTGTGATAAAACGTTTTTATCTAACTGATAAATTTTAACCTCGATCTCTTGAGAAACAGTGTATTTGTTATAAACCGTTATCCTTTCCAGACATTTAAAAAAAAGTCCTAATATTTCTATTCTATTATTAAAGATAAGAAACTGAAACAAACACGATATATGGGGTTCAACTTTCCGATGCAGTGTTCTCAGTTTTAGTCCATTTATTTAAAAAATATATTTCAAAACTTTTTGCTTATGAACATTACAGCCTTTTTCAGCAACCACTATTCTTAAAGGGACATAGAACTTAAGTACATTTCATTATTTAGGGAGTGCTATCCACGATCCAAAATGTATAATTTGACGTTCGTCTGAAATTTCCCACAATTAAGGGTTAAATAAGTGAAGTTGAATTTTTAATATTTTAAAAGTGAGACATTTTTTAGTTTACTATCCGAGTTATCTTAGACTATTTCAGGGCAATCCGTCCGTTAACCGCCCGAATCACTTAAGGCACAAAGCTACTTATAGAAAAATAACTTCCATTTTATTAATAGTCCACCTCATCAAAATCATTGTCTGAAAAAACTCGCTATCTTTATTATACCAGGACTCCCAAAAATCTGCAAAAAATGTTCAAGTGGTAACCAACTATTCATCAAAGAAATTTGAAGTTTTCCTAATTTCGTAACCATTACAACATGGCATCATAGATGTAAAATATCCTCAGTGGCAGATGGCAGATCATGGGTTAGAGTCTTGTCGTCAGACTAACCGTATGAGGCTTTTGTGGTTTTCCTCACCACGTAACGCAAATGTGGGTTAATTCCCTCAGAAAACCTCCACGATTGCAAATTTCATCTAATACTTGTTAAAGGAGTTCCCTTGTCTTCCGGATTGGGTTAGTAGTCATAAACTTAAAATAGGGTAGGCTGCTTAATAACGGTTGTAAAATAAAATAAAATAAAATAAAATAAAATAAAATAAAATAAAATAAAATAAAATAAAATAAAATAAAATAAAATAAAATAAAATAAAATAAAATAAAATAAAATAAAATAAAATCTAGTATCAGACTTCTATATATGCAGTAAGGCTCCAAACCATTGTGGTGATCAAGAAAAATTCGAAGTTCAATTTTTAAATGTCAATTATTGTATGAATTTTGACCAGTTTTAAAGCTTTGGTCGACCTCTATGAGTCCTGTAATACTTTTCCAACGTAACTTTTTTTTCTAACCTAATCCTTTTTCAGTCGTACTGCAGTACAGGCAACGAGGCAAAACACACTAATATGCTAGTACTAAGGTAATGCAATACAGTGCGCTAAAAAAAAACGGACCACCCTGATCTTTTGATCTAATGATCGGATCTTCACGTTCTAGGACTCAATCTTAATGGTTCGAGAAGTTGATTTCAAGTATGCTAATTAATAAATGCTGACGATATTTTAAGGTACAAAAGTAGTCACAGAAACGTACTTTCTCGGAAAAAATATGCCCTTTCTTTTTGACGGTTTGGAGTTTGACCCCCAAAATATAGGGGAAGCGGCAATCAGGAGAACGGTTCAAAGTTTTGACCCCTTAATGTTAATTTTACATTTTGCGGACTTCGCCATTTCTCGAGAAATTTGTAAGCAAACTAAAAAATTTATGCACACAAGAGTAAAATTCGTAAAAAATATATTGTAGTAAATATTTATTATTTTTTATCATTTTATACAATAAGAATCAAAAAAATTTTGAATAGTAAGGCATAAAATTTTTTACATCATTTTAAACTAACTAACTCAGTGGCGCGACAGCCCATTAAGAGGGCCAAGGCCGACTGTGCCCATCTCAGTTTTCTTGACCTTGGGCTCTGGGGTGCAGGAGCATATGTTCCGGTCAGGTGGTCAGCCGAACGCGGAACCCCCAGTGTTAGTTCCCAAGCATGCTTGGTACTCATTTTATCGACCCACTGAAGGGATGAAAGGCTGAGTCGGCCTTGCCCGGCCCAAGGATCGAACCAAGGACCTGTGGCACGGCAGCGCGAAGCGCTACCACTCAACCACCGGGCGTCTTACATCATTTTAGATTATGCAATTTTACATGACAAAATACAAAATTTGTGCGAAATCGGTTCAATAATTCCTAAGAAGTAAAATTTTAAAAAAGTCGTATGCTTGAAATTCGATTTCTCAGGAACTATACAACCAATTTCGATAAAATTTCGTATTTTGCCATGTAAAATTACGTACTTTAAAACGGCGTAAAAATTGTATGCCTTACTATTAAAAAAATTTCCACTATTTCTTAATAAAATAATAAAAAATAATAAATATTTACTAAAGTTTATTTTTTGTATGGAATTATCTTTGGATAAACGAATTTTATAACTGAGCGCAAATTTTTTTCAATTCACCTAAAAATTTCTCGTGATATGAAATACGCAAAAAGTAAAATTAACATGATGGAGTATAATTTTCGGATTGCTCTCCTGATCAAACTATGGAACCATATTTCCCAAATTGCGGCTCCCCCTATATTTTGGGTGTCAGAAATCAAAATCCGTCGAAAAAAGGCATATTTATTCAGAAAAAGTATGCTTTTGTGTCTTTCATAACTTAAAATATCGTCTGCATTTACTAATTAACACATTTGAAGTGATCCCCCTTAATTCATTAAGAATGAGTTCTAGAACGCTAAGATCCGATCATTAGATCTAAAAGTTATTCAGGGTGGTCCATTATTTTTATTTATTTATTTATTTATTTCACGTATTGTGCGCCTAGTACACGTCGAATTCTGTCATCGAAGCTCTCAAACATAATTTAGCGGAGCCGTAGTGCCTCAAGGGATAGAGTGCTCACCTCTCGATGAGTCGTTCCAGGTTCAATTCTCAGTGATGACTGGTGGTAGGTTATTAAAGTTCCCTTGTCGTCAGGCTGTCCGAGGCAGATTTTTATGTTTTTCTCCTCCATATAACGTAAATGCAGGATTGTTCCACCAAAAAGTCTTCCTCGATGGCAAATTTCCTCCCAATACTTGATCCAGGAGTTCCCTTGTCTTTTAGATTGGGTTCAAAATTACAAGGCTACGTAGTCGAACATTGGTAGTCATAAACTTAAAATCTGATTAACTGTTCTACGGTGGTTATAACGCAAAAGAAAAACAAAATTTAACGACTTGCAAAATGAAAGTCGATTGTTTTATTTTCCCGAGTAAAAACAAGATACAACAAATCGTATTGACAGTTAATGCTACGTCCAAGTTTTTTCGTTGTATTTTATTTAACAATAAAAATGTGAATTATAGATTTGAAAACGAATCAAAATTTCTCGGTATAGTAATTAATTACAAAACATTCTACCCAGGGATGATCAGGAAAGCGGTTAGATAATATTTTGAATCTAGATAAGTTTGTGAATCAAAAATCTTGTAGATTTGAGAAAACAGGCCGTATGTAAGTATGAAATTTTTTGTAGCATTTCAGTAGCAAAGATAATTTTTGAAAAATATTTAAAGTATGTAATTCTAAATTTTTATTCTAAAATAAATTAGAATAGATTAAGATACTTAATGGTAGAAAGGTATTCTATAGAAATAAATTTTAAGTTTAACTAAACATAAACTATGCTTTGAAATTTCTACTTACAGTCACTAAGTATTATCCAACCTATCATTCTATAATATTTATAACGAATAAATATCACACAAAGCCAAAATATTATTACGCACGAAACGATAGCGAAAGAAAGATTAAACTGAGTGAGATTTGAGTTTTATCATTGGTATGCATCACTTCAATTATTTCAATTGTTTTTCTTTCTTTCTTTTTTTTCTTTTTAGAAATCTTTGTTTCCCACTTTCAACATTTTTATTTTAACTTCTCCTTACTCACTGAGATTTTGTACTCACTGAGAATTTTTTTAAATAGGGTTCCTAAAAAAATAATTACAATGCTGAGTTATTTATTCGAAAACTTTACTCACAAATGTATACTTTCCTTAACACAACTTTTATTAAATATCTGACTCATGTTCAGATTGCTTTCTCTAAGGCTCAATAAAAACAAGAGACGAAAACTCACACGGCTACCTGGCAAAAAAAAAAGTAGCAAATAAGTTAATAAGTTTGAAATTTTAATATGGTATTAAAATTTCAATTTGATTTGGTTAAAAAAAATCTGGAAACCTTAAAGAGAGTTTTTGGAAAATGCATACCAATTTAAAAATTTTATCGTAAAATTAGTTTTTAATAAGCATGGTTTTATTATTTAGCAGGTTACCACTTATAGAAATTTGTTTTTTTTAAAGGAATTTTAATTTCAACACATACTTTTTGCAAAAAAATAGATATAAAAAATTTGATTTAATAAATTGAGAAACCCACAAACCTACTCTCTGACCAGAACATAAAAAAATTCTAATTTTAAGTTGCATCATTAAGACGTAACGCACTGAAAATTTGTAAGAATTGAAATCTTGTGTAAATGTCCTTGCTATTAAACACGATATCCTTTCAAGGGGAATCATACTATAATATTATAAATATCAAATCGCGTTCAATGCAAGAAGTCTTATTTTTCATTTTTATGCATTTCAGATTATTTTTAAGTAAGATATAATGTTTTAAAATGTGCAGAATTCCAAATAATGCAACAATTTAAGAGAAATAATTAAAAAAAAGTTTTTTAAACTTATATAAGTGGCGTTCCCAATTTAATTTTATGATGGTTGGCATTTTCTTCAGAATAGCCACATAAAGTTAAACGAAATTAAACACTGTAATTGTATTGTTCTCTTGCTATATTGTGACCAAAAATAAGCTTATTATTTTTTAAACAATTCTGTATTCTTTTCGATTATATGAGTTCGAATCAGCGATCAAGATTGTTATAAGTTTTGCATTCACTAACTTCCGATAAATAAAGCGTTTTTACTTAAAATTGACTTTTTCTGAAGAAGATATAAGACTGGAAGGAAAATTTCACCGGGGATAAATAGAAGAAAGAAAACATTTATTTTTTGAATGCTTACATTTTTATTTCTATCTAAAGATTAAAGATTCATATGGTATATTTTAAAACATGAAGATATAATTATATTCTGTTATAAGCCACTAACTGTCACCCATTCTTCTTTTATTTCACTGCACAATTGGAAAGAAGTAATTCGCAAAGCGTAAAACATTTAACAAATGAAAAAATTATTTTTCAAATAATTCATTGCTTATGAGAAGCAAACCTGTTCTTATAAAAGTTTTAAATCCAATCTGTATCTGAAGAGCGGGGGGAGGGGCTCTCTCTTCCCCTCTCTCTGTATATATATATATATATATATATATATATCGCTCATGGGCTGCAATAGTGGCACAACTAAAAAAACACGCATTTTGGACTAAGAACAGGTGTAAATATGAAAGTACACATTTTTTTCAGCAGCAATACTAGCACAACTCATAATTCAACTTGAAGGTAATCTTCGTTTAAGCAAACTAAAGAATTCCTATGCATTTCTCTTAGCAATGAGCACTTTAAACCCACTTATCTCAAAACATGATTTATTTCAGTTGTGCAGTTATTGCAGCCCATGAGCCATATTCAAAAATTGGCACTCGCAATTTTAACTTCATGATTCAAATTGCTTTAAAATTAAAATAAAACGAATAATGGAAATTGTTTACCTCTCTCTCCATTAATGGTATATTTTTTTATCTGTTTCGCTGTATTTTTCTATTTATTTTTTCATCTTTTTATTATTCTGTTTGATGTGACATTTGAAACCAAGAATTTTCCCCATCGGTCAACAATAAGGACATATATTTCCTCTGAGGGGGATGAGTAAGGGATGATTTGGTAGCTGTTCCACCAAGGAAATATAAAAACTTGCTTGAAATAGAGGCATTTTCCTCTTCTTTTTTTAAGAGTTTTGATACAAAAAACTATCCACTTTTTTTCTCAATTTTCACAAATATTCAGTGAAAATTGTAATCTTTTAGGAAGTAAAAAAATTTGAAGATTCCTGGCAAATCAGTGGATTGGTGTAAGAAAATACACTGCCCGAGTGAGATTCAGGCAAGTCAAATAAAAGTCCCCTTTCCCTGCACGTGAACCGTGTTCGAGCAAAACGTGGCTAAAAGTGTTATAGTTTTCTTTCTACCACTTTTTAAATGTAAATTGAGCAATAATTTATTGATTTTGATAATTCGTTTTTAAAATAAAAAGCTTTTTTTTTTTTTTCTTTTTTTTTTTTTTAAATTTTTCAAAGATATTTTACCGAGGGAGAAACTTTTCATCCCAGATTCTATTTCCCCTACATAACTAATTTAAAATATAAATAAATAAAAAGTGAGTTCAGACAAACCTAAGCCATAAAGTTTCAATTGCTGAAAAAAAAAAAATTTTGAAAATATCAAAACGCAAACTAATTATTGGAAGAGAATGCGTAATCCTAACGTGTCCCCTCATAATTTATTTTCATTTTGATATTTAATTTTTTTTTCGTTCATTATTTGAAACTTCATGGACTACTCGAGACTTGTATGAACTCCCCTTTTCTGTATTACAATTTTCAAATTGCTTTTTGGAGGCAAAAGAGAATTTGCGATGAGAAGTTTCTCCCGTCGTGTAACGTCCTCTTTAAAGCAACGTTATTTTATTGATTTATTAAAATTGCTTACTAAAAAAAGCACTTCAGTTAATTTTATTTAAACTTAATTTTTTTTTTTAGTTCAAGAAAAGATAATTGGATGAAAAATGCTATCGATATTTGTCCTTTCTTCTGTGGTTGTGATCTCAATTTCTGATGCTTGGAAAATTCCATGGCGCCCTCTATTTTTACCAGGACAAAATAGCAAATATTCAAATGTAGTTCCACAAGCGTAAGTATAACTTTTAATGAAAATTGTTATCAATTTCAAAAATACTTTCTTTTGAAATTAGTTCTCCAACGCACATCAATACCTATAAGTCCTCTCTTTTAAATACCAGAAGCCAAGTTGAGAACTTAACGTAAAGGAGAGTGCTTTAATTTGTGACATTTAAAATTTCTAAGAACATAATGGCAACATTAACATAATTTAAGTTTATATTTATGACTTTACCTGGTGGATTACAAAAAAAATTACAAAGGTGGATTACAAAGTAAAAGTTGGCTTGAAAGTCCAAATCCTTCACCCAGGAGATCCTCTGTTTTCTGTATTGTCATCAAAATTACTAGATCTAAAGATTTGATCATCAATAGTTGATGTGAGTTATAGTATATATTTATATATAAGTGTGAATAGTTTCAACGTAAATGCCGGAATTGGGTTATTTTTTAGCGAATTTTACTTATTCAAGCAATTATATTTGTCTCGAAAAGCACAAGCTTTGTAATAAATGCATGGGAACAATCGAGGCTAATATGATTAACATTTGTAAAATTTCACTGTTATTTTGCAACAATAGAATCTGTGGTAATTTTTTTTTAATATTGTAATTTGTGCTTCAGTTTTTCTAATTATTTATGAAATATAATTTTTGAATGTTTCATAAGTGAAAATATCAAAAGAATTAAAACCTTCTCTCGTATTTGCCCTAACAAATGGGTCAAATATGAGACAACTACGATGATGTTGTCACGTACAGTTATTTTTAAATGTTAAGACGTGTAGCTTATCGTGTACCACATTAAGCGCTTAGCTTAAATAAGCCTTAGTTTTACGTGCAAATTTTTTTCTCCCTATTATCTCTATTTTACACTGTTTCTTGGAAATGCTTGATAAACCGGCCAAAATTCCTGTTGAAACTCACTATTCAGGACACACTTATTAACCTTAAAATGGTAACTTCCGGTTTAAAAATTAGTAAATAATCGCTTATCATATTTAACATACTTAACTTATATTAAACCAAATATACTATTTAAAAAGTGAACCTTCAATAATATATAACTTATTAGGGAAAAATAATATATCAAAAAACAAAAATGTAGAATGCTCGATATGATTTTCGAAACAACGAAAATTCTAACAAAATTCCCTTCTTTAAAAGATGATATTGTTAAGGTAGATATTATTTAAATTATAGATGATATTTAAATTAACTTTCGCAAGGTATTTTTTTAATTGCGCTTTTCAAATGTATATAGTCTTAATCGGTACTAATATTACACAATCTAAAAATTTTTTATGTGGGTTAATCATTAGGGATGACCCCCAAAAAATTTTCATTGCTTTTAGACATATAAAACAATCTAATGTGATTCTTTCCTTCTTTAATTTTAAAGGATTACAAATTTCGAATGTTAGTTATGTTTATTCCCATGTGAATCGAAATAAATAACTCTTTTTACGAACGAATATGTAAAGTGAAAAAGAAATTAATGAATGAATGAAATAAGCGAACTAGTAAAAAATAAACAAATAAATGAAAAGATAGAATCTATAAAAAAAACTCATTTTAAGTAACGCATCTTAAAAATATAAAAGCTTTCTCAGTCTTTGTATTGCAGATTAATCATCTATTTTTTTATTTGTATGTCTTTAAAATTTTTAAACGCATCACTTTTTTGTTTCAGATTCATGAGAACAAAAATTGTAGTTTTGGAGGAAAATAATTATAAGCACGAAGATACCCGCAGTAATTCAGATGAAGAAAATCATCATGATACCCACAGTTCCCAGGATGAGAATGACTATCGAAGTTATCGATATGGATACAAAAAAGAACGGAACAATGAGGAAGATTATCACCGTAACGAAAATTTCAAAGATCACCCTAACGAAAATGTCAAAGATAATCAAGGTTATAGCAGTAAACACCTCGGATTTAAGTTTTCTACACCTGTTGCATTATCTCCATGGAAACCTATCTTAATTCATTCAACGGGTTATATGCCGTTAAAATACCTTGGGGAAGACGAGAATCTGGTTAAGGCTGTACTCCAGAAAGCTGTAAAGGAAGTTGAACCAGATCCTAAACCTCATCTTATTTTGCCGACTGGTATGCAAAAGCTTCACAATCCTCCCTTACGAAAACCTCGTTATAAATATAGAAATTCGCCTTACGGAAACAGCGGAAATCTTGGTGTGCATTATGATGATGATGATTTAAGATTTTTAAGAAAAATACGCTTTAGAGGAAAAACAAAAAGAAGAAAAAAGAATTATTCACCAAATTATTAATTATGTTTATTTATTTGACTATTTTTTCAGTCGCATTATCAACAATGTAAAAATTTCCGGATTATGGCATTAACTCGGCTTTTTAGGTGTGTCATCTGTAAAATTCATTTTACAGCAAAATGCATTATTAACGTAAAATATTATGATGTAATTTTTACAGTAATTATTTAATTAGAGTGATTCAGCGATTGCCCAGTAATTATTACTGTAAAATCGCGGTATATCAGATTTTTTTGTCTCTCAGCATGTTCTGGTAAATAGATTTTACTGTAAAAAGTACCGGTACTATGAGTGCCGGTACTTTTGATTCGAAATTTCTTACAGTTTTATTCCAATTCTGATCAAAATTAATTCATCAGTTTATTTTTATGATTTTATTAATACTAAAAAATCACTGTACGAAAAATTAATAGCAAGGCAGATGATATAATTAACTGCTAATAAAGTAACGTGGGAAGTTTACATAAATTATGAAATCAACAACTAGAAGTTTATGCAATCAAAATATTCCAGATTAACTGGAAACAATCTCTAATTAGACTTTAAAAATATTGCTAGAAAATAAAATACCGTAGATTAATAGCTTACTCCGTCAATAATTTACTAAGCTAAATCAATCATTCAATTCAATAAGGATTAACTACCTAATCATTAAAAACGATGACAAAGAATATAC
Organism: Parasteatoda tepidariorum; assembly: GCF_982258835.1. Lineage (NCBI taxonomy): Eukaryota > Metazoa > Arthropoda > Arachnida > Araneae > Theridiidae > Parasteatoda > Parasteatoda tepidariorum. The sequence goes on along the minus strand of NC_141760.1, from coordinate 45,581,714 downwards.
AAAATATTTTTTGAGAGAACGACTGGTTTTGAAAATAATATACTTGCCTTTTCTTTACTGATAAATAACTTTTAAATATTCCACAGTTATTTATCAGTACATCAATAGTAGACATTTTTATAATGCTAGAGACAATTAATTGAAAACCTGTTTTAAAATAGAAAATGAAATATTTCTGATTTTTAAAAATTTGTGATCTGTTTTAAGCTTCATGTTCTTCAATGTTTATTAACACTCATTTCTAGTGGAAATGATAATAAGATATGAAATTATTTAAGCGAATCATTTAAAATAATATTTTGAGTTTACTTTGTCATTCGCTTAAAATGTCAGTTTTCGTTAAGCAGACTATCAAATTTAATTTCAATTACGTAAGTCAAATAATAAATTTTGGCAATTTTTGTTTTCGAATCTCAATTTTCTCAATATAACTAGAATCCAACTGCATGCATTTTAAATAACAATATCCTGATTTAGAAATAGGTAAGATGTGCTTAGATTAGAGATAGATAGGATGCTTTAGGGAATAGGAGTATAAGACTTGCTTGTTGATTTGTACACAGAATTTTATTATATATTTACAGACAGTATTTGCTATAAAAATACAGACTGAAGAACAAAGGATTTTCAAACGAAGTGTGTATTTGTTTAATGAAAAATTTGAATGATGTGATATTTAATAAAGTTGTATATTTGATGGCATTGTTTTTGAGTGTAGTAAAAGAGATTTAATTGTAGTTGTTTATAAATTTTAAATTAACTATCAAGATAAGATGGGGTATAATAAAACATACGAAATCATTTAAATTTGTCACAGGAAGTTCAAATTCAAACATGAATTATATAACTACATGTTTCAATTACTGATGTGTTTTCAATAAATTCCCATTCATGAAAATTGCGTACACGAAAAAAATTAGTGCATTTTTTCGTTGTATCCAGTCTTTCTCTAGTTATAGTTTAGTAGCTTAATAAAGTAAAATTAAAAATAATGCTTATTTTTTGTTCAAAATGTTTTTTTCAAAACACTTAGTTGTATACAATACAAGTACATCCTATATTGCATGGTAACATATTATTTTATGTTAAGATACAGCAAACGTCACATAACCCATGAAGTTTTATTCATGTTGCGGAAGTATGTTTCGAACAAAGTATAAATTCTATATGTTTCTTAAGTCACATATTATCTATTTTAAATTATTCCTTTATGAACATAGTTAGTATAACAAATAGGTACAATATTAAATATCTTAGAGGTAGATTTTTTTTGTTTCAATTAAAAAATGTTAATAATATTTCTATTAATTATATTCAATTATTGTCAATCATTTTTCTATTATTAATAATATTCAATAAAAAGTAGCAATAATATAAAAAATATTTCTTCATTAATTGTTTCAATTAAGAAACATTTTATATTTTTATCATCCCTTAACAGGGGATTTTGTTTACTCATAACTCTCTATGAAATTAGTTGTGTCTCTAATTTTTATACAACAACACAACATTTTCAACATCATTGCTCTTAAAACAATTTTATGAAACTTTTTAAAAACAAAAATAAAAGGTTCTAATGGTGGTTATAAATAAATCTTTATTTTTCATGTTATCTAAAATAAATGGGAAAAAATCTGGCATTTCGAAGCGATTATTATTCTTTACAATAGTTTTTAAATCTTATAAGATGGAGTAAAATATCTATAAAATAAAATTTTCTGCTGCACTGTAAGGAAAGGAAAACTTAAATGAATTAAATTCGTATTCTAAAATTTTTTACTGCAAATATTAAAAAGTGGCACTCATGAATATATAACACTTTATGCAAGTTTTAAATTTAGGATAAATATTAAATATTAAAAAGTGGCACTCATGAATATATAACACTTTATGCAAGTTTTAAATTTTGGAAAGTCTATCTAAATAGTCTATGCAAACGGTAACATCAAATTGTTATCATATTTCTACTCAGCTTTGATTTTTCCCATTTATTTCCGTTAAATTTTTACATTTTATTAACTTAATGTTCACAAGCTTCTGCATGAACAAACAAAATAACTAAGTATTGATGAAAGTAAGTTTCTGCATGAACAAATAAAACAGCTAAATATAGACATTAGTTTATTTTTTATGCTCAAATTAAGTTGATAAATGTTAAAAGCCTGGAAAAAAAAAAGAGTTTTAAAACTTAAAGACTGTAAAAATATCCTTTGTAAAACTAGCAACGTTAATTAAGATTACATCAAATGACAGTTAACTTGCAAACTTACTAGTTATACTTTGTTGATTGTAATGAAAAATTATATTTTGAAACTAAGCATCCGAAAATTGCCATCTTCAAAAGTAACAGAAAGATTTGTGCTAATCGATTTAAATTACATAAAGTAATAATTTATTTCTCAAAAGATTTGTAAATATCAACAAACTATTACGCCTGCTGGCAAAAATTCTAAGAAGGAACTTAAGGTTTCAATCAAGAATGGAAGTTTTATGCCATCCTGAATGGAACACCGATTCCAGTCGCAGTGAATTGAATCTTTGATTGTTACATGGTTGAGTGATCATGCATTTTAGAATAGTTTTTCCTAGTTTTAGGAGGAAGATTAAATCACGATGTTTAGCACGTTGGAGAAAGTGAAAGAGTGTTCTAGTTATTACATTATAATCATTTTATTTAAATCGTTTTTCTTTTCTTGGAAGATAGAGTTGTTTTTAAAATAAATTTTAAAGGGTTAAGCAACTTTAGTGGGGGGGGGAATGAGCATCATTTGGGAGCTTTTTTCGATCAAACTATGAAAGGTTTTTTTATACAACTATAAAGAACTGTAAAAATTTAATTTTGTATCGCTTTTCTTCAATGAAGCATTTCTTTTGTAGGGTGCATGACCGTACAGGCAGTACATGAAATTTTTACGTTCTGATGTTAAGAAAATTTTTGTTTCCGATTATTGTTGATTATTGCAAAAGTATGTAGGAAGTCGCAAAAGCTAAGGGGATAAAATACTCGCCTCCCAATGACGCAACCTGGGTTCGAATTGAATTCTGCTTCCGGCTTACGCCGACCACAGTGATAGTGAAAAATATTCCCAATGGTCGACGGATCACGAGTTAGAATCTCCTTGCCCTTTGTTCCAATGCTCAATCTAGGAGATACCTTGTCTTCTGGGTTGAATTCAAAATTACAAGACTACAGAGAAGAAAATTGATGTTGTAAACCCTAAAATGAGTCGGTTGTCAACTCTGGCTACATACATACCTAAAATTCCATTGATCAAAAAATAAAAAAATGAAACAATTTAACATTTCAATTTTTTTGCAATTGGTGCTCTTCTTAAAAAAAAATCGTTCTTTTAAAGAATTGGCAGAAAATAGTTTTTTAAACAAGAAAAAAATATGTAATAAAATAAAGCAATCGTTCATAATTCGGTGAAAACTGCAGTCTTAAGCGTACAGTTTAAATATGGTCGAATCGTTGAAGATTAGTTCATGCAACTTCCAAGAAGTTTTCTAGATGCACGCAGTGGAATGAGGCGCAAAATTCAAGTGTTAAGATATTTCCAGGTCTTAAACCTTTGTGGCCATTTTAAAAAATTAAAGCACTTTTCAAAAAGGAAAAAAATATTTATTTTATTCCCTTAAAATGTTTTAAATATTGCTGATATATTGCTAAACATTTTTATTCCTTCGAAGAACGACAATAAACAATGGAATTTAATAATTAGTTGAGCATTCCGTAAAAGAGGATTTGTGGGGTAGAAAGTAACTATGTTTGAAAGTAATTTTTAAATGAAGGAGAAAGAATAAACTAAAAATTAATCCATTTTGAAATACGTTTTAGAAATAATTAAATATAAACGCGATAAGAACAAAACAAATACGCCAAAAAAAAAAGATTAACTTCTTGAAAAATAAATATATTCTTTGACAATTTCTAAATAAATAGCATCACTAAATAGAATAATTTTTAAAGAGTATTAGCACATTAGTTTTTATCACCATTTCAAGTTAATTCAATCCAAAAGGATTATAAAATCTAGATAATTCAAATGACTCCTTAAAAAATTACATATTGTTTAATTTACAAGTCAATGCAATTTTTATTCGAGCAAAATAATCGTAAAGGTAAAATAGCGTATACATAAGTTTGCGGTGTATTTATTTACTATAAGAAGTTGATAGGAAACATTAGTATTACCATGTCGAAACTATTTAAAAAAATGTTATTTCATTACTGTTCCTAAATAAATAGAAAAGTAATCAATTTATTTCCTTTGAAATGGATAATAAAAGCAAAACATTAACTTAAGTAACTTAATTAAACTTTCAGCCCATAAATTAGCTTTCTAAGAAAGATACCATAACATAAAATAAGCAATACACGTATTTCATGATTCCATATAAACAAAATTCTTATTCTATATAAACAAACACGTATTCTATATAAACAAAGCAGAATGTATGTATGTACACAGTAACACAGTAAAGAATTTTGGTGTATAGTTGCAATCATTTTCGGTGCCGAGGTAAAATAAATACATTTTTAAGTACAGAATTGTAGTCACCGTGAAAAAATTATTTACAACTGACAAAATAACAATCATTTGAAAATATTAGTGCCACTATATTACTAAAAATGTGTTTGTTTTTTAAACAAAATGTTTTTGCAATAACGCCAATAAATTGATTCCAACGTGCATGAAAATATCTGTTGTCAGCAAACAAACGAATAATGAATCGACTATAACAGTGACACAGTAAATAAAAAATGTGGCTAACTCTATAAAGTTTTAGTTTACCTCAATAAAAATGGTGATTGCTTTACACCAAAATTATTCATCGTGTGTATCTTATTCAAATTCGTAATTCTAGACTGATCCGCATTAAATTTGATATAAATAGGTTCGAAGACACTGCGGACCTAACAGTCGAGTTTATAACTCCCTCTGACCACCGTGCACTGCATCTCGAAGACAGAGTTTTCCATAGAATTTAATAAATATTTTTTAATATGGATGAATTGCTAGCTTGAAGAGCAAATTAAACAAAAATAACTTTTTTGCTCGTTTTTTATGAATTATTAACCCCTGGTTTCCTATGTTGCCACAAGAAAAATCAAAGTTAATAATTTCATGACGTCTAGTGAGGACGTCACCGTATTTGCATTTCAAGAGGTATATGAAACCACACGTTTCTTATACTGATGCTTACACTTTTAAAACATATCTCTATAAACTTAGATAATGGAAACTCAACAAGGACTAATAAAATAAAATTAAAATTATCGATTAAGCTAATGGAAAATTGTGGTAAATTCTGAATAATAAGGGTTAAATAAATCTATAGTTTATTTTGTTGAATTTCTCTAGTTGAAATTTTGTTCTACGTGAGTTGAGTTTCTTACTCATATTATACTAACTCTAATATTATGAATCAGCACCGGAATATACAGCAAATAAGAAAAAAGGTAGTGTATTTAACGAAATGAGAGTATAGTATAGTGATATTTGTGTATTTATCCATTTCGAAGAGCGGTAAATAATTCACCCCCATTGTACCTATAATAGGCGCCTATACAGGCATAGTAGGTTAACATTACTACAGCACCTATAACGGCGATACCAGTAATATAGAGCCTCGGTGGCTCAGAGAATAAAACGCTAGTCTCCCAATTAGGTAACCAGAGATCAAATTTCAGCGATGGTTGGTTGATATGAACCATGCACCCGGCTAGCAACTACAACAGGGTTGACAAAAAATATCCTCAGTAGTTGACGAATCATGGGTTAGAGTCCTCTTGCCGTCAAGCTAACAGTGGTGGTTTTTTCGAGGTTTTCCTTTCTATGTAACGCAAATTCTGGTTGCTTCCATCAAAAAGTCCTCCACGAAGGCGAATTTCTTCCCAATACCTGATCCAGTTCCCTGGCCTTCTGAATTGGGCTCAAAATTACAAGGCTACGTAGTTGAACACTAGTAGCCGTAAACTCAAAATTGGGTCTGCTGTTCAACGACGGTAAATAAAAATACCCGATAATAATAATATAATATAAATACCAGTTGTACAATATTAAATAAAATAAATAAATGATAATAAAATACCTGAAGTATTTAATACCGCATTTAATCGAGCATCACTGGCTTCAATAATAGTTTGTTGATTTTCTAAGGCTTTTGAAATAAGTACCGATAATAGCTCATCAAATATGTTTATAAAAATATCAATATAGTTACTAATTATTTTCACGAATTGCAATTAATTGATTTTGGTAATCGATACAAATTAAAATTAAAAAAAAGTTTGTTTGATGTTAAAAGTCTAAATTATTGAAGAAAATGTGTTTATTTGGATTTGAGAACTCTAAGAAATTGCTGTACTGATATTGACTCCAAATGCTTAATTAATTTTAGTAATACATACAAATTGAAATGGAAAAATTTTTGCACTAAAAAGCTGAATTAATGCAGGAAAGGAAGAAGAAGGAAGGAATTGAAGTTAAAAGAATCATATCATTAAAAATCACATATTTTTGTTGACGCTAAAGATGCTTAATTAATTTTGGCAATAGGTACAACTGGTATTTTACTAATTGTTTACTAAGCACTTGATATACTAATATTGGTATCAAAATATCTACAATAGATACCGCAGAAATAGATTTTTTACGGCCCACCAAAGGAAATAAGAACTAGAGGAAATTGTTAATTTGACTGCTTTTTTACTATCAGGAGTTGACGTCGAGCAATAGCAAAAGTGACACTGAATAAAGATAATCTTTAGTTTAATATTTTTTTAATAATTTCATAAACGTTTAACACCCGACCCAATTTTGAGTTTATGACAATCAATGTTCAACTCCATAGTCTTGCAATTTGGAATCCAATCCAGAAGACAATGAAACTCCTGAAACAAGGATTGGGAGAAATTAGTCTTCGTGGAGGACTTTTTGGATTGGGAGGACCATAACGTTTACTCTAAAGAACATTTCCTTACCTTTACGGTTTTGAAACAGTTTACTACTGGCATGATTTTAAAAAAATGAATGTGAATGCAAAATTAAATGGTTTTGTAAAAATTTACAACTTAAAACCGTATCAACCGGCCATCGTCTTAAAACCGTAAAAATGAAATTTAACTGGACCTCGGAGTTAAGTTACGTTAAGCTTTTTATTAGGTTATGAACATTAGTGTAATGTTGGGTCCGAGTTGTGTTTTGTAAAATAAGCAGTGGATTATAGCTTAATTAGTTTACTTGGTGATGCGATCTACTGTGGGAGATAGGGATTAGTATTTCAATAGTCAAAGGTTTTTTTTTTCAAATGGCAGGCACTGAACTTTATTCTTCGCCTTAGAAGATGCCGGAATTGTTATTCATTTTACGTTACCCAGTGGGCACCTGTGAACCAAGGTCACGGAGGCGAGCCACATTCACACATTACACACAACAGAGGACATCACACAGAGAGAGAAACATCCATGCCCTGAGTGGGATTCGAACCCTCAGCCATTGGCTTCGCAGTCAGGCTCGCTAACGGCTCGGTCACCTGGCCGGCCAATAGTCAAAGGTAAGGTCACTAATTGAAGAGTGTAGGACACTGGAAACTCTTCATACGTTAAATGAATGTAAGAACTATTGTGATGTGCACGCTGGGCTTCAAACTCCAGATCAACCGGTCATGACACTGACAGATTAGCCCTCTCGGTTAAAGAGTATATATTCAACTGCAAGAAACCAAGCAGCTTTAAAAATTGGGTCTAGTTGGAGAGAATAAAATTCTGGTTATTTAACCGTATTACGTAGAAACGGTCAATAAACGTTTTTTCTCACAGTTAATAACATGAATATCGTCTTTTTTACGTTTTTTAAAAAAATGTTTTGGATAAATATGGTAAACTAACAATTAAGCAAATTGTTATTTAATCTTATTTCTGAGAAATATCTAAGAATGTTCTATTGATAAATAAAAATATGGAGTTTTAAAAATTTAACATAAATAGAAACGTAAGTGTTGGACCATTATTTATTTAGACTCACTCTGCTCGAACTCCAAAACAAATTTGGAGCATAGCAACTTCTTAGTTCTGGATCATGTTTCGACGCACGTGTTCATCAAATTAAATGTTTTTATTCTTCAATCCGTGCTACCTTATACAAGACATTGAAATTGTTTGTTTGAAATATTTTTTATGGGGATTTTACAACTGAGTTCTGAAGCGTATCGAAAGTGATACATTTCTAACACTTAAACACTTCCTTCTTCTTCACACAAAATCACCTTAGCAGAACACGAGTACGAAACAAGTTAATCTATCAAGTTATCGCTATTAGCATAATTTACAACTTTTCTTTTAGATGAATTAATTTTAAACAGAATGAAAGAAAAACCTTTTTAAACGAAAAAATAAATAAATAAAAAGAAAACTAGTGAGTTTTACTACTGTTATGATCACTTAATTTCTCTATAATTTTGAAAAATATTAAAAATTTTCAAATTTTTTATTAAAAAATTAAAAAATAAGGAGTAAAATTAATACTGCCGTGCAATTAAAAAATCCACGTAAGCAACAAAGAATTCAAAATTAAGATTTCTACATATTTGGCATCTTTATATGGTAAGCTAAATATATATATTGCAAAAAAAAAAAAAAAAATTTTGTTTTATCAGTTTTTTGAAATTCTATTTTCAGAAAACTGATAAAACAAATCGCGTTCATAGCGTGAGCAATAGAAGGAGAACAGTTATCATGTCACTTTTCTCGGAATCAATCGTAAAGCACATACGTTGTTTTTTCAATTGCGCGGCAGAATAGCTCCTCCAAGAGAATAAGAGTTCCATTTTATCAATCTAATTTTTAACCCTTTTACTTTAATCAATTTTAATTGCATTAAAATATATATTTTTTACTTAAAAAAAAAGGTAATAATCTTTGCAAAAACTCTTGGCATATTATTTATATTTGTTGGCTAGAAATTTATATGTTTTATTCTCCATATTACAGAGCATGAAACATATAAATTTGTTTTAAAACTGTGGATGTTATTATGTATAGTTACAAATCTAATTTACTTTAACAACTTTTAAAAATAACTGATAAAAAAAATTTTAAAGCATCTTTCACTCCTGCTAAATTAAAAATTTAAGAAAAAACTTTAAGAAAAATTAAAAACAAAACTTTACGTCACATATGGCAGAAAATTATTTTTAAAATTATCATGGCAATTTTATGATAAACATCAAAAGGAATGAAGTACCATTTTTCATACCAGGATAAGATTGTACGTACTTGCTTGTGCTTGTACTTATTGCTTGTACTTATTGCTTGTACTTACTTATCGGCACTACAACCCATAAAAAACTTGACCTCCTTTTCAACACATGTCTAAACTTTCTGAATTAAACAGCATGCAAAAGAAACCAGTACATAACCTCGTATTTATTGGTAGCGAATCTATGGATACTAGTTCACGGCTGTGACCAGAAACTTTATTGCAAAAAAAGGACAAATCAGTATTTTGAAACAATATAAATATTATACGGCAACTTTACATATAGCATAAATATATTAAATTATTTTTAAAAGCAGATGCATTGTTAAAACTAATCAGAAATTTCCATAAAGTTATTCGTTTCTAACCGAGATTGTACAGTGAGGACAAAAGGCGACTCCCTGAATAACTTTTGAACTAATGAGCTGATTTTCACGTACTAGGACCCAATCTTAATGGTTCGTGGTCCTTACCTTAAATATGCTGATTGATCACTAAATCAGACACCAAAACGTACTTTCTTTGAATAAACGTGCATACCTCCGGATGAGTTTGGAGTTTAGAGCATAAAAATGTAGTGGGCAGCCATAAACTGGGAAATATGGTCTAGATAGTTTGATCGGGAGGACAGTCGAAAGTTTGGACCCCTTTAATGTTGATTTTACTTTTTGAGCAATTCGTCATCCGTTGAGAACTTATAAGAGAATTTAATAATTTTTGCACACAGTTATATTATAGTTTATAGTTTGGACCCCTAATTATAGTTTGGACCCCTTAATGTTGATTTTACTTTTTGAGCAATTCGTCAATTTTGCACACAATTATAAAATTCGTCTATCCAAAGATAACTCTACGCACCAAGTATTTTTTAAAATTTTTTTATTACTTTTTATTATTTTCATTTAATAATATTCAAAAAATGTAGAATTATAAGGTATAAAATTTTTTTCATAATTTAAAAAAAATTATTTTAAATAGCACAATACAGAACTTGCCCGAAATTGGCCGGATAGCTCTTTAGAAATCACATTTTCACACGTTAAATCAAATATTAAAATTTGATAACAATGAAGCTATTAAGAGCATAAATTGATGATTTACTCCTCTTAAATAGGCAACAAAATAAATGTAAAAAGTAGGGAAAATCACCAAACTATAATTTCAAAAGGGATAAATTCATTTCAACAATTTAGGATTAGCAAAAGCATCACATGAAGTAGAGTTTGAAAAAGTTATTAAAAACTTGAGAAGAAGTGAAGTAATTATGCCTAGCCATGTAATTTAAATCAGATTTTATTCGATACCTGCAAGTGACGTCACGGGTGTGTGTCGAACCTGATTTGCTACTGAATCGACAAATGCCAGGATTTACCTACGATGACGTCACTTGCAGGTATCCATTTATCTAATTTAGTTTAAACATATTAAATAAAATATGTAACGATCATACAGTACTTATCTCCAATTATGGTAATGTGCAAACAGCATATGTCAGTAATCTTACTGAATTCAACAAATATAAATATCTAACCCTTATTTTAAATATAAATATTATGCAATTCATGAATAAAATATTATTTCTTTCAATCATATTTAAATATTTAAACATTTTTTTAGGGTGGTTAATTAATTTCGCGAACGAAAATGAATGCAGAAAACAATCGTTTTAATTTTTTAAATTGCCCAATTATGTATCTATTCTTAGATCAATGAGCTACTAAAATAATAAATTTGAACTATAAATATGTGTTATAACAACAAATTTCACTTTCCTTATTGATATGAATAAAATCTGAGTAAAGTAAGAAATGTTTAGAAGAATAACACACTTAGAACATTCTAATTAACTAAGGAGACAAACCATAAGTCAAGCGTATCATCGCGACTGTTACTGACGCTGTTCTGACCATGAAAGTCTAACTGTAACTTCAAAATCGTGGTACCAACTATCATCGGTATCCATTTCCTATTTCTTTATGGACCAAAGAGTACTGGAAAGATTTTTTGAACGACACCTACCGGAAGAGAACATTTTTTGTTCATTAAAAATTGTGTCTCATTACAAAAGAAAATAATAATAAAGAGAAAAAAAAGAAAAATGAGAATTTGGGTAAATTACTCGTGAAGAAGTTAGGAACGACTAACCATCGATAGCCAATTTAATTGATCTAGAAATGTCGTGTATTTAAGAACTGAGATCTTAGAAAAACAATTATAGATAAATGAGAAATCGAATGCTGCATTTGTTTGAAGTGGTGATATAAATTGTGAAATGTTGTGATACCAAAGCTGGATTATTAAGGGATATATTTATAAAATTGGTAACAGGTATATATTTTTTAATTACTTTATCGAATGACCCTAAATTATTTACTCCAAAGCACTTAAGGAATGTATTTCGAATAAGAATTATTTGTTTAATATCGAAAAATTTAGAATTATAACAAAATGCGCGGACAAAAACTAGAAAATGATTATTCTCAACTGTAATACTCTGTCGGAAATATGGTTATAACAGATAATAGTTTTTTTAATAACATTGTTTTGTTATTTTTTATTACAACATACATATTGAGCTACAATAACACGGGCCTTAAGGCACCGATCTGTTTTTGTGCTTGACCAGGGTTCTATTCCCATTGGTGGCTTGAAACCTGACTTGTATCAGTTCGATACAAGCAAGCAAAGTTAGCTGGTACGCAATGCTGACCATATTGCCAGCATAAGAAATATTATGAACGCACCGTTAATCTCAAAATTGGAAGTTTCAATCACCATGATTCTCTTGGGCAGTGACTGACTGTCACGAAAGTGCTTTGCTTTATTATTAGACCTAATAATTATGAGTGGATAAATTTATATTTTTAAGATTCACAATTCATATACGCTTTTAAAAATAAATTCCAAAAGTAAAGTTTCAAATGAAAATAATGAAGATTTTGCAAAAATTAAATACTTATCTAGAGAAAATCAATAAAACAATAAAAAAAATTTTAATTAAAGACGAAAGTAGTTCTATTGTATTTATTTTGAAGGAACTGAACACAAATGTTACGAATGTTGTTGTTTCTAATGACATTTGGACAAGCGAAGCTCGCCAGCTATTGACCTTGCTTGCTTAGTCGGAAAGAAACTCCTTTTATATGATAAGAGAGCACCGCTAGGGTGAAAGTGCGTTGTAGCTCAGAACCCCTCGTATGACCGCACCACTTATTCGCAAAGCCACATCCTTATTTTAGACTTATATCTAATTGAAATTTTCACTATATCTTTTATACTCATGGTATTGAACACTTATCGACCGCAGGATTCTAAATTTGTTGAGATTTTGCGTATTGATGCAGAATTTGAAATTTTTGCGTTTAATTGTTTATGATATTCTACTGAAGTTTTTAGATTAAAGAGCACTATAATAATATCATAAAAGAATGAAAGTCTACTTTTGATCATAATTACATTTTGAATCAATTTGTTCCCGTTTATTTTTTTAATTTCAAAAATAGCGTAAGAATTATAATTTTTATTTTTATTTTCTGTATCTTTTAATGAATTATTTGTTCCTTTCAGCTTGAGTCTTTTTTTAAAAATGACGTATAGACTGTATTGTTGTCAGCTAGATTTACCACTTAAATCCAAAAGGTTTCCGCAAGTCAACTTATAAAAGCAATTTATTTAAAAATTTCAATAAAACTTTACGGACGCACTTTAGATTGAGTCAAAATAATAACTACAAAATTTAATTCTGAATGTTTTAGGGGTTTAAAACAACCTTCTTTATCCCACAACAATTTCAAATATTTTGATAATCTGAACTGCAAATTCTTTCTTTATCTACGTATTACAAATCCAAAACAATTTCAAATGTTTTTAAAATCTAAATATTAAATACATTCTTTTCATTAACTATATACACTGCTGGCCACCCAAACTGCAACACCAAGAAAGACGAGAGATATCACAACATGTTGACCAAGTATCAAATGATTAAATTTATAGACTTCTGTGAAGTGTGGTTCCTGCCAAAATAAGTAGCCAGAGTGCCATTGTTGGAGATCACAGCTGCCACACGCCTCGGCATTGATTCAAAGAGACTTTGGATGTGTTCTGGGAGTACAACAAACCCAGCAGCTTCCACACGTTGCCAAAGTTGATCTGGTGTGGCAGCTGGGGATGTAATCTGGGTCAATCGTTGAACAAATCATGGATCACATGTTTTCTATCGGCGAACTATCCGGAGAGCGAACCGGCCAGGGAAGCAATTCAATCTGTCGATTGACGAAGAACCCTTGGACAATGCGTGCTATGTGTGGTCGCGCATTATCGTGTTGAAATATGGCTGTAGGCAAGCTCTGAAGGTAAGGAAGGACAACTGGCTCCAGCACCTCGGAAACGTAGCGATAGCTGTTTAAAGTACCGGCAATGCGTACTAGAAGAGTGCTAGAGTGATATCCAATACGGCCCCCTAACATAATACCCGGTGCAGGACCAGTGTGGTGGTGCATAACGCAGCTGTTCAGCATCCTCTCTCCACGGTGTCTCCAGACTCGAATGCGACCATCGTACTTGATGCAATCGAACACGTTGGTCCGTCGTACCCTCCTGCATCCAACGATCACATATCCGCATTATACTTGTTTGGTTTCGTCCAACACGACTACTGATTTCCCTGAAAGATAATCCACAATCTCGGTCAGCCACTATCCTTCCTCTGTCGAACTCGGATTCTTGATCAAAAGATGATCACTGTTTTCTACGAGGCATAATTGATCGTTTTTTGAACTTGATTGAACAATTTCTGAATTTGAAATCGTCGAAACCTCCAAACAAATAGCGCTTTGAAGTGGAGCCACAGGCGTGCGTAATGTGCGTCTGAGCTGAAATTTTAATCATTTCCATATCTCACCTCCGCTAATGCATGTTGTAAATTTCATGTTATTTGCATGCTTCCCTCAGGGTGTTGCATTTACGGTGGCCAGCAGTGTATATCAAACTTTTTAAAAGTCTAAAGATCAAAGAATGTCTTTCGTCTATACCTAAGATATTCCTAAACACTAATTCCTAAGATATTTCCAAACACTGCTTAATCTTATATTAAAAACCCAATTATATGAAAATGGCAAATTTTTATTAAACTTTTAAGAAAAAAATTATCAGAATAAATCATTTCCAGCAATTTCTATTCCATATGATGCAATGCGAGAGAGACTAAATAATGCAACCATTTCTCGATATTACAGATTCTTATTAAAATTGAACCATCTAATCCAAATTGTAAAGAATTATTGCTATTTTTTATCTTATATAACTATTATTATTATTGTCGTTATTATTATTCATACTGTCAGGGATTACATCTATGAGATTTTAGCTTGAAGTAAATTTTAGTAAAATTTTCTAAGATTTCTTAATTAAGTTGATCTATAAAAATAGAATTTTCTAATTAGTTTCCCCTCATACAACTATTCTTATTATTGCCGTTATTATTATTTACACTGTCAGTGATTATATCTATGAGTTTTTAATTCATAGAAATTGTCGTAAAATTTTCTATGATTTTCTAATTAAATTGATCTATATAAATATAAATATTAATAAATTTTTTATTCAATTTCAAATGCTTTCTAAGAATAAATTGGATAATCAATGAACACACTATTGCCAACAACTTGAGAATGAGCAGACGAGATTCTTCAGAGCCAGAACTGGAGATTTACAAAAAAATATTTTTTTACATGCTGAGTAAAAACCTCATTTTTTTTTTAAACAGGCAGAAGATTAAAGTTTTCCCTCAACCCACCATAATTTCTAGATTTGTCTCTAATAGGTTGCTACTTATTTCAGCAATCAAATTCTATTTTTAGAAAAATCTTTATCATACAAGAAATTAATAAATACAGCTTTTTTGTCGTAAATCGAAAGTTTTCCGCAAAACTGCATTGTAAAATTCTTGTAAAAGTGTATCTAGGTAGATGGGATGCATTTTAATGAAATATGTTAAACTAATTTAAGGTTTTGTTATTTTCAAAATACTTCTTGTTTTAAAAGACACTCAATATAGAACAACCTAATATTTCCGAGCTCTTCGAAATATAAATACCGAACTTTATAATTGAAGAGGATTTTACAAAAAAAGTTGTTTAACAAATAATCAAACTCAATTGGGAAAATAATGATAATAAAAAGTTGTAAATACCGTAAATGAAGTGCAAACGCTTCAGATATATTAACTAATATATGACCATTTTAACTCTAGAAATAATTAAGATAATAGTGTACGATTACAATGTACCATACAATTGCATATATTACCAAAACGCGAGTCTTAGAAACTTACTATAATTGACAAAAATTGATTAAATAACTCAAGAAAATGTTGAAAATTTCCAAACAAACCCTAAAAAATCACTTAGAAATCAAGCAAAATATGAAGAAATATGACATGTAAATACATGAACAAATAAATTAAATTAAATTAAACAATGCATGAGAAATTCATGTAAAATACCTCAAAAAAATGAATAAAATTAAGTAAAAAATCTAAGTACACATGTACAAGTGAAATAAGTTATCTTTTTTATATGCTTTTACACGTCAATATGAAAAGCTTCTCAGATAATTCATGTTCTAGAACTACTAAACTCGTTAATCAAAAAAATTTTTCGGAAAATCAATTTGTAGTTGTTCTCTATTAGTTTTTATTAAGTTTTATTAATTAATTTAATAATTTTCATTAAAAAACTAGATTTTAAAGTTTTACATAGTTTCTTTAAAGTAAACATTTACATTTAAAGTTAATGTTTTCGTTATATTTATTTTCTATAATTCATATTTATTATAGCATATTGTTTTACGTTTATTACATACTAGCCGCCAAAGGCGCCCAGCTGTCCGCCAAGCTAAAGGTTTTCACAAATAAAATTTTTTAAAACATAGCCGGAAATCTGAAGATTAGTGGACAATTAAAGTGTTCCTGTCCAGCAATTTTGTCTTCATATCCAGTTCTGCTGCAGATGTGTTATAGCTCTTGAGGATGTTTGAAATTATATAGCTACAACGCTTAAGAAAAAAAAAACTAAAATGCTAAATACATGAAAAGAACACGAAAACGAATAAATTTTTTATGGTATCAATTTCTATTTCTATATAATTTTTTATGGTATCAAATTCTATTTCTATATCTGTTACGTCAAGCACTCAGGTATTATAATTTGATCTAGTTGTGCTTGTATAATTTTGATCTAGTTGCGCTTTCTACGTCATTTTGTTAACATCGTTTGGTTTGTTATTTAACATCGTTTGGTTTGTTTTTTCTAAGTTAACTTTCAAAAAATTGGCTGGAATCAGCATTTTTATTCTTTAAGTTGTTTATTTTTTCTTTTGGAATTCGTTCCTTTTTAGCGAAATGTTTTTCAACCTAATCGAATTCTTTGCCGACTGTTCTCTGTATATATAAAGAAAATAAAGTAAATATTTTTAAAGTGTTGTGAAAAGAATTTTTAGTTGTACAAAGTACTACAATATCGCTATAAAAATTATCGTCTTCGCTTAAGAAAAAAAAAATAGAGCGTGGAAAGAAGAAGAAAAACTTATTATAACAATTATGAACAGCGACAAATATATCAAAGCGAAGCGTTCTATTTACGTATCGAATATGTTGCCACATTTTTAATACAAAAGTTAAACTTTTCTCCACTTTAATAAATGTAAACTAATGCGAACTTTACAATTAAATTATTAATTCCTTCGTATATTATTGGTTTAAGTTGTCGAAAATTAATATTTCAATTGTGAGGTTCGCATTAGCATACATTTATAAGAGTGGGGAAAAGTATATGCATTTTTTAATAGTTTTTTGAATATGGCTCTTTGAAGACGAAAAAGCAGACGAAAAGCATAGGCTTACAAAATGACTGATAACTAAATAACTAATCAAAATTTTTGAAAAAGAAAAAAAATACTTCTTCATTATGTCAAAACACAATTATGGGCCGAGTTTCGTGCCTTGGCGAGGCTTCTGGG
This sequence comes from Parasteatoda tepidariorum, assembly GCF_982258835.1. Lineage (NCBI taxonomy): Eukaryota > Metazoa > Arthropoda > Arachnida > Araneae > Theridiidae > Parasteatoda > Parasteatoda tepidariorum. The sequence continues at coordinate 45,564,432 of NC_141760.1, read as the reverse complement.
GCGATATATTGTGATTACAGACAGACAGACACACACACAGCCGCGTTTATTATTATGTATAGATTTACAAATATTACACATACATTTATTATTTTATTTACTATTCATATTTATGGTTGTTCTAATTGTACCATATTTCTGTAATTCAATTTTAAGATATGAACGAAATTGGTTGGATATATCTCAAAAAGTAATAATTAAAAAATAGTAATGAAATTATAATTTGTAAATTGTTATTCCATGTTATTTGTTTATAATTTTTACTAAGAAAACGCATATTTTTACTAATTTCTCATGCATTTTATTAAAATTATTACTTTGTTTTCAATTTTATTTAGTTTTGCTCACAAAATAAAAACATTTCTCTCATATTTAACATTTTTTTTCTCTTTCTTTCGTATTTCAAAATATATTAAAATAGTCTATAGAAATCTAACTTTATTAAAAATTAAATTGGCCCTCTAAGGTGATTTGATAGATAAGTTCTTTATATAAAAATGAATAAATTTTACTCTCGGAAAAAAATTCGGACCAAAATTATCCTCTGTTAGGCGATGACATTTCAAGTAAAAAGACCATAATTCTGGTAATAAAATCAAAATACGATTATTGTTTTGGTAATTTTTCGTTCCATATGGTAACGGTTTATCGGAAACTATGGTTCTTGAAATCATAGTTTATTTTCTCTGGAAGTCTGGAAATTTAGCAAAAAATACAAAACTTAAAAGTAATTTTAACCGAGTAAATGGTTTTTATGCCATGTCCTAAGGTATCATGATAAAATTATCAAATTTAGCCACATTTACCAAATTTTATTACATATTTTAAAACTATATTTTATTGTCAATTTTAGCAAAATCATTACCAAAACGCTTATGTAAAAATTACTGAGCGTTTTTTATGCTCCCATAGAGCCAGAAATACGGTAAATTTTAATATATTCTAGTAGTTTTGACCATACGTTTTTTCGCAGTGTAATGAAGCAAAACTTAAAAAATAAAATTCTTATTTACATCCAATTCAATAAAATTCAAAAATGGATTCGTATTATTTCATAAAGGATTTCTTGAAGAAATTCTATGATAAAATTACAGTAATTCCTTTTTGATTAATTCAAAGAATGACTTCATGAATAGCAAAAACGGTATTTCAGTGACTATGTATTCGGAATATTTTTAATCTTACTATTTTTCTGTTTTCAACTTCTTAATAAATTGGTCAATACATTCAATTACATTCGGTCAGAACAATTTAAAAATTTCATTCTTTAAGTCGAACAACTAATGCAAGTAGAAGAAACGACAACAAAATTCCTTTTTAACCCTTTATAATGACTTAAAAAGTACACTTTGCACCAGCTTCATTAATTTTTAAAAGTTGGTGGGAAGCTATTTTACCACCTTTGATTTGTTCGACCAATTGCTGGTAACTAAATAAAATACGGGAAAAGGGGGACTCAACATAATTGTGGGTCACAAGGATTGTTTGAATGGGGTCGAGAAGACAGGCCAACACTGGAGAGTTATTTCTTTTGTGTGTTACGTGTTCGTTTTTTTAACTATTCCTCAATTAGTTTATTTGCAATTATAAACACAGAATTTGCAAACTCGTTTGCTTATAAGAAAATTCGTGGCTTCTTATGGTAGGTAAGAATTTGAAATCCCCACCCACCTTTCTACCAGGAAAATTGTCTTAAAAATCAAATTAATTTTAGGTATAAGGCTAAATGAATTTCTTTTAAAATCTATCTCACTTCCAAAAATATTTTAACCTAACATTTATAGGAAAAAAATGGCCGCACAAAGATTGAAAAAAAAGTAGTAAATAAGGAATACACTTTATTAAATTGCAAAAAAATATCGTTTGATTGCTTTTAGAGCTTCCACAAATTATTACTCAAACATTCTAAACCAAAAAATTATGGCCTTTATTACTTGATCAAAAATTTCATTTGCTTCAAAAATACAGAAAATGGAACTAACAGTCGAAATATTTTGAGCACTTAAAAACGGGCACCCATTTTCAAGAGTTGCCAAGGGTGATTGAGACGAGGAGAAAGGAGAGCTCGAAACATGTCGACTGTTATTTCCAATTGGCATATTTTTGAAGCATATGTAGTTTTTAATCAAATAAATTTCTATTTGCTTTTAAAGCATAAATTGTGGGAACAGAAAAGAAATTTTTTTGTTGCATAAGGAAATTTTTTTCGTTGCACATATGTTTTATACGTGTAAGAAATTTTCTGAACTGAAGAAACTTCTGAGCAAGCAAGTTATCACCGAATGAAAATGTTTACTAACAATTGCGAATATAAAAAGTATAAAGAAAGTCAATTTCACTTTTTTGTTTGTAATAATCCAGAGTGTCTTATAAATTTTGATTTTCTAAAGCAGTTTTAAAGTACATATCATTTCGATTTTTTTTTCATTTTTCGTCCTTTTGGCATATATGGGTGCAAAATTATTTTTTCGCATTACATTTGATAAAGAATGTTTTTGTGTGCTATATTTGATTTAAAAAAAATTTGAAAATATTTATATACTTTGACAATGTTATTAATAAACTTTATCATTATGTTCTTTAATAGCATTGTGCCTCAAAATGAAAGAATTAGCCTTTTGCTTGGACTTAAAGCTAGTGGTTTTGTTTATGATGGCTTTTGAAGCTATACATGCATGCTGTCATTACTATCCTGTATATTATCCAGTGCATGTTGGAGGGTAAGTGTAATCTACAGCAAATTTTATATTTTAAAATAATTGTTTTTTGAATAAATTTTCACTTTACTAATTGGCAAAATAAGTTAATCCCTCTACAATGTGTTAAATAAGCATTTAAAAACCTTTAGTTAAGAAGCTTTAAAAAAATTTAGATTTTATAAAAACATTTTCTTGATTTAGTGGGAAAAAACATATACATATACATATGAAAAATAATCATCACCACCATCATCATCACGGTCACGAACACGGACATCATCATCATCATGGACACCACCACGGACATCACCACCAACATGGACATCATCACGGGCATCATCACCATCACGGTCACCACCACGGACATCATCATAATCACGGGCATCATCACCATCATGGACATCACCATGGACATCATCATGGGCATCATCATGGTCATCACCATCATCACGGGCATCATCATGGTCATCATCACCATCACGGACACCACCATGGGCATCATCATGGACATCACCATGGGCACCACCATGGTCATCATCATCACCATGGTCATCACCACGGTCACCACCACGGTCACCACCATGGGCATCACCACGGACACCATCATGGACACCATCACGGTCATCACCATGGGCACCATCACGGGCATCATCATGGTCATCATCATGGCCATCATCATGATAATCATCATGGTCATCATCATGGACACCATCATGGCCATCATCATGGACATCATCATGGCCATCATCACGGGCATCATCATGGCCATCATCATGGTCATCACCATGGTCATCATAAATAGATTTATTTGGACAGGATTATACGTTACCTTATTGATTTTTATGGAAAATATAGTTATTATGACATTAATAAAAAATTATGTTATTAATAAAGCTTTTTTGTATTTTTATATTTGTATAACCAATCATAACTTTCTCTTAAATTTTCTTTGACGTGTTTAAGTTCATTTAGTTTTTATGCTTATGCAAATTAAAATTATAATTTATGTAGATCCTGATGAATAAGTGAATCCATTAATTAACCATGTAACCCATCTTAACATCAAGATTTTAAAATATTTACTAAAGTATATTTACCTTATTTTAATTTGCATTTCTCTACTCTTGCTCTAAGCTTTTGAGACAGATTAGCATTATCACTATGGGAAGTTAGCATTTCGCTGGGAACTGGGAACAAGTTCCGAGATTAATGTCATGAAGCAATGATTTCGAACATTTTGAACTGCTGAATTACTTCATGTCGGCGAAACCGCTTAAAAATAACGTAAGCACCTCACTGGATGTACAGGTTTTGTGATTTGCTTATTTTTACGGACAAGAGATAAGACGTATGAGATAAGCTTACGTAAGGCATTAAATTCACCTTATTTCAATATCCTTATTTTAAATTTTAAAAAAAGAAACAAAAAACTTCGTAAAAAATTACATTTTTTCCTTTTTAAATTTGGGGCATGTCAATTCTATATGGATATTGTGTGTCAATGGAAGCAAAAAATATGTTTTGTAAAACAAATTACGATTTATTTTAAAAGTTTTGATTTCAAATCATTTTTTTAATTCTTAAATTTATTTCAACTTTAAACAAAATGAATATTTATAAGGATGAAAAGCAACAATAAGCCTTTTAAACTAATAGAAGAGTAAACACGGAAAAGCGTTATTAATTTATATTTCTTTTCAACATTTTTATAGCAGAATTTTTCATTTAACAGTAGTAAACCAAAATGTCACAGAAACACTTTTTTACGAATAATAGAAATAATATCTCATATAAAAGATTTGGAATTGATAAGAAAATTTTGTTTCTCACTAAATGCACAATATGAAAAAATTATGAAGCGCTAACTTAAATTCACGTAATCCTATCATTATTCAATATTTTTATTGAAATGAAGCAACAAAAAAAAACGCAACCATTGAACTGTAAATCACGGAAAAGTATTATTCCTTCGGACTACAAATATAACACGGTACAGAAATAAACAAAATATGACGAAGACACTACGTTATGAATCACAAAGTGTCAACAATTCAAATCTACAGGATCAAATAATAGTTTCTTTTTAGTTTTGGGAGAGGGTATAGCGGCCCGTAGGGCGAGGAGAAACTTTGAGAAAAATGTCCCGATGACGTCAGAATGGATAATTCTTAAGTATTATCATTCGTGGTTTAAATTTTTAAAATAAACACTGCAATAATAATTTCTTTTTGACATTCAATTAGAGGAAGATTTTAAATCGTAATTTTTTGTACGTACAATGTGAGTTGTTTGGAAGTAAATAAAATTGCAGTTCCTAAAAACAAAGCTTTAATAAATTTAGTAAATTTTGTAACCAAATCAAGTTTTGTTCTAAGCAGAAATATAAATGATTGCAAGCAGTTATGACTAACGTTTGGAAGAAACCGTTTAACACATAATCACAAGTATGATTCTAGTAATAATGCGGTGCAATCTTGATATGACTCATTACTTAATTGCAAATAACAAAATAATGTTGATTGCATATAATATCATGCTATAATAAGCCAAAATTACTTGTCACTGCTATGTCTCAATCTTGCATTTCGTGAAATCTTTTAGTACTTAATCAACATATTATTAAATATTGATTTTCGTCAAACTATATGTTTTACATAAATCGCAAGAAAAAGTAATCAATGCAGTTGATTTGGAGACTTATAATATCATTGTTTATTATTATGCTTACTTGATTGATAGCAATAAAGATGACACTTACTCATGAACCGCTGTTGATTTTCAAAATGATGTGTGTTCGATTCAATTAATACTCTCGTTTCCTTAAATGTTTTTTCTTTAAATTTTCCTCCTTTAATTTAATATTTGAATAAACAAGCTTCAATCTTTGTAATGACATTTATTTTTTCTTTTAGTTTTATTTTCTAAAATAAGCGATGAGAGAACCTACGGATGTTATGTTGGAAAGCATTCTTTATAGTACACATACTAAATATAATTTTAAAATGAATAGTCAATGATAAATAATTATCGCAAACAGATGTGAAAACAAAATGAGTATACATCAGTAATAACAAAAAATAAAACAATTCTAAGGCTTAAAACTTAAGTATAGAAAATGTGTAATATATGTAATCATCGTTATTCGTTTAAGCTATCAAAGAGAGAAAGTTTTCATAATGAACAATGTGTACAGGATTGCGCATAATACATTTTAATCAAGGTTTTACAGTGAACAGTCACCATTACCATTCATAATAATAACAATAATAATCATAGATTCATTTATACAAAAATCATTTGAAATTAGTCTTTATAAAATCTCACTTAACGTTTAAGTGATGAAAAATTGCTTTATCATAGCTTAACGAATCATAAGTTCAATCCCCGTAAAAGTGTAATCAAATACAGTGTAACTGAAAACAATTACCAATAACTTCTACAGTGTAAAAAATTCTGGATCAAATTACGGTAAAAAGTTCCGGCACTCGGAGTGTCGGTACTTACAGTAATTATTGTAAAATCATTGAATTACTATAATTAAATAAATATTACTGAAACAATTATGGTCTAATATTTTATGGTAAAAATGGATTTTACGGTAAAATAGATTTTACGGATGATCCACCCAAAGTGCCAGTACTTTATACTGTAAGTTGATCTAGAATTTTTTAAAGTGTTACAGAATTACAGAAATTGTTTTTATAAATTTTTATTCTTTTTAACAAAAAGAATAAAAATTAATAGGAACAATTTTCACTTTCAACTGACAACTGAATTGCGTTTTATCATATTTGATCACCTTTTCTGTAAATGATTATAATGATTCCGAAATCTGTGATAATGATTTAATTATTTTTGCTTAATTAAATTCATTTACGGATAGATGTTTTTTTACAAGAATTCTAAATATACATATTGAGAATGATTATTATGAAAATTTTGCTTCACGTAGGAGTTTGTATTGAATTTTTTATTATTTAAATGAATAACTCAAAATCCAAAGCATTTTCTTTAAAAGTCTAATTTTTGGCATTTTTTTTAATCAACTAAAAATCATAAGCTAAATTAAAATTTTCCTAAATACAACAGAAATGACTTTTGTAATAAACATGCTGTTAAATAATTAAGTAAATCAGATGAAAAGTACACAAAAGTTATCATGTCTGTGCGAATGAAAAACGCTGCTATAAATTTTTTTAAACTTGTTTCATCCTTAAGTGCATTAATACAGAGGTTGTTGTATCATTCATATTTGTCATATATGAGTCTAAACTTATAGTTTTGGGACACTGTCATTAATTTTCGAATTTTTGTTTTTAAAATAATTCGTTTCAACCGTTCATTACCTTACTATAACTCTTTCTTTTTTAGATAAACAGCATGGCAAAAACTAGTATTTGTACTGACGGTTTTAATCCGTTTAAGATTTGGATGAATAACAAAGTAAAACCATTTTGTCAGCAAAACAACTTTAAGCTATCTTATACGCAGAGAAAATCTGTAAAAAGAACGGGAAATTTTTACGGTGAGCGGATAACGGATAAAAACAGAAAAAAATTTAGATTTTTCTTTAAACAGTTTTTTTTCTGTGAAAAATATTTTTTTCCTCTGAATTCACAGTTACTTTTACAGTGTCTAAAAATAATCATCGAAAACTTCAAAAAGCAAAAGGCTCGAAGTATAGTAAGTATAAGGGACATATTCTATAGTTTAATTTAAAATATTATTGTAAAACATTGTTAAACAATTAGAAACATTGTTGTTAAGACATTATAAATGAATGTTAATTGCTATTATAACATGACTGATGTTGTAATTGTCATTAAAATATAAAACACAGATTAATTGTTAATATAGCATTGTTAATGCGGCATTGTTAATTCTGCATACATTTTATAAAATATGGTGTATGATTTAAAGCTTATAAACTTTAGTCTTATTCTTTTTTACTATTTAGTAACTAATTATAAAAATAAATTTTTGTAATTAGTCACTTTAGAAAACTGCTAGAGCAAGTCCCTTAAAGTCCCACTCAATCATAAGAAAAATTAAAAATTTACAATTATTTTTGTTGTAGCCATATATTAAAACTGATTTTATAAAACACTTATAAAATCAGTTTTAATGTATGGTTACAGCAAAAATTCTCAATATTTGAAAAAAAAAGAGTCCTCAAAATTATGTTAGGTCGAGTTTGTGACAATGGTGTGTGGAGTAAAATATACAACTTTGAATTTTAGAAGTTGTGTAAAAATAATGACATCATAAAATCAATCACACTAAGCAGAATGAGATGGTCTGGAAAGTTTTCAATGCCACTATATATATAAAAAAGAGACCAAAAGACAGACCAAAGGGCAACTGTTTAAAACAAGACTTTACTCTATTTAAAGTAAAGTCTTTCCTGAAGTCTTTCCTTAAAGTAAAGTCCTGAAAAAGAGTAAACTGGAAAAAATTTCTAAAAAATACCAAGGCCTACCCTGAGCGGCCGTTCCATCGATGATGATGAGCTACTTAAGGATTAAATGTCTTCAGTAGGACTGGGCGATATAAGAAATTTTATATCGTGATGCATCCTCAGTTTTGCATCGCGATATAGCGATGTATCGCGATATAGTATTTTTGAATTTCATTTACTTGTAAAGCACAGAAAGTAGGATTTCTATCAAAACTTCAAACTCAGATTGATTGAAATCAATTTATGAATTTGAAGATATATATATGTTTTGCTAAAGAAATATATTAATGTTATATTTTCTAAAAATGATCGCGCAAATAACAAAAGAATTCTTAGCTTAAAAGTAAATAATAAAAAAAAAATTTAAAATTGAAATTTATTAATATAATATTTACCTAACAATATAGAAAGAAAATTTAAAAAATAAGTTCGTTAAAAATTATTTGCAGGCTTAAAACAAAGTGCCAAATAAATTTTTAAAATAAACGCTTTTAAAACAACCCTATTTTTTATCATTATTATTTCACATAAATAATTAAGTTAAATTGAATAATTACTGAATTCTGAACGAAAAAACAAAGTAAGGTTTAATATCTTGAAAATAAAAACAAAAGAATTATGATGTTCGATAATATATTTAACTGACAATATTGAAAGAAAATTAAAAAAACACGATTATACTCTCTAATAAAACGAAGTGCTAAATGATTAAAAAAAAAGAAAAGAAGAAGAAGTCGCAAACCTTACTAATTTTTTTAAATAAACAAAGTTGATTGACTTATGTCCAAATCCAAAAGAGGAAAAACAAGTTCTGTTATAATTTTATTTATAAAAACAAAAACAACTAAAGATTTATAAATTTAAAATCAGTAATAAAAACCCATTAAATTATTAGAAGTTTTATCCAAAAAGTTTTTAATAAATTAAAATAAAGTAAAAAATAGCCTAACAAATTTAATTACTTTGTAATTTAATTCTTTATGGGCACCTTAAATTAGATTTCCGATTGTAATAAATTCAATAATGTAAAAAATTACTTAAACATATAATATCAAAATTAATTTTCACATTTAAAAATAAAAATAAAAATTTGTTTTAGAAAAAATAATTTACCTAATTAATTAAGAAACACTTCTTTATATATTCTTTTCAATAATAGATTACGCTCAGAACAAGGCAACGACGGAGTCACAAAGTCCCACTGAAAATAATCTACAAGAAACGATATCAAGTCGCGACAAAGAAAAAGAAAAAAACTATGAGGCACGAAAACGAACATGCGAGATCACGATATATGTTCTCCACACTGATTCTGATTCTACCACTCATCAATCAAGGCCGTTTCAACATAACGAAACGAACATCGTCTTCCACAGCGCGAATTGGCATCGGAACGCAAAAGATGATCCTTGCGTGTCTTGTATCGCTATATCGTATATCGCTATATCGTTCGTCTTCTTTACTCGACGGCTTAAATCAGATTTCTGATGCATCGCCTGGAACGAAAGTCGCTGTATCGGCCTGCCGATATAGGCGTTAAATCGATTTGTCGCGATATATCGATTTATAGCCCAGTCCTAGTCGTCAGAAAAGGATTCTTTGAAAAACGCACTTTTAGAAGATCCTAGTTTGCAATATTGAGAATTTTCTTTGTGGAACAAGATATAATTAAATATATTTTTAGTTGTAAACTAATGCAAAGTGATGTATATCTAACTGTGCAATATTTTAAAATTGACAAAAGCATATTATATACATTTACACAATTCATAGCGCTTTAATTTATTACATAAAAATGGGCTTATCGTACTTTAAAACTTTTTTGCTTATCAAAATAACTTTTTCTGATTCATAAATTCGTAGTATCGACGTTACCGTTATCATACACTATGCAGGGCATTTCGCAATCGCCACCCTTACTGTACCGGCAGGGAAGAGTTAAAAGAGGATTAGCAGAAACGCCACCAAACTCAATCAGCCAATAAACTTGTCCTGATTTTTTTTTTTTCATCCTCTTTTTATTTTCGTCAGCAGTGATTCGACATATTTCGATAACGTTTTTCAAACCTCGTACAAAAATACTCATTTGCAACAGCATACGTACATACTTTTTTAACTTCCTTCTCAACAAGAATTCCAAATATATCAAAGGTGATCACCGATACTACTGATATGCAATTTTTTTGTTACGTTATTTAGTGGTACTTTTCTACATAAATGCATCACATGTCTAAAATAGAGAACATATTTTACTACTCTTCTGCAATATGTTCCTTATGTTCATATTTAATAAAATGTTGATATAATTATTAAATTATTATCCATGTTTATGTTTACTTAAAAATTTAAGACAATATTGCTTTTCTTTTACCCAATTTAGAGAAAATAATTTAGAAATCTTTATGAATGCTTACTTATTTTATTGAATGCCTCATCTTTCGAGTAAATCAAGTGTTAGAGATATTGTTTTTTTTTTATTTATTGTAGGGATTAGGAAAAATCTATAATATTTTTCGATACTTGCTATTTTTGTTTGAAACACTTCCACTTTTCTTATTAATACGAGAATTTTTAAAAACATAAGGAAGATTTCTCCTGTGGACATACAAAAATTATTTCAACAATTTCTGCAATCTTGTTTTACAGTCAAATTTTAAACATTATTTAATTTAATATTTTGTTAGGTGTCTTTTAATTTTGCAGCAACTTAAAATTACTTATAGTTCGATTATAAATGGCAATTAATTTATTTTATAAAAATCTGGGCGAAATATTTCTTAGTAATGTAATTAAATTTCTGTGATAATTTCAGAATGATCATATAAATTTTTGAAAGATTTGAAAAAGCATAAATGCAAGTCTCATTTTTTTCCTAAAGGTTTCTAAATATTGTTTTCAACTTCCTGAATTTCCACTATAAATTATTCTACTTTATATCCGGGGTTGAATAGCAAACAATATTTTTTTGGAAGGAAGGAAGGGGGTTTGCAACTATCAATATCCAACTCCTCAGCCTTGTAATCTTGAACCCAAAACAGAAAACATGGGAACTCCTAGATCAAGTAATAGGAGACACTAGCCTTCGTAGGAACTTATTTGGTGGAACTAACCCGACTTTGTGTTACATGGAGAAGAAAACCACGGAAATCTACTGCAGTTACCTCGGTTTACAAGGGGATTGTAATCCTTGATCATTCAAGATATTTTACGTCAGCACTTGGTTGTTGCAAACTGGGAGCAGAACTCATGCTGACCAGCTGTCGCTGGGATTCGAACGTGAGCCACCTCATTGGGAGGCGCCACCGCGAGTTACCACGGATCAAAGCTAAATATTATTTTTATAACCGTCGTTGAACAGTTGACCCACTTTTGGATTTACGACTACTAATGTTTAACTAAGTAGCCTTTCAATTTTGAACACACTCCAGAAGACAAAGGAACTCCTGGATCAAGTATTGGGTGAAATTTGCCTTCAAGGATGACTTTTTGATGGAACTAACTTGCCTTTGCGTGACATGGAAAGAAAACCCCCGAAAACCTCCCACTGTTAGCCTGGCGGCAAGGTGACTCTTGCCCCTGATCTGTCTACCAGTGTGGATATTTTACGTCAGCACTGTGGTCGGTGCGACCCGGGAGCGAATTTCGTATCTCATCTCTATCTCGCAGAAATATTTTATTGCCTACATCGAAAACTTGATATTTTTCCCGAAAAACACTTTCTAGGACAATTTTCTTCGAGCATCCCAACTTAGCTTTTAAAAAATTTGATTTTCTGCTTTATTTGAAAGGAATTATTATAGTTCTTTCTTAAAATGCATTGTTACTGAAAATCCATTCATCCATGTCTTGTTCAAAACAATAAAAAATGACATTAAAAATAACACTTTTTAAATTAGAAGCTAGAAATTGTCCATTAACACTTTTCATTAAGCGCAGTAAGAGATATAAATGCCAATTAAACTAATCATTAAAACTTAACATCATAAGAGGGGATGCTTTGGCACGATGATACCATATCACGATGATGATACTACATGATACCATAGACAAGCAAATCATTTCCAAAGTATTCAATTTGTGCTTAAAGGTGCATATAGCCAATAGAGGAAGGAAGTAAGGATATTCCGCTTTGATAGGAAAAAAATCATTAAACAAAGATCATTAAAAACGTAGAAAAAATTGGGAAGTAATCGACACTTCTTCAGCTATTGTGGAATATGAAGAAAAAAAAATAACAGTAAATAAGGTTCCGTTAACTTCATTGAAGTATTTAAATATCGAGTTTTTTTAAATAAGCAGTCATTCGTTATTGGAAATTCGATGAAGAAAGTTCTTGGCGTGGTAGAATACGTGAAATTTAAATTTATTGGCAAATTCAAATGTATCTTTAAGTGTTGTTCTTTTTAGCAAGTAAGTTCTTTCAGTTAACTCTAAATAAGAATGAAATAAGCATTTTTTTTAAAAATAAATAACTATGAGTTCTTTAATAAATTATTATATTAATTAATCTCAATTATTCGTTTCATGATAACTATAAATATTTTGTTGTGATTGCTAGAAAATATAATTTATGTCCTCAGTATTATAGCCTAAATTTCAATCTGCATTTTAAATGTATCATTAAGTATTTTTTTTTATTTATCCAAATATTTACTTTAGTTTGTTGATGATTTTAGATGGTAAAAAAACTGCAGTAGAATTTATAAAGAGTTGTACTATATAGTTCTTAAATTTGCTATTATTGAAAACTTATGCTCTCCATATCCTAGTCTTATAACAGATTAAGGGTGAAATTTGTCCATGATAGTAAATATGTAATCCAATCTAAAAACCACTGCAAAAAAACTTTTTAATATACAGAAGAAAAAAAAGAACTATCTGCTGGCGTGCCAGTATAAAAACGTTTACTTCACAGATAATTACTGTTACTTAAAAACGGTTGCCTGTTTTTTTGGGTAGATAATTATTGTTATTTTAACAAATTCTGTAATTTTAGCAAAAAAAAACTCTATTAAAAAATTATATCAGTATCATAGTTGGTGTGGGCAAAGTATTTTTCTAACAAATTCGAACCCGGATCACATTTTTGAGGAACGAGCGCTCTGACCCCTAAGCCACGATAACTTTAGGATTTGGTTATGAAAAAAAAAAATCTTAAACTATCTTTATTTAAAAAGTCTTACTTATTGAAATCAGATTTAAGTGTAAAAATGTTTACAACTATAGATGCCCACCTTCATAAAAATGTCTGGCAATTTAAATTACTGAAAAATTATGTCTGAGGATAAATAATAATCAGGTAGAGTATCAATTTGTCAAAAAAGTGGAATAGCAATTTTATTTATACAATGTTTAAAGCCATAAAATAATTACTCAAAAGTAAGAGCAGGTCTAGAAAATAATTGTAAAATGATTCTAAAAATAGGGGATTAGGATGAAAAACAAAAAAACTGTTTTGAGAGAAACAATTTTAAACTGTCAAATATACGGAAAAAGTCTGTAAAAAACGTGTGTTTTTTAACCGGGTAACGATTAAAAACAGATAAATCTGTATTTATCTTTAAGAAGTTTTTTAGTGTGAAAAACATGTTTTTCGTTGAAAAATTTACAGTTATTTCTTGCAGTGACATAAGTCTAAATATATCAAATGCATTTCTTTTTATAGAGTTGATATTTTTTAATAAATCATAGTTAGGGCTTTTCCAATAAATTGTTCTAATTCCTTAAAAATATATTCCCTTTAAAAAAAAAAAAAGGTCCTTCAAAATTGTTTTAAAATTATCTTACTATTCACATTATTCTTTGTTTTAATTTTTATGGTTAATATTTAAATTTTATTGAGACTAGAGTTACTTTTCCTGCATTTGTTTTTGAATTAAAAAGACATTAATTTGAAATAAATTATTTAGGGAACAGATTCAGAATATTTCAGCTTAATATTTACTCGTCAATGTAAATTCATCTTTGAAGGCTGTTTCCTTTACGAAGTGAATACATTTGGTCAAATAACGAAAAGGATTTAAAAGAGAATAATAAAAATATTAATAAACAAATTCTGAAACAATAATATAAGCAATAATGAAAACAATAAACAAAATAAAAATAATTTATTTTTAAATAAAAATATTAAAAAACGATAAAACAATAATAGAAACCACAGAAAACAATAAAAAACGATAAAAACACTCTATTTTTAGTTATTTTTAGTATATTTGGAGATCATGTTTGGACACTCCAAATTTGTATTACCTGGTATTATTTTATTTAAGATGTTAGTAACATATGTTTCTAATACATGTTTCTGTGGAAATTTAAAAAAAAAAAAAGGTTTTCGAATGTGGTTTTAACCCTGGTAGCAGTATTCAATCTGCAATAGAAACTTCAAATAATTGGAATTTGTTTGCTAACTTAACACAGTCAGATAGAGATTATTACTGTAAAAATTAGGCTTAATCTAACATGTGTACAGCAAAATTAGCACATTCATGACTTTCGTGAAAACTTTCGTGAAAAATTCGTTGTTTTAATTAAACTTTTTATACAGTTTTAAAAGAATGGAATAATAGAGTAATTGAAAGTTAAAAAATAGAATAGGTTCCTATACAGTTAAACAAATAAAGTGAGCTTTCAAAAATTAAAAATTAATTTTTTAAATATTTCTAGTTTTTTTTTTCTTCAAATTATTCGGAATTTGTGGAAGTCATCACTCTCCATTTGCTTTAATATCTACAGATTAGAAATAAAACCTAAACTAGATACCAAGTGAATTAATAATTTTTCCGCATCCCTTATCAGTGACCATTTAGGCCTTTAATTTGAGAGGGGAAAAAATTCTTCAGGTGCTGTGACAATTTTTATTTTCAAAATCTGAGATGAAAAATAATTTGAAGGTGCTCCCCTAATCTGAAGAGCCCGTTGCCGTGCTGGAGGATTTCTGTTACGGAGATATAACTACAGTTTCGATTAAGGAAAAATCTTAATTTTAATACTCTGCAAATTATCTAAATCTTAATCATAAGATTAAGATTCAGATAATTTGCAGAGTAAACGCAATTGCACACTTAGTTAAGACTTTAACATAGGTCTAAAAAACGGAAAAGAATAATATTTTAACAATTTCGATGTGCAATTAGGCACTGTATTTAATTAACTTCACGTTAATTAGCATTCTAACGCGATCAGCAGGTCACATGTGTAGGTGTTCATGATCTTCTTCTTGAAGTACAAGAACCCAATTGTAATAAAAAAATAAGTTTTCTACTAAAAATCAAGATTAATGGAGAAATGGTAATAATTTATTGAGGATAAATGTAAAAGAAAAACGCCATTGCTGTTATAAACGCCAATGGTAATTAATTTTGGTAATAGTAGTTACCGATTGAAGTAAAATTATAAGGTATATAAAAGACAAATTTAATAGAAAAACCGCACTAATTCGTTTAAGAGCACACACTGTGGAACAAAAATCATTTTTCGCGGTCAAAAATTAAAAAAATGAAGTTACAAGAAAAAAAAATCTCAATATGGTTTTTTGTAGTAAAATGTCCAAGGAATATGACGGTGTATTTTGTTTTTTTGGTTTATTAATGGAAATAGCAATTAAGTGGAAACAAAGTCGAAATGAAAAAAAATTAAATTTTTCAGTTAAATTTTTATTAATATGATAAATCCTTATAGTAAATAAAAATATAAAAACTATGCATGATTTATACATAAATGTATATCTTAGATATATATGAATTCACTATTTTTCTAAATACTATTAAATACTATTTTTCTAAATATTATACAGAGCCATTTCCCTATTTCTGCCCTGTACAATGAAATTGTAACTTTAGGGTGCTCTATAAAAAAAGCCTTACGTTGCCGAGGTAAAAAAAAAAAGTGTACATTTGTTTGGTATTATTTACTCAAGAACTAAAAAAAAATTAGCTGCGAGTATTTGCGAATTTGGCTGATATATCGATTTTTATAATTCATGTCATTTTGATAATAATGATAAAATTAATGAAAAAATTATAAAAATAAACTTGAGATTATTATTTTTGTTATAAAATTTTCAAAATTCTTTATATCTAGCAAAACAGATTTATTATTTTTTTTAAATTCAATAATAGAATTTGTAATTAACAATCTTAAATATTTTGATTCAATATATTTAGTTTAAATTTGTTTTGATAAATATTTGCGATTTTACATCCTTTACTTTATTTATTAAAATTATTAACCACAATAAATTTGTAATCAAAGATCTCAAAAACTACTAGTAAATAATTTTTATTTATTTATTGACAATTTTTTCAGTAATCATCCGCTATTTTGGATCCGCCATTTTGTTTTTTTGAAATTTTGACTTCATATTTGAAATCAGCGACACAAAAAACCTATAGGTGATCAATTTGAACATTGAAGTTAATTTTCTAATTTTGGCCGCATTTTTTTGATTTTGTCCCACTGTGGCACATAAAGAATCGCCTAACAATTATTGACCTCAATAATGAATAATCAGTTTTGGTGATAGGTACTAATTAAAATTTAAAAAAATAAATGCTATACACTAAAAAGCAAATTAATGGCGAAAATGTATTTAGCTATTATAGAGAACCGTTAAAATTCGCCATACTATTATAGACACCAAGGATGCTTAATTTTGGCAGTGGTCACTACTAGCATTGTAATATAACGTGTATCAAATACACTATTATATAAGTACAAAGTATTTTATGAGTAAATTTGGCCCCTGTTACAGCTGCACCAAAACTGAGCATTTTATGACAGATACTGCGGAAATAGGTTTCTTAAGACTGATCGGAGATATAAGGAAGGGAGGAAGTTGTTTTTGTGGTAAATTTTGAATATAAGTTGTCAGACGAAACTGAATGCAGTTAATGTTTATTTTGATGGAATGAACTACTAAACATGTTTTTTGATTAATCTAATAGCGTAAATTCAACCAGCATATAATAAAAAAATCAGTATTGCTTAACTAGAGGCGATCATGCGCAAAACTGAAAGGCAATTAAAAAATTTAAATTCATTTTAAATGTTAAAATTAATATTTGTTGCCCTTCACGGTTGTTTTTCACTAAATTATTAACAAAGAAAACTCAACTGTTCAAAAAAAAGTTTTAACTATATACTCAGTATCATTTGGCATAAAAACTGATGCAATTGATTCCGACCAATACATGATAGTCAAGTTTAACAGTAAATTAAACTATTTTCTCAATGAATTGACTCTTCAGAATATAGTTCAAATTTTTTATTTCAATTTACTTCAAACTATTTATTTATTTGTGCATTTTAGAATTTTTAAATGGTGGGTCAATCTATTTTCAGTATTTGAAAGGAAAATTTTAAAAAAATTTTCTAGTATAGAAGAGAATTCCGTCTTCTGCCAACTTGTTAGTCACACCTCTAATAGAAATAATAAACTGAATGAGACATGTCTGAACTGTTTTAGATATTTTTCTCTGACAGTCACACCGAAAAATTTCATTTAAAATTTTCATCAATGTTCATTATCATTTCATTTCGTTTTATATTTTAAAGCAAGTGAGTACGTTTCTTTCAGTACGTATAAGTTAACATAATTTATATGATCTTTGATACTATATGAAACTTTATGATTAGTTAAACTATCATTTTTCAGGAAGAAAAATGAAAGTATTTAGAGACTGGATTGATTTAAAACTACTTCTTATTGCATTCATTGTATACGAAACATCTGAAGCATGCTGCCACTATTATCCTGTTTATTACCCGGTTCATGTAGGAGGGTAAGTAAGAAAACTGAAAAAATTACAGAACTATTTAAACTTATTAATTTCTATTTTTCAAGAAAAATTTGATTTATTTTTGGATTTTGACATTAGGATATGTTTGTTAAAGATAATTAATGTACAAAAAATATGCATATTTTAGTGGAAAAGAACATATTGTTGTTCACACTACAAGTGATCACCACCATCATCATCAACATGGACATCATCATGGTCATCATCATGGGCATCACCACGGTCATCACCATGGGCACCATCATGGGCATCATCATAAACACGGTCATCACCATGGACATCATCATCAACACGGTCATCATCATGGACATCATCACCACCACGGTCATCATCATGGACATCACCATGGACATCATCATGGACATCACCATGGACACCATCATGGACATCATCATCACCACGGACACCATCATGATCACCATCATCACCATGGACATCATCACGGCCACCACCACGGTCATCATCACGGTCATCACCATGGTCATCATCACGGTCATCATCATGGACATCATCACGGCCATCATCACGGTCATCATCATGGACATCATCACGGCCATCATCACGGTCATCATCATGGTCATCACCATGGACATCATCACGGCCATCATCACGGTCATCATCATGGTCATCATCACGGGCATCATCATGGACATCATCATCAAAATGATCATCATCATGGGCACCACCACGGTCATCACCATGGTCACCATCATCATGGGCATCATTAATAAACATTAGCTCTTAATACAAATACTTAAATGCTGTTCTCTTACAATCTCATGGATAAAGAAGTATTGCAATAATTTCTTAAGGAGCCTCACTGATGGATGCATATGGACGAGGACCTTCAATTCATACTTGAAATTTATGTCCATGTACTGGAGTTTTTAAAATAATATGAAAGAATGATCGATAAAAAATAAATCGGAATTCCACTAAGTGACTATAAATAGCATCAGTCAACATTCAGAGGAAAATTTCAACCTTTTCCAGATTGGTTTTTCTCGTTAGCATATACAGAGGTTGGACAAAATAATGGAAATACTTCTATACTAGCACAATTCTTCATCTTTATCAAAATACAATAAGAAAATAATTTTATAAATTTAGAAGTGTTTAGTTCCTGCAATTTTTCATAATTATTACTGAAATTTGACGCTTTATATTGGTTTGAGGGGCCGACAATAAATTACAAACGGAAAATAATGTTTTGAACACCCTACGCCAAAAAATGTACAATAAATTTGTAGCTTGTAACAATTATTTCAGTTATTAATATGCGATAATTACAGAAAATTTCGTAAAGTTAGCTTAAATACTTATAGAGATATGGACATTTTTGTAAAAAACTAATTTTTTTTGCCTTACGATTTTTTTCTACAACTTTAGAAATATTCAATAAAATTAAACAAAATTTTTGTAGCAATTTAAAATTAATCACAAAATTATAGTTTTAAATATTGATAAAAATATCTTTAAAACTGTGTAAAGTATTAGCGTAGTTCTTTTATACTGCACATGAGCAGAAAAATTTAAAAAAAAAAATTTATCATAATTTTGTAGCTAATTGTATTTGGCAAAATATATCAAAATAAGGGTTTTTCCACAAATTTCATTTTGTACAATTAAACAAGATTTATTAAAAAGGACACCGGTCATTGCTGGGGATCATCCCTCATAAAAGTATCTTATCCTTCGGATGTCTTCTTTCCTTATAATATCATATTTCGGTGTATGAACGTATATTGTAAGTTATTATCATTTGTTATTTAATTTCGCATTATGCTACAAAATTATATTCGTAAAAAGCTCTTATCATATTGAGCATACTTTTAAAAAGTACAAAAACTATTATGAAAACTGCTTGAAACTTTTTAAATTTTTAAGAAATTCAAATCAGATTTTTTTCATTAATTGCCATATGCAATTCACTACAAAAGTATGAAAAACAATTTTAATTATTTCTACGCATGCGTAGTATAAAACAAATTAATTACTTATACATTGCACAGTTTTCAAAAAAAAATTTTAAATTTTAAAGCAAAAGTTTTGTAATAAATTTAAAATTGCTCTAAAAAAATTTTTAATTTCATTTAATTTTTCAAAGTTGTAGCAAAAAACGTAAGACAAAAAAAAATTAGTTTTTTATAAAATTGTCCAAATTTACTTGAATATTTAAGCTAGACTTACAAAATTTTCTGCAATTATTGCATGCAATAACCAAAATAATTTTTACAAGTTACAAATCTATTGCTACATTTTTCAACATAGGGTGTCCAAAAGTACTATTTTCCGCTTGTAATTTATTGTCGGTCCCTCAAGACTCTAAAAGCTTCAAACAACATTGACATATATGAGAAATCGCATGATCTAAACACTTCAAAAGTTACAAAATGATTCTTTAAATGTTTCTTGAGAAATATGAAAAAATATATCAGTCTTGAAGTGGCCCCATCATTCTACCCAACTCCTGTATTTAATTGGTTGCCGTAAAAAATTATCTAGTATTATTTTAAAACTAAACATCCAAGCTATTAACGTTTTAAAAAACAGTTTTATTTAATTCAAAGCATATTTCGAACTTATTAAACTTTAATAGCAAAAGTAGAAAAATTCAAATTTAAATCAAAATCAAAAGTTTATTTTGATACCTTATGCTTCTAGAGTTGTTAAATAAATTTTTTAAACGTTGTATTTCTGCTCTTTTTTTATAATTTTATTTATTACTAATATTCCTTTTCAGTTATGTTCCTTATTTCCAAAATTCTTTTAGTTTAAAGGTGAGGAAACTGCACAATTTTGAGTGTTAGTTTATTACTAAATTAAATGTACATTTTAGCACCTAAATCAAATCAGTTACATTTTTCAAATAGTGAGTAAATTTTCGAAAATTTTAATACAGCAATTAGATTATTAATTTGACGTAATTTACACGTTTTAATCACTTCGTTTAATGCACTGACTAAAAAAAGGATGATTCAAACACCACCTATGGGACACCTCGAAGAAACACACCTATAGAAACACCAAAAAGCACGGCAATTTTTACAGAAGAGCTTTGATAGCGATGTTGGTAAAATTAATTCTGAAATATAGTTTCATAATCTGTGATAAAACTTGGTAAATGTGGTAAAATTTAGCAATTTTATCATGATACCTTAAAGCAGGGGTGTCAAACTCGCGGCCCGAGATGAACATTTTTGTGGCCCAGTCAATATGTCCGAAGCAAAGTAAAAATAAAATAGAAATGTGAATTAGAAACAAACCAGCATATAAAATTATAATATACTTTATTTATACGGATCATTTTAAATCGTACTCGCGAAAATGTAAAATTCTAAGTGGCTGAAATGGAGTCCATTTCACACTAAGCTATCAATTAGATAGTAGATATTCAGGTTTATCCTACTATAGCGAAGTACGTTGGTTATCTTGCTCCAAGGTTCTCAAACAATTCTGGGATTTGAAAGAAGAATTATGTAAACTTTTACAAACTAAAAATCAAGATACAAGCTTGTTCTCCGATCAGATAAGGTTGCAAGATTTATCTTTTATGGCTGATATAACCAAACACTTATCCGATTTTAATTTATTGTTACAAGGCGAGGATCAGATTATTACGAACATGTTTGACATAATTAAAGCATTCAAATGTAAACTATTTCTTTGGGAAAGGCAACTGAAAAATGAAGATTTAACGCACTTCCCAACGTGCAACAAGAACAAATCTAGTTTAGATGATACTGCATCGTATCAAAAATACGTAGAAAAAAATTTCAAATCTTAGGACAGAATTTGAAACAAGGTTTAAAGATTATAATTGTTTGGAAGACAAATTTTGCTTGCTTTCTTCGATTTTCTTTATAAATATAGACTCAGTACCCAGTTACATGCAAATGGAAGTGATTGAGATTCAGTGCAACTCAAATTTGAGGGCAAAAGTCATTGAAGTGGTTGCCTCAGTTTTACGAATATTTACCGACAAGGTTTGAAAATACTCGAAAATTCGTATATAAAATTATTTCCACGTTTGGAAGTACTTATCAGTGAGAGCAATTATTTTCTGTTATGAATGGAAATAAATCTCCTGTTCGAAACCGTATTAATTACTCTCACGTTGGGTCAATTTTGAAAGGAGTCTCGGCCAATAAAATTTCTCCCGAAATAGAAAAGATAGTAGCAGAGAAGAGATCTCAATTATCAGGACATAAGCAATAATTTAACTTTATATATGTTTATTACAATTGAAAATGAAAATATTTGTTTTCTATGAACATTGTTTTTTTTTGCGGCCCACCTAAAGTTAAGCATTGTTTATTCGGCCCAAGTTAGCTTTTGAGTTTGACCCCCCTGCCTTAAAGCTGGCATAAAAAGCATTTATAGGTAAAATTTACTCTTACATTTTGCATTTTTCTAAAATATGAGGAAATATAAACTATAATTTTGAAAACCAGAATTTCCCATAAAACATTATCACAAAATCAACTGAGTTTGTTTATGTTTGTTGCCTCCTATTAAATTATATAAAAAAATGTATAGTTTTAATTATGTTTTATTTTTTAAATTCATTTTTATAGCTTAACATTCAGTTTTCTCAAAAAATTCAATTTACTACTCTCACTAACTAACTAACTAATCAAGTTTTTCAGAGTACCTATCCATGTATGGATATCTGCTCTTTCATCTAAATTGAATAATATGTGGTGGAAGGGAAGGGAGGTGCTGCGTTAACATTAAGTTAAATCTCAGAATGAACAATAATTGATAAAATCAAGTCTGAGTCATACATAAAAATAAATCGTAAGTTGATACATAATAAAGGGAACAAATTGAAGATAAAGATAAAGAAAGAATATTTACACTATTTACAAAAGTACTCTCACTAGCTGGATATTGGGGTTATCTCGGCGTTTGGCGCGAAGCGCCACTAACCGATTCATCGATTCTGTTTTGTTGTATTCTGGAAGGTTCTATATATCTTTGAAGTTGTAGTATGTTGTAACAACAAGTCAAGTCCTTAAAGAAGCAAATCTTTAGTTGAAGGGAAAATCATCTTTGGAATGGGGAGATCCCCTTGAGTAGAGTTGTATGATAAAGTTAATAGTATTTTGATAGTATGCAGTCTGAGCATAAAAAGGCGGTAATTGGGCTGAAATTCGAATTATCACGGATTATATCAATATCGAACAATTTATTGAAATCTTATGTGGTGCATGTTTTTGCGTCGCTGTAAAATTTTGTGGTCAATTTAGCTATAAAGCAATTGATATCACCAATGTTTAAGTCTTTTCTGAGTAATCTATTGCTAATCTCCCTTGGGGCGCCAGTCATTGTGCGTAAAAATTTACCTTCGGTTGTAGATAGCTTCTTTTTTAGGTTGTTGCTTATAGTAGTGAGGGCTGGGCAAGCATACGTAAGAATTGGTCGAATCGCTTGTATATCGATAGTTCTTTTATTTGCTAGATCAAGCTTTGAATTTTTATGCAGGAGGACTTTGAGCGCAAAAAACGCTCCTCTGGCTCTTTTGATTATGTCGTTTATGTGAGTACTCCAGCTCATGTTATATGAGATCGTGACGCCGAGGTATTTAACGTGTTTCACTGGTTTGATCTCAGTATTAAAGAGATACATGGGTGAAAGTCCTTATATAGCAAGACGGAAAAGAGAAAAACCTGGTACGTAAAACATTTCATTCCAGCATTTTCTTCGAAAAAAATGAAATATCTGTAACTATCAAGATTTCTTTTATAATTCTGGACTGCATATATATAAAACTGCTTCTTTTCCAAGGTAAAGTAGATATTGTTGAAAAATTTAAAAAAAGAATAAGTAAACTCCTCCCCAACACTAACTATAACTGAAATGGTTTTACTACCAGCCTTTCCTCTTTTCCGTCTCGCTTTCACCCCTGAAGAGATAGATGTGGGGAGTATTTTGTTGTTTTTTCTTACTATTTATGATTAAGAATTGACTTTTGTCGGGTACTCTCACTATTGGAGTATCCTGCTTCTAAATAAAGGAATTTAGTAGAAAAAAGTGGTATTTTGAAAATTCACAAATTTCTGGATTGTAGAACATGTTATGACCGACTGTGAGTGTAAAACATTAATTTGTGCAGCTATGTCTTCAGACAAATCAAACTTCAATTAAAAAGAGACATTTTGTAAGTAGACTTTATTGCAGAAGAAAAGAGATAAACTTGTAAATAGCTTACGTTAAAAAATATCTTTAATAAACAGTTTTTGTTGGAAAAATGCTTTGCAAACAGCTTTCAATAGTTTCTAGAAGTTGTAAAACTGTCGTTTTTCAAATTCTCTAATATATAACTTAACATGTTTATTTATTTATTTTTCCCTTTTCACAACAAGTTTCTGATTCTTAATATGTTTTGTATCCTCTTAAATTATTTATCTATTATTTATAAAATTCATCCAGAATTATTTTCAAAAACTATTGACTGCGTACATTAGAAACATAAAAACATGGATGATTGCAATCATTATTAACATTCCAAATTAAGGAGAATAATTAGGCCCATTTGTTTGTAAATAAAAGCTTTTAAAATCCAATTAGAGAGATATTTTAACCATTTGAAGTATGTCAAATGAACCCTTCAGGGAATTCAGAATATCGTGACCGGAAGAAGTAGTATTTTCATTACCACTAAGTAACTGTTAAAAGATAAAAACAAAAAAAGTCTCATACTTAACTTCTCTAGCGGAATCTTGGTTGTAGTTTACAGTGCGTGAAATCAACTTTGCGTAAAATAAATATGACAGCTGTTACTGAATGATTGATTGCGTCTTTATAAGTAATTGAATTTGTTAATGATCGTTCGAATTTATAATGATTTCAAATAAATTGCATAAAATTACGCTTTTAACAATTGTTCTCATTATAAGAAAGCAGCATAAGCAAAGGCTACTTTTCCATTTTTGTATTTTGTACTATGTACAAACTATTTGTGAAAGCACAAAAAAATATTGGGGTGTCTCATCTTATTAAGAATTTCACTTAAAGGTAAGAAAAAGCATGCAATTGTTTACAGAAACAATTCGCATATTTAGATATTAATTAATTTGAACTTTTTACCACTATTAAAAAACCTTTCTAAATAAACAGGGACCCCCTTTTGTAATTTTATTTTTTAAAAAGACATACGAATAAAGAGATTTTATTCATAAATTGATTATACACGTAGCAATTGGCTGCCCTAATATACGCAAGAATGTTTGTATATTGGAAAAACAGTTACTAGTTTATAATTAAATGTAAACAAATATAACTCTTACGAGCCTTGAATGTTTTTAAAAGATATTAAAAAATAAAATGGAGTTCTTAATGTATGAGTAGTTCCTTTCATATATTTTTTAAAGGATACATGTTTGTGTAAGAATCGCACCCTAGAATTCTCTAAATATTAAAATTATATTTCGAAGAATTAAATTTCTAGTAGCATTAATTTGAACTTTTCACCATTATTAAGAACCTTTCTAAATCAACAGGAACCCCCCCCTCCCCTTTTATAATTTCACTTTTTAAAAAAACGAATAAAGAGATTTTATTCGTAAATTATTTATACATGTTTTAGAAAAAACTCGTGTCGGATTTCTCAATATTAAAGAGACTTTTTGAAAATAACTTAGGAACCCGGTTATTTTACTACCAGTTTTTCACATCGTTCCGGGTATGTAATGAAAATTATCCACAAGCTTTGATAAAATTTTTATAGTAGTTGCAGTTATATATATGAATGCTCAAAGGAGTATCTTGTTTCATTTATGATACCTTTTCATTATTTAGGGAATAAAACTATATTCATGTATGAACTCATTGAGAAGTACTATTAATAAGTTATTAAAATATGGGAGTTTGTTTCGTTTTCTTAGGAGAATCCTTCTAACAGTCTTTGGTTAAGTCATAGTAAATAATAAATAAGTAAAACATAGCTACCAATTTAAAATTAGTAAAAAAGTAATTATATTTTTTAGTTTTTGAAGTTCCAAATACTTATTACTAAAACAGTTTAAAAACTTGAATAATCCCTAGCGTTAATGTTAATAATACGGTAACTGTAAGAATCGTAGTTCCGTACTCTTCCTAAAAAAATGTTTTTTTTTTATTACAAGTGTTTCGTTATTCGACATATTAATGATAAAACATATCCGTAGTCGAAGTGTGTGATATTTTCAGTGGTATATATTAATCAGGGAAAATAAGATTTTAGTGGTTAATGTATCAGAATTGTTTGTTCGTCACTTTAATGACAAAACGAATCCATACTAGTTCTGAGTATGCTTGCTTGACTTTTTTAACCATTTAGGTAGTGCTACATAAAATAAGGCAAGCACTCATTATTTTCAGCTTTTAGTAAATCTGCAATAAAATAATTCAGATACCATTGTTTCTTTTTACCCTGATTATAGCTACTTGGAAAATGTCACTGTAATAATTAGTTTAAAAATACAATTTGTACCCTAAGGATTTTCAAAATTAAAAAAAATATTATTAAATATTACTTATTTTTTGTTTTCCAAAAAACCTTCGTTTTAACTTAAACGTTTGTATAAAAAGGCAAGATAATTATTTTATATTGTGTTACAGTTCTTAACACATAGCTGACCAACAACTTTTCTGAAAATTTTCCAATGTGTCCGGCTATTGTTTTCGAAAGCTGATGTGGAAGTAAAACAATATAAATAAACTTTAAATTTTTTTATTTATTATTCACTTCTTAATATTTTATCTTCGCATGATAAAAAGTATAACAATCACCTACGTGTACTGGTACACTTTACTTACTTTATTTAAAATAAATTGGGTGCCTAGGCCGCGCAGCGGCCTCTAACCCATCCATCATGAAAATAATACAGTGTATATAGTCATTTTGAGTTATATGATAGTATGGTTACATAATAATATTGCCATGACTAGAAAGTACAACTAGATCGAAGGTTTACATGAATTGCAAAGAAAATTGAAAATAGCCATGATTAGATATGAAAACATGATATACAAACTTAATCTGTGATATTTACATTGATGATCAGTAGAAATTTGAAATTGAGTGTTTAATGTTGATGATAGCGTAAGTATATATAAAATCGGGAGACAAATTGATGAAAGCGTGTACTGGTACACCACAAGTTTTGCAAATTTATCTGGTTTCGTAAAGTTATAATAAATTGGTAGAGAAAAAAATAGTGAAACTTGAAAAGTAAGGAAAATTACGCCCACTTTTTAAAATAGTCACCACGAGATCACTGCTAACCTGATTGCTATGACTCGTAACCGGTCATCAACGCTTGGCCACGAAAACACGAGTTAACTCGTGACCGGTCAGCAATGTGTTAAAATATGGACGTTTGCTTCTTTTTCTTAGAAGAATCCTTCTAACAGTCTTTGTTAAGTCATAGTGAATAATAAATAAGTAAAAAATAGCTACCAATTTAAAATTAGTAAAAAAGCAATTATATTTTTTAATTTTTTTCAGTTCCATCTGTTGAAAGTAAAACAGGTTAAAAAACTTGAATAATCCCTAGCTTTAATCATGTGCTGGTGGATATAATTGTAAATTTGAATAATATGGTAACTGTTAGAATCGTGGTTCAGTACTCTACCCCAAAAATTTTTTTTTATTACTAGTGGTTCGTTATTCGACATATTAATGATAAAACATTTGTATCCGTAGTCGAAGTGCGTGACATTTTCAGTGGTATATATTAATCGAGGAAAATAAGATTTTAAAAATAAAAGAAAACAGCACCGTTTTAATTTTCAGCAATACTTTCTAACTTAGTCTATTCTAAATTTCGTGCTTTAAAAAAAAATAATAAAAAAAAAATTCTTTTCTTTTAAACCTATTTTAAGCCTTTATACAATTTAAGTGCGACAGCAAAATATGTAACTAGTAACATTTTATAATTATAAATCATGAAAAAACATAGCCAGATGCTAACTAATTTAAAAATATTATTAATTGCTTAGCATAAAAAAGTAACATCATCATTAACTCTAAAATATAATTCAAAGTATGTTCCATTTTACTGTTTCCATTAATATTTTAAAAATTAAGTATTTAAAAAGGATTTCAGAAAAAGAAATCAATACTTGGATCAACAATTTAGTTAGTAAAATATCTTTTAATTATCGTAGTTACATTTATTTTCAATCATATTGTTGTTGTTGCTTATCCTCTTCTGGCCTGACGAAGTCAGTCCAGATCTATGAACCCGTTGACCTGAGAAAATCAAATACCAAAAGAGGAGTAGAGTAAATGTCTTAACAGAGAAGACCAAGACTGTTCAGGATGTGATCGGCGGACGCCCGGTGTAGATGGTATTTAGGGCAAATGGGGTGGATTTTAGTTCCTTCGGAAAATAGAAAACCTTTAAGATGACCGGTAGCTAGGCAGGAGATGGTGGTGCAGACTCTCCTTTCAAAGGGAAGGGTCAAAGAAGCTCCAGGCTTATTTCTCTTGTACCAATGGTGGGTGGGGGGAATCAACCAGTCTCTGAGAAGCTGGGATTTCTTCAGGTTCAATCATAAAAATACCTACTGTAATACAGTACAAAACTTGCACATTGAAAAAACTGTAGTACAACAAACATGCCTAAAATAAACTTATTCTACTTTAATTTTATTTTTATTTTTAAGAGCCTATCAAACTGTAATAAAACAAAGAACTATGATAAAATTTACTGCTATCTCACTCCCGTACTGAGACAGAAATATGGACAAAACTACCAGAATATGGTAACATTTACCATGTTCATGACTCTATAGGAACACCAAATTACTCGGTAATTTTTACCGAAGCGCTTTGTTAATAAATTTTTTTAATAAACTACTGCTTCGTAACATGTGATAAAATTTAATAATTGTATAAAATGTTGTAATTTTATCTTCATATCTTAGAGCACGGCATAAAAACCATTTATTCGGTTAAATTTAATTTTAAGTTTTGTATTTCTTACTAAATGAGTGGTAATAAGAACTATAGTTTTGAAAAACAGAATTCCCAGTAAATATGTACCATATGAACTGAAAAATTACCAAATATATAGTTTGAATACTGTATATTTTGGTCTTTTATATTAAAAATTATGTTCTTTTTTTTAACAAAAATGTCATTATAATACAATAAGGTAATTATAACAGTATTGTTTTCTCATTGTGCAAATGAATTTATTTTCCCATATTATCTAACAGACATGAAGCTTGTCAGATTTCCCAAATTCATTCATATATCCTTAGGATGCAAACGAACGAGACATCGAATTAAAAGTATTATTGATGTATCGAGCTATTAGAATTGGGTTGAAAATTTATTTTTTAACCCTCTGGACGCAGTAGTAAATTTACCAAATTTACAATCTAGTTACGTAGTTTTCAAATTTAAAATTTTACTATCAAAGAGCGTGGTATAGTAAAATATTTCGCTTATGGTGATTTTACAATAAATTCCTTACCAAATAATTACGGTAACAAATTTATATTATGTATATTTATAATATTTTTTTGGTGCACTCGTTGAGCGAGACACGGTGAATATTACCATATTTCGAAAATTTTGATCATACTATTTTTCCCAGAATGGTTGTAACCTGAAAGAGTAAAAAGAATAAAGTTTACTTAATAAAAATTTAGATTGCGTATTTTCAGTCTTTTTCAATTCTATCAAGGCTCTTAGAAAATGAATCTTATACTCTCCGAAAAATTGGTACACTCCGAATACCTAGAACCAAATACCAATACTCTCCGAAAACCTAGAACCAAATTAACAGTGGATTTACTGTCATCTTAATACAGAGTTAAGTTAAACCTTATTTTATTTCCAATTAAACCGTATTGCGAATTCATGCTGTCGAAATTTCCCGTTGTACTATAATATGGTTCAACTTGTCACAGTATATCCCAGTTCACAATATTGTGGTAAAACGTGCTCCAAAATTTCGAACAGTACTGGCAGATATATACTTCAAATACCCTCTCAAAATGCAAGTCCGTAGCTGTCTCAGAAACTAAGATTAAATGAAGTCATCAGTAAAACATTAGAGATTTAAAGGAAAGAAATAAACAGACTTATTTCTGGGCTAAAATTTAACTAATTTTATTGCTTCCTCAAGTAGTTAAATCATTCTAGTTTTTAGTTTGAGCATTAATCGCCTCAATACTATTTCCAAGTCAATAAATTATTTGATCATATTTTAATTAAAGTAAGCTTATTCTAACTAAATGGTAATCAAATAGGATGAAGATGTCTGTCTTAGGATTAAGGTGTTAGTAGTGTTGCCAAAATGACTTTTGAAATTCTTTGCACTAAATTCGAGTTATCTGAAGATATGGGAGTAAAGACTGGCGAAGCGTGGACGATGACATTAGATCACAATATCTCACCAGGAAAGATAAAATCCCTTTATAATTGCTAAAGGAAAACGGAAGAAAGTGTGCATTATCCCCTATAAAACGCATGGAAATGCAAAATCATCATTTAAAATATTCAGTTACATTTATCCGAAAGGTAAGTTAAATAATAGCTGCTTAAAGGCATTTATATCTCAATGAAATCGTTACCACATGCGCGGAAACATTGAAAAGTTGTGCAAAATTATTTCATCTCTAAAGGATTTCACGTTTTGGAATTTTCTATTCAAATAGTGATAAGGAGTAAGCAACTGGGAAATTATATAAAGACAACTGTTTTCAAAAAAAACAGTTACGGATTTTTTAATTTTTATGCTGTTTTGCCCAGGTAATATTTATTATATTCAATATTTTTTTGAAGATTAAGTACCACTTTTTTTAATTTTCCTTTACAAATATATCTGAATAAATAAGTTGGATTACGGATTTTTAAAATTAATTTTTTATGCTGTTTTGCCCAGGTAATATTTATTATATTCTATATTTCTTTGAAAATTAAGTACCACTTTTTTAATTTTCTTTTAGAAATATATCTGAATAAATAAGTTTGATTACGGATTTTTTAAATTAACTTTTTAATGCTGTTTTGCCCAGGTAATATTTATTATATTCAATATTTCTTTGAAGATTAAGTACCACTTTTTTAATATTCTTTTAGAAATATATATCTGAATAAATAAGTTGGATTACGGATTTTTTAGATTAACTTTTTTTATGCTGTTTTACTCAGGTAATATTTATTATAATCAATATTTCTTAGCATCACTTTTTTTATTTTCTCTTAGAAATATATCTAATTTTTGGTGATCAAAAAACTGTTAGATATTTTAATATTTATTTAAGTTAAAAATATTTGCAAAATATTTCAAAGAAATTTATTATTATCTAAGAGTTAGTTCTAATTCTAGTACTTCCTTTTATTCTGAAATTTCTTGAAAAAAAATTATATAATTTAGTTTCGATATTGCTATTTATTACAATACACGGTCAGAAATTTTGCAGCATGTCAAACAAGATCCTAATTCAGATTCACTGTGACATTAAAAGGGGGCTGAAATAAACTATATTATCATGTTTCTTAAACTTAACTCTACAATATTATGGCTCTATTCAATGAGTTAATATGGTTCAATAATTTACAGAAGTATGGTTCCTTTTAATACCTTATTATGGATGCAGGAAATTTGCACTGTATTGCGATTCTAGGTACCCATATTGTAGTTCAACTTTTAACTGGTTTTAATGAGAGTGTGAAAATGTAATCGAGGCCCTTATACATCATATATAAAATCTATATAGTTAAACATGACGTAAGAAAATCAAGTTTTGATGATGTAACAATTATTATAACTTCAAAAAACTTAAGTTTAATTGTTGTTACAGAATTAAAAAGGCACAAAATATGTTAATGTCTTTGAAAGTAATTGTATTAATTTATTTATGTACATTGTTCAATGAAAACATTGCAATGAAAACTTTCGATCTTCTGTCTGGATTTTTACTTTTTAATACTCAATCTTTATCGTTTCAAAGCCTAACCTTAAATTTATAATTAATTTTAAGTTACGAAATCAGACAGAAAATGCTTTTTCCCTGAATAAATACACCATTTTCCAACGAATTTAGGATCTTCAAATTAGAGATGGGGCAGTCGCAATATAGAAAATACAATCCCAATAGTTTAGGCAGAACAGTCGGAAGTTTAGACCCCTTCTTAATTTAACTTTTAATGAATTTTGCTACATCTCGTGAACTTTATAAGAGAAAAAAAAATTTGCATACAGTTCTGAAATTCATTTATCCAATTCATTCATAATTATTTATAATTTATAAAGTATCGTTAATTCATAATTATTTATAATTTTTATAGTTTGTTTAGTAATAGTTGAAGAAATTTTGAACTGTAAAGCAAGCAAATTTCTAAAATCATTTAAATCATTCAATCTTAAATTAATAAATGCAAAATTTTAACGGAAAGAGTTGAATATTTCACGGGAAGTCAAATTTTAAAATATATGGCATTTTAAAATTCTATAACTCAGAAATTATTAGACCATTTTCGTTCAAATTTGTATTTTCTGGTTTAAAATTTATAATTATCACTAATTCATAATTATTCACAGTTTTTGTTATTTAATTTAATTTATGATATTGTAAAAATACGAATTGTAAAAATTGCAAAAATACGAAAATATGATATTGTAAAATTTCGAATTATATATATATATATATATATATATATATATATATATATATATATATATATATATATATATATATATATATATATATATATATATATATATATATATATATATATATATATATAATTCGAAAACAGAAGAAAAAACACGAAGACTGAAGTATAAAAAAATAATAAGAGTAGATGAAAGAAAACAAAGAGAGTAATTATATTACTCAAATACCATTCTTTCTTTATTTATTTTCTCATTTATAAATAGCGAATATCTGTCTTTTGTGACAGTTAAAAGTGTTTTAGAGTGGGTGATCCTTGACATTTTGGCATACTAAATTTCCATACAACGCAGAACTCTATTATAGTATTTTTTTCCATTTGATTTTAGAATGATAAAATATTTAATAAAGCATTGTTTAACATTATGCCACAGATTTAGAGATGCCTAAACTGACTTTACTTACCTGTCCACTGGAAATCCATCAATGATCAAACAGTCTCAGATAAACCAATAAGAATACGTTGGGAATATGAATTTTCCAATAGGAATAGTGCAAATATCTAGTTGCCATTCAAGATCACAAAATTATGACAACTGATTTATTTATTTCCCTCAATGATATAGTTCAGCCTCTGGTTTGGACATCTCTATTGAAAGTAGATATAAACCAATCTTTTCCTAAACGTACGAAACCAATGTTATCCTAACATTAGAAAAAATTAACCTTTGTCTTAACATAATTATTTTAATAAACATTAATAAATATTTGTTTTCCATGAATATTTTATTCATGTAACACATAAATCATTTAAATCGCACAATAAATTAATTTAAATCTCGTTATATTGTAATATTATCATGACAATAGTTTCACGATAAAATTAGGTTTTTAGTTAAAATTATTTATTTACACTATTTATAAATTTAAGCCAACTGTTAAATAGCCAACAGTTTACATTGTAAGAAATTAATATTCTCTAAATATACTAATATTACTTTGCCGTAAATTAACAGCACTACTTTTTACTTCAACAAACTCCAAGCAAGTACATTTTAGTACAGAAATTCGAAACTTGTTGGAGCTAAAGTAAAATTATATTTATATTTTATATGCCTGGACGAAAATAAATTTCGTCGAAATGCCTCACCTGCTTCACTTATTTATAATAAAATACATAATTTTGCATTCATTTCCCTTCTTAAAAAATGTTTAAATTATATTCCTAGTGCTTTTGGTTATAAAAATAGATTACAAAGTATCCATTTCAGCATAACTTTAGTTAATCTAACACTGTCTTTATAAATTTTATTTTATTAAGTAACAAAAAATAACGTAATTCGTTTCAAACAGACAATTCTATATTCAAGCCATTTTTTAAAATAGTTTTATATTTTCTTCGCTTTTTGCAATAAATAAGCGATTTTGTATGAAGATTAAATTATTTGAAAGCAAAGTTTTCATCTTAATTCGAAATATTTTCTAACTCTGAACCGACAATAATTTTCTTCATTTATTATCATCAAAATAAAAATTTATATTAATTATACATTTAATTTAAAAATTGAGAATTTGACTGGTACATTAAAAGTAAAACAATCAAACCACATCCAGTAGGAATGCTTTTCAAATTTGTAAAAATCGCGAATTTTATTTTATTATTCATTAAGATTTTAACTTTTTGTATTTAATTTTCTGAAAAAAATATTTAAAATAACGATGAACAGTTATTATTAAATAAAGAATAATGAGGTAGCGTGAAAATTATGAATTGAATCAATCGAAACATCAATCGTTTAACTATTAGCAACCGTTAACCATTAAACGATAAACTTTTCAAAAGTTGAAAACGGCTTCAAAAACTCCGTATCACGGAATAGACCCAATATTTTAAAGTGATAAAAATACGTAATTGTTTGAAAAACGCGATTTTATGAATAATCTAATTTTGGAATCATTTTCCAATTTTCAGTTTGAAAAGTTTGTGATTAAGCATGATAAGACATATCAATATACTTTATGTGTAACTATTATTTCATTGCGAAAGTTTGTAAGTTGCGCAAAATATAGAAGCTATTTTTAACATATGATTTATATAAAATTTGAATCTGCACAAATTTAAAATTAGGGAACGAAATCCACAAACTATTAGCATGAATACTACCAACCTCACGAACTAACTCTCCCTAAATTTGATGAATACGAATTATTTAAAATATGATCTGTATATAATTTAACGTAAAACAAGTTTTCAAAAATTGGTAATTTTATTAAAAAAATTATGTAACACGAATTATACAATTAATTAAAAATTATTTTTACGGTTATTATTTTTTCGGTGATGACAGCTTTTATTAACATGAACAAGCCCTGTTTAAGCAACTCGTGAATTCCTAATCAGTTAAAAAAAATTTCAATTAAAATAAACAATATTAAAATTCATTTTTGAAAAATTTGGTAAATATTAGTTTGATTAGACTATTACTACTCCGACTGATGGAGACATAAATATTCCTTAAGAAATATTAGCAGCAATATAAAAAGTATAACTCAAATAATTGGGGTAGGTAGAAATTGCTTTAAGGATCATTGTACGGTAGCAAGTATTATTTCTTTATATTCGTTGGTGTGAAATGATTTGTATTCAAAATGCTGTACATTCAAAATGTTGTACATTCAAAATGGTGTAAAATTATACATATTCAAAATGGTGTAAGATGATATGTATTCAAAATGAAGAAAATAAGTAAACTAATTTTTTACATACAAAATTATAACATTATTTTAAATAAAGTTTCATTGAACATTACAATAATAACATTTCATAAAATTAATTAATTTTCACAGATCAAATTTGAAGTATTGTATTATTATAGCTTTTTGTCATGGTAGTATTTTAAAAAGGAATATTCTAAAGATATAGAATTTTCCTGCGATTTTAATTTACAACAATCTTTTTTTTATGCCTGAAAAAGGTTATTGATTGCTTGGATTAAAAATAAAAACACGCACGCAAGCATTCAGGAAAAAACCGGTCAATCACAGCATATTACAGCGAATATTATTTCTTTTAAAACCTTGTAATACCCAATAAAGTGGGAAACACTTTCATCAATATACACTTATGATCTTAAGATATACCAACAATTATCCAAATTTTGAGAGTAACAGTTGGTGAGATTCTCTTGAAAGTGATTATTATTTTTATTCTTAATAGAAAATAAATACCGAATTAAACGATGTTTCCTTTTATCGGTTGTTTACATTTTAACAACTATGAATGAAGATAAATAACCCGTGAAATCCATCACGCAGAAATGTTCTGAGGCAGATTATATCACCCTTAACTGTTTGATTTCCGGCACTCAGATTGACTCCTCCGGCAAGATTCAGACATTTTTCAGGAAATGAATCAAATGCCTGATATTTCTTGCCACGGAAATAATCAAAATTAAATGATTAAAGTTATGATGTAAGATTAAAATGAATTATTCGTTTGAATTTCTTTATTTCATCATTTATATATTTCAATTGATATTTGTATAATACTTTAACAGATTTCCTTGTAGAAGATTTGGCTTGAAATACTTTTAAAATTTTAAATATATGTTGTTGATGCTCATAGGCCATTAAGGCACTGGGGGAGCGATTGCTCTTGTTTTCCATGGTGCGATCTATGGCCAAGAATTCGACTTCTGCCACACCCGTTTATAGGGCGGACCCATTCGTACATCCATTCGTTAATCCACAGATCGTCCTTTTGACTTGAGCCAGAGAACGATCAATTTCTTATCCAGTACCCCCAGAGGTATATTTTGTTATGGGAACAGCGAGGACTTTATGACTTGACAGATTTAACTTGCACCAGTCACCATTTACTACACGGGGAATCTTCTGCCTGTTGGATTCGAACTCCCGTTCTCACGAAAATGAGTCCAGCGCCCTACCAACCAGGCTATCCCGGCCATATATATTTCCCAAATTTCCCTTTTACTTTAGAAAATTTTCAAAAGAGATGCAAATTTGCTCTGCTTTGTGAAAATGGCTTATCTTGTGGTAGAAAAATTTATGTTGATTCTAACGTTAGAAAATTTCTTTAAAGTTTTTTTTTTTTTGCCTACCTCTACATTTAAATAATTGAAATATTCATAGAACATGCCACTTTATTTTAATTTTCTTTTGTGAGCCTTTTAAAGTATTGGCGGGAAAAAAATTAAATGAGTTTTTATTTTTTCTTTAAAAAAAACTTAACTAGACTAAGCTAAAATAAAACTTCACTGAAACAAAAATTGTTGAAAACGGAGCAGTTGGCATCCTTGAAAAAATTCGAAGCGCTTGGGGTAATATCATGATAAGTCATGCTCTAAGGTGAGACTTTTACATCAAGATATTCTTTACAATTGCTTTCAGATCGGTACGTTAAAAGTTTCCTGAATTTCCCCGAGATTAAAGCACAATTCACAGAAATGTTTTCTCATATTATTTCCAAACCTATAAGAAGTTTTTTTGTGTATAAAAGCTGAGTTTTATTGAGTAATTAAAAATCTTTCTTGTAAACTAAATTTGAATGTTGAGTTTAATAAAAGCATTTTTTTTTAAAAAAAAATGGTTTTTAAACACAACTATGCTGTATTTTTTTAACCATAACAGTCGTTTAGAGGTAATACATTTCGAAAGTCTAAAAATGATCCAATGAAAGAAAGTATATTTTTAAAACACGTTTAGAATTTTAATCATTGCTATAAAATTCTGATACATACGTTTTGAGCTACTGTTATTTATCATTTATTTATTTATATTGCAATGAAGTAGAATAGCCTCTTATCCAATTTAGTTCTTATAAATATGATGAATTTTGGTAAGAAAACAATTGTGTTAAACTCATTTAGTACATTATATGAGATTCCATATTTTGGGTATATCTGACAAGACATTCAAAAGAAAGGTTAGTAATAGAATAAACAAGAGACAGTTAAATTACAAATTAGATTATTGGGGAAGTAAAGTTTATTTACTTTTCATATTAATCTTACGGAAATTGTATAAAAATGAGTTTTTATTCTGAGTTGTTTTCTAGAAGTTTGGTTTTTAAACTGCAAATTGAATTAGCCATTCCTTAAATGAGATTTATTATATAATTTCCTTTTTGCAAGCTCTAGGATATAAACTGCTAAACATTTGAATGTAATTTCTTTTTACAACTTCTAGGATGTAAACTGTAAAGCATTTAAATACTATTCTTTTTCATCAAGTCCAGAATATAAACTGTAAAACTTTTAAATGCAATTCTACTTTTCAAAGTTTAGAATGTAAACTGTAAAAATTTGAACTCAACTCTTTGCATAGTTGAAGATATAAACTGGAAAGTTTTTGAATGCCATTTCTTTTCTTCTAAAGTCTATATGGAGAAAAAAATCCTGGTACAATTAGCGTATTGTATCGCAAAAACATTTCAAGTGATGAAAAAAAATAATAATACATGCTTCTTGTAATAAAACCCAAACATACGGCAATTAAGTCATTCATATGTAAACGGTTTCTATTCATATGGTAACGGTTTGCAGTAAATTTTGATTTTCAAAATTGTACTTCTTTTTACCACACATTTAGGGCAAAAATACAAAACTGAAAATGAAAATTTAACAAAATAAATGCTTTTTATGCCATGCTCTAAAATATCTTAATAAATTACCAAATTTAGCACAGATTATAAAACAATATGACAATAATTATTATTAATTTTAACAAAATCAGGAAATAACCATTACCACCGTGCTTTTTGGAGTTCGAATAGAGCCAGAAATACTGTAAATTGTGTCATATTCCAATAGTTTTGGCCATACTTTTTTTCTCAGCGTAGGATGAAAATTGCAAAGCTTTTAAATGCAATTTTATTTTGCTAAGTTCAGAACGTAAACTTCAAGATTTATGAATGAATAAACTCCTTCTTTTCAAGATACAGAATGTAAAATGAAAAACTTTGGAATGCAATTTTTTTTTATCAAAGTCTGGTATGAAACTTTTGAATGCAATTAAGTTTGAATAATTTAGTAAATTTTTTTTAATTTATTTACAGAATTTAATTTTTCTCATATACTTTGAATTGCCTATATCTGACTTAATTGTTCATAACCATTGAAATAAAATTTAGAACGTTGAGTTTATACATCTCATTTATCCCTAGTTTTCATTTTTCAATTAGGAAACAATTACCTGAGGTAAGATGGTCAGCGTCTTCAGAAAACTAAACTGCTGGTAGCAAAACTTCTAAAAGAAGATGCGAAAACTCCCCTCTTTACCTTTGCAATTATTTTTAAAAAAAAATTCCGTTAGAGAATCTCTGCGAGGGATTTCTGATCAAAATATTAAATTTGAATGGTTAAGCTGTGTGTTTTCAAACGTCCATTTCGAAGTTTGACTACCAGTTTTCTTAGGACACCAATCAGCTTAATCTAAGAAGACCACTGCAGTACACTTAAAATTAAACAAATATCATCTTACTTATTTTCAACAACCAATGTTTTAAATCCCATGTCCTAAGAATTTCAAAAATATAATATTAAAATCTAATATTTATTCATTTTTAGGATAATGATTGATCTTAAATTGGTGTTCCTCGCCCTTGTGGTGGGCGTGGTATACGCCGAAGCATCGTGTTGTGTTTACTACCACTACTACCCAGTTCATCACAAAAAGTAAGTAAAAACCATAATAATATTCTCAACTTTCTAAATTATTTCGAATTTGTGCTTCATTTTAAGTACATGGTGGTTATGAAGTAACACTAGGTATTCGGAACCTTATTAATAGTATACTATTGTATTGTACTTTAGAAATTTGTATAAATATCATAGACTCTTAACCTGGTCCATGATTTTTTTTCAACAATTTTCTCTTCCGTGTGTCATGTATTAGGTTTGAAAAGATCTCACGTACCATTTTATCCGATAGTTCTTTCAACAAAAAAAATATATTGTTTAATTGTTTATTTTGTAATATTTATAACTGCATATTGTTTATAGCATTAATATCAGAATAGATAGTTGAAGTTCATAAGGAAATTATTTAAATTTCAAATTTTAAAAATTCGATGCCAATATTTAAAACCCTCTAATATCTTTTCTCAGTGAATTTCTCTACTTCATTTCCTTTGCTCTATTAAATCAATCATAAATTCTAGAAAAACGATTAAATGCAAAAACAGTGAACGCAGTTAAATTTAAGCATCATTTTTTTGTATTTTTTAACATTATTCAAAGTAATTTTTTGTTTATTCGTTCTATATGAATTGTGTCACAGTCACTCAGGCATTGAATATAAAACTGCCTTGTCTCCATAGTTAATCTATAAAAAATGATTGGTCAAAGTACATTGCTATTGATTCAAACTTTTCCTGGGCTCCGATTTAATCAAATTTAGAAAACTACTTTTTTCATTAGCTTGAGAATACAAATTTCGTCAGACCCGTTTAAAACAAATCGATTAACACAAATGATAAAGAAATACGAGATATAAGTAATAATGAGGTATTTCTAAGAATAAAACCCATGAAATCTGCCGTATTCGCAATTGTATTCCAGCCCTATTCCGTATAGTGTCGTATTTCAGCTATGGTATTAACAATTGTAACATCCCGTCTTATGGCACAAGCAATTTTAAAATCAGATTTTAAAAAATATTGGAGAGCACACTGCGTCAGATGACTCAAAAGTGAGAGATTAGTTTCATCAAATATTCGAGAGTTCGTTAAGAGTCACGTGATTTCGTGAAGCAATGATAATCAAAGATAACGAAATACAACCCATAAATTGTTAAACTGTTAGGGAAAAAATAATACTTTTAATTCTGAAAAAGTAACTGAAAACAGTGATCTCAATTGATGTACAGTGAGCAAAAAAGAAAGAAAAAAAAAGAAAAAACATCCGTATTAACTTTTGATCTAATGATTGGATCTTCACGTTATAAGACTCAAACTTGATGGTTCAAGGGGATGACCTCAAATATGCAAATTAATTAGTGCTGACGATGTTTTAAGTTACGAAATAGGACATAAAAACATACTTTCTCTTCGTCTTCTTCTTCTTCCTCAGAAACCTTCTTTTCAGATTTATAACCTCCAAAATATAGGAGATAGCTGCAGTCTGAGAAATATGGTCCCCACAGTTTGATCAGGGGAGCGATTCAAAGTTTGAACCCCGTAATGTTAATTTTACTTTTTTTGTGTATTTCATCATGTCACGAGAAATGTTCAATTAAATTGTAAAATTTTTGCACACAATTACAAAATTCGTTTACCCAAAGGTGCAAAAAATAATTTTTAGCAAATATTTATTTATTTTATTCAATAACTAGCCGCCTAAGGCGGCCAGCTGTCCGCCACGCTGAAGGTTTTCACAAATAAAGTTTTTTAAAACATAGCAGGAAATCTGAAGATTAGTGGACAATTAAAGTGTTCCTGTCCAGCAATTTTGTCTTCATATCCAGTTCTGCTGCAGATGTGTTATAGCTCTTGAGGATGTTTGAAATTATATAGCTACAACGCTTAAGAAAGAAAAAACTAAAATGCTAAATACATGGAAAGAACACGAAAACGAATAAATTTTTTATGGTATCAATTTCTATTTCTATATAATTTTTTATGGTATCAAATTCTATTTCTATATCTGTTACGTCAAGCACTCAGTTATTATAATTTGATCTAGTTGTGCTTGTATAATTTTGATCTAGTTGCGCTTTCTACGTCATTTTGTTAACATCGTTTGGTTTGTTAAACATCGTTTGGTTTGTTATTTCTAAGTTAACTTTCAAAAAATTGGCTGGCATCAGCATTTTTATTCTTTAAGTTGTTTATTCTTTCTTTTGGAATTCGTTCCTTTTTAGCGAAATGTTTTTCAACCTAATCGAATTCTTTGCCGACTGTTCTCTGTATATATAAAGAAAATAAAGTAAATATTTTTAAAGTGTTGTGAAAAGAATTTTTAGTTGTACAAAGTACTACAATATCGCTATAAAAATTATCGTCTTCACTTAAGAAAAAAAAAATAGAGCGTGGAAAGAAGAAGAAAAACTTATTATAACAATTATGAATAGCGACAAATATATCAAAGCGAAGCGTTCTATTTACGTATCGAATATGTTGCCACATTTTTAATACAAAAGTTAAACTTTTCTCCACTTTAATAAATGTAAACTAATGCGAACTTTACAATTAAATTATTAATTCCTTCGTATATTATTGGTTTAAGTTGTCGAAAATTAATGTTTCAATTGTGAGGTTCGCATTAGCATTCATTTATAAGAGTGGGGAAAAATATATGCATTTTTTAATAGTTTTTTGAATATGGCTCTTTGAAGACGAAAAAGCAGACGAAAAGCATAGACTTACAAAATGACTGATAACTAAATAACTAATCAAAATTTTTGAAAAAGAAAAAAAATACTTCTTCATTATGTCAAAACACAATTATGGGCTGAGTTTCGTGCCTGGGCGAGGCTTCTGGGGCGATATATTGTGATTACAGACACACACACACACACAGCCGCGTTTATTATTATGTATAGATAGGCGAAAAAAATTTTTTAAGGTATACAATTTCTTACATCATTTTAAAGTGCATAATTTTACATGGTAAAATACAAAATTTGAGCAAAATCGGTTATCCTGAGAAATCAAATTTTAAATATACGACTTTTTTAAAATTCCATTTTTAAGGAGCTATTCAACCGATTTCAATCAAATTTCGTATTTTGCCATGCGAAATTTCATACTTTAAAATTAATGTAAGAAATTGCATACCTTACAATTTAAAATTCCTTCGGTTTTAAGTGCAAAAAATTCTCAAATCGCTTAAAAAGATTTGGTAAAATACGCAAAAGGTGAAGTTCACATTAAGGGATCCAAACTTTGAACCCCTCTCCTGGCCAAATTATTGTGACCATATTTTCCAGAATGCGGCTAACCCCTATATTTGGGGGTCAGAATGCCGAATTCGTGGGGGAGAAAGGTACGTTTACGCAGATAAAGTACGTTTTTGTGTCTGATTTTGTAACTAAAAATATTGTCTCCGCTAATTAATTAGTATATTTGAGGTCACTTTCTCGAACCATTAAGTTTGAGTCTTAGAACGTGAAGATCTGATCGTTAGATCAAAAGTTATTCAGAGTGGTCAGTTTTATATTTTGCACACAGTATGTCTTTTACTTAAAAAGCATGGCAGTAGAATTGATTGGAATATAATGCAGAATAATAGAAATTTTAAGATGAAGAGTAATATGTAACCGTGGACAATCAGGTGCTAGTTTTGTTATAATTTTTTAAACTATTCTTTAATAATCAACGCTTTTTTTTAAAGAAATCATTATCTCTATAAATTTACTTTTAAGAGAGTTTAATAATGCTTCGTTACATTTCTACTCACTATAAACCATTTCCTCTCTCTAACATTTCATTATTAACTCCATTTTATTATTAACTCCAGTTCATTATTAACTCCATTTTATTATTAACTCCAGTTCATTATTAACTCCATTTCAATTTACTAACAAATATTTAAGAAATTTTATTTATTTCTTATTAAACTATTAAGTGTGGTGGTTCTTAAAATTTTTTATGTGCACGTCCCTTTCAACACAACCATGATTTCTGTATACTATAACATTATTATCATCATCTGCCTTTAATCTTGATGTAAAAAGAGATTATGGTCATTCTTTTTCTCCTAAGTTATCTTGAGATCATAATTAAAACATTAACATGAAATATTTAGTGTTATGATCATAAATAATTTTTGTCGTTTCATACAGCAAAGTTTTCTTAATTTTTCTATAAAAGAATTTGCGTATTAAATAATAATCCTTAAAAAAGACTGGTTAAAAAACTAGTAATAAAAAATTATTTTTTGATATCTTTACAGACCTGAGAAAAAAGTTATCGTTATTAAGAATGATCAAGAACATCATCATCATCACCATCATCATCATGGTCATGAACACAACCATGGGCATCATCACGGCCATGAACACAAGCATGGACATGAGCATAAGCATGGTCATGCTCACCATCATAAGCATGGTCATGATCATAAGCATGGTCATGAACATAAGCATGGACATGACCATCACCATGGTCACGAACATAAGCATGGACATGACCATCATCATGGTCATGAACATAAGCATGGACATGATCACCATCATGGTCATGAACATAAACATGGTCATCATCATGGGCACGAACACAAACATGGGCATCATCATGGGCATCATCACGGTCATGATCATAAGCATGGTCACGATCATCACCACAAACATGGTCACGAACACAAACATGGTCACGAACATAAGCATGTCAATCATCATGGTCATCATCATGGTCATCACCATGGACATCATCATGGACACCATCATGGACACCACCATGGACATCATCATGGTCACGATCATAAGCATGGTCATCATCATGCACATCATCACGGTCATCACCACGGGCATCATCATGGACACCATCACGGTCACGATCATGGACATCACCACGGTCATCATCATGGGCATCATCACGGTCATCATCATGGTCACGATCATAAGCATGGTCATCACCACG
Organism: Parasteatoda tepidariorum; assembly: GCF_982258835.1. Taxonomy (NCBI): domain Eukaryota; kingdom Metazoa; phylum Arthropoda; class Arachnida; order Araneae; family Theridiidae; genus Parasteatoda; species Parasteatoda tepidariorum. The sequence goes on along the minus strand of NC_141760.1, from coordinate 45,520,257 downwards.
GACACGATCATAAGCACGGTCATCACCACGGACACGATCACAAACATGGACATCATCACGGACATGGTCATAAGCATGGTCATCATCACGGGCATGATCATAAGCATGGCCATGATCATAAAGGTGAACACAAACATCATCATGGTCATGAAAACAGTCATAAGCATCACCACGGACATCATCACGGTCATCACGGCCATCATGGCCATTCTCTTGACTTGGATGGACATTATAGCAATCAAAAACCTCAAGTCCATAACCTTTTTGGTTTTCAGTATAACCATGTATAAGCTTTGCAAAATTGTACTCACAATGATACGTCTGAATTGGTGCTCAATGTATATAAAAAGAAAGTTGTTTATAGAAATTAGTCTAAATATTTCCGCTTGTAACAAATTTCTGTGAATAAATTTCGCTATTATGCTTTACTTCATAAACACTTTTTTATGTAAATCGCTTCATAAGGATCCAATTCATAATTCCTCATTTATATACAAAAAATACAAATTATTTACAAATGATAATTGCATTTGAACCGCTATATTTCCATTCCGACTTAATTACGCTTTAGAAAACTGAAAACAATATTTAAAAATCAAATGAATTTTTCGCATTACTCATTGAACAACACGATTCAACATTCTCCCATTTACATAGAAAGATTAGAGTTAAGTGTTAAATACTTCAGCAAGCACAAACTAAATGCTTTTTTCTTATCAATGATTAAATGACGCGTACTGTAATATTTTTATTATATGAAAAACGTATTATCACAATTTTGTAACAGGGCATTTTTTTTCCCGTTTTGGCAACGGAAAGCTGAAACAAACTGAGCTATAAATTGAGCAGAGTTTTTCAAAATTTCTATACGTGGTTTTACTTCGGTTACGCAAAATTATTATACATACATTTAAAAAAAAAAAAATTCTAAAATTAACATAATACTTTATATTTCATCAAGTTTAAATTAACATGTGTTTATACGAAGACCAAACAGTTGGCTATTCAAACAATTTCATTGTGGCAAAATTTTAGATATAAACGAGTGAAATTGCTTTCTATAATAAATCGAAAACTTCTTCTTACCAAATTAAAATGAAAGATAAATAAACAGCATGCACTTATTCGTACACATTGTATACTTATTCGTACACATTCGTACACATTGTATTCGTAGTACATTGTAGAAAAAAATAATCCTAAATGACTTTTTTTCTAATTGTCGGATTTTCATGCATTAATTTAACTTTTTTTTTATGAGTACTGAGTGTACTAATATTGATATTAAGATACTTCTGTATAAATGGAATTTTACGATCCACCGAAAGGGATGTGTAGAGGACAAAATTGTTGATAATGGTAATTTTTGACTATCGTGAGTTGATCGTGAACAGTAGCATTGTGGTGAATGATATTGAATATAATTATCTTTAAGTTGGAGGGGAGGACTTCTCAAATCATAATTTGCTTAATCTCATAACATAAAGCCACTGAGAAGGGGGCTTAAGTAAACGATAGGTATCTCTAAAAAATTGTTGATTATGGTAATTTTCGAGGGTTAACCTCAAGCAACAAAATTATGCTAAATGATACTGAGTAATCTCTATTTTGAATGGATGAACTTCCAAAAATGTTTTTCTTTATCTGATAACATAAAGACGCAGAAAAGGGCAACAAATAATATTAAAAAAATTGAGTTATTTTAGATTTTAGTTTAATTAATTGTGTCAAGTTTTTGTTTAATTAATTGTGTCGTAATTGTGGGTGGTTGGTGTCGTTATATGTTTCTCACTTTTATGCATGATTTCGTAGCGTTGATTAACACTGATTTATTGATCATTTATTCTTTTTTTTCACCCCATACGAAGAACAGGTATTCAGCTAGTTAGTAATAAATCAAATATTATGTGCTAGATATAAATTATATTAAAAAAAATTCGAAAAACTCCAAAAATTGATTAAAAAAAAACAGACAAGGATATTATTATAAAATTAAAATACTTTGAACGAACGAGAAAATTTAAAATTTTTGTCCACAACTATAAATGCGTTTATCTGAAGGCAATTATAATAAGAAATATATAAGAACATTATTTTTAACAATTATTCATGAATTTTTATTGTTTTATTTATTAATAAGCAAAAGAATTTCAATTTTAAGTTTTACAAATTTTTAAAAAGCTTTAAACTATTAAATTTTAAGTAACAAAATCGAAAAATTGTTCGAAATCGACCGAATTTACGCTGAATTATGAAATTTCAAATTGATTATAGCTTTAAATTTTCAATCTCCAGAATAATTCGACTAATTTTGTTCAAATTTTGGGTTTTGTCATTTTAACTAATATAGTTTAAAATTATATTAATTTCTATACCTTTACGATTGAAATTTTATTAGACTATTATTAAATAAAAGAATAAAAAATAATAAATTATGAAAAATTATTTTTACATGTTTTTTGATGAAAGGATTTCAAAATTGTGCGCAAATTTTTCTTCTATTCACTTAAAAATAGAGTAAAAATTAAACTGATATAAAGGTGCCCAAACTTTCTTCCCCTCTCCTGACTGTATTTTTGGGGTTTCAAATTTTTTTTTTCAAATTTTATGTAATTTGGACACAAAAAAAAATTTAATTTTACGTCAAATTTCAACTTTACCTTCACATTTTATTAAAATCCAAGAATAATCTAAAATAATCTAAACAAAAAAATTAAATTCTTCTAAAGCTTAAATTATTTTCCGACAAAAAGAAATTCGGAAATTTTAATAATGATCTGTGATGATATTTAACAAAATTTTAATAATTATGTTCTAGCAAAAATTGAATGTAAAAACTGTTCAAATATTTATATTATATAATAATTGAGAAGAAATCAACTTTTCATTCGAAAATAAGTAGAGAAAATTAAATTCATATAGTCGTTAAATTATTTTCCATATAAAAATTTCATATGAAAAATATCAATATTTCTCTATGCACTGACAAGATGTTCCTTTCAGAAAAATCTAATATCAGACCTTATATATCCCAATGACTGTCAATTATTTAAACTTATTATTACTTATTAAACTAATCTAACTATTGAATTTTAACTTTGTTTCAATTACATAGTACTTGTTTGTAATCCTATCCAGCTATTAATCATACTTGATACTTTGTTGAGTTTTTCTCAGATTTTAAAGATTTTTAATTAAATAAAATAATAATAGATAATAAAAATCAATTTCTAAACATTTACAAATCCTTAATTAGAAATAGCAATGAAACTCACATTAAACTGTCCCATAAAAATAAGCATGACACATTTCCCTTAATTTTATAATTTAATTTATGGTTAATCTAATCTTTTTTTCAATGAATACACATTCAATCTTTCTTTTCAACGTGAATCCATTCGAGCGAAAATCAAGTTTTATAAGTATATCTTACTACAACTGCCTAAAACCTTTATAGTATAAATATATAACTGTTTCGACAGTTGTAGAAAGATGATATATTTATAGAATCCCATTCGACAACAGTTAAAGGCTTACTATTGTGTATTTTTCTTTATAAAATAGCTGTTGACTAACTACTAACTATAGATTAACCTTCTAAAGCTTAAAAATGAATTATAAACTTGGCAATAATTAACAGCTATTACTAGCTAAATTAGGATTTCCTTATTATTTTTTCGCGAAGCAAGAGGATGCATCTTTTTCCACAGGTTCTTTTATGGAACATTTATGACATGTAATGTTCCAGCAAAAAAAAAGAATAATATTTTTTATTAAAAAAAAAGTTTGTATATCTATAGAAGTTTTTGATACACACAACAAATAATTGCAACAATTTAAAAGAATCTCATACTTTCAGTCAAAACAAAGACATTTGGACACAATAAATCAATAGAACTTTCCTCAATATTTATATATAAATTACTTATAACCGCAAATTATGAAGCTGGGGAAGAAAATCATGAGCTCTTCCTAAAAAATATACATTCAAAAGCGGTTGCTATAGCTTAGATAAAAATAATTTAGACGAAACCTCTTTTATATCGAAAAATGAATTATGGCGTTTACGTTAAAAGCAAGAAGGGGGAAAATATTGATGTTAGCCTATTTGGAACAGAAATTGCTTCAAACAAAATGATTTATATCCATCTAAAAACCAAATTATTTTTTTCTTAAGAAAATCTGTGAGAATCTTCGGAGAATTCACAGTATTATCACTATAAATATAGAAAATGCTATAAGCGTTCTTTACTTTAGTTGTAAGAGACGTTTGGTATATATTAAAATTATCCTCCTTTGTAATTTCTTTTAAGTTAAAGCATTTTGGATAAATTGAAATGAAGGTTAGTGGTTACTTTTTTTCTTTTTTTTCCATTATAAAGCTACATTATATAATCATGAATATCGTATAATCATTATGATTAATGTACTCAATATAATCATTATTAATATAATATAATCGTTATGATCAATATAATCATTATGATTAATGTACTTAAATATATGATCATTATGGTTATATAATTAAGTACAAGAGTTTAGAAACCCTGGATACTAATTCGCTATAAGGCTTAATTCATAGCAAACGTTTAATATTTTAACAAAATTTAATAGAAAAAGCAAAAATTTGCTACTTTGCTTTCCGTTTCATAACATGCTCTCTCCTTGAAATTGGATCTGATTATAGAAATTTTATCTTTTTATGGACCACTGACCACATTTATTGTATCTATCTTTAACAACCGTTTCCTAAATTAATGCAAAGGATTCCTAATATTAAGAGTACAACGAATTGTGCATCAGTATATTGGATTTCTTACTGCTTTCCTGAATCGCATATTCTTTTTAAGTCGATGCGCATTATTTTATTTGAATTCGACAAACTCACAAATCAAATAATTGTTCTTCAGTTTAAGAGCTAAATTAATTTATTCTATTTAAGTTATATCGTAAATACTGCTTTCATTGAATGCTATTATTATTAAAATTTAAATTTTTAAATCACTTATTAGTTTTAGTACAAAATCAATAATTTCAACTCTAGTAGGGGAGAGTGGGGTCAATTGTAACATTTTTTACTTAACTATTTTTAACTAACAAAAAATCCAATATATTATTAGTATTAATTGACAGACGAGTAAAGTAGACTACTCTCTTAAAAAGAACGAGTGAAAATAACTCAACTTGAGTGCTATTTAACTCTTTCATCTAGAAAAAACCGGTCTTCTCATCTTGAGTTAAAATCACTCAAGTTATAGAGTTATATGGAAATAGCTCAATTTGAGTGAAAAAAATTTCCCTCAAACTTGAGTTATTTTCACTCGAGTTTGAGTGACTTTCAGTATTACCTGAGTGGATCGTTTTCACTCAAACTTAAGTGATTTTAACTCGTATTTGAGCGATTTTCAGTAAATTGCAGTCAAAATTTTTATTGTTAATATACAAAATGTTTGTATTTAGTGGTGCCATCTATCGTAAGCGATGGAAAATACTATAGTTTTTGTTTAAAAAAATTCCTTTTGAATGAAAGCCTTATATAGGAATTTTCTTTTTATCTTAACGATTGTTGAACTTGAATATCGAATTAGATAGTATCGTACTTTTGAAAGTTTTCGCTGTGAGCATCGACTCTGTGTAAACTGAGGATTCGAACTCGCTTCCCATCTGTCGTGAGATTGACCGATTAACCCTCTCGGCTACAGTCCTGTGTCAAGACGACTACAAAGAACTAATTACTTTCATAAGCTGGGTCTCGTTGGCGAGGATAAAGTTTTCATTTGTTAAATCAAATAAGGTGAAAACACAGTTAAAAATTTTTTTTCAGAGTTGACAGTTTGAATAGCAGCATTTTATGGTTATCCAATTGTTTTGATTGCATACGGTAAAACAACAATTAAATGCATTATTACTTACGAGTTTTTTTTTATGAAACATTCCTTATCACTGAAGATTTGAATTTTTTTTCCTTCCCTTAAGTTTCGTCATTTTTCTTTTAAGTTTAATTTTTAAAAGTAAGGAGCCCTAAACGAATTTTTAAAGTAAGCAGTTTTATAAATATTATGCTCATTTAGGTTCAATTGAAAATACTATGAGTTATTTTTTTCGAACAAATTTATTCGTTTAATTTATAAAGCTTTATTTTCAAGCAATAAAAAAGGTATATTCAGTGCCCCCCCAAGCACTTGGGCGCATTCATCCCCCCCAAAAAAAAATTTTTGCTAACTTTCCCCTTCCATGTTAACTTGTTGGAAATAGTGCTATGTTGCTTCTTTTATTTATGTACTTAAAAAAAAATTCTCTCGTCTAAATTCCCCCCCAAACTATTCGTTTTATTTAGTGTAAAAATCCCCCCCCAAGCTTTAAGTGGGCGCATCGTGCGCCCACCTTCCCCCCTGATGGGGGCCCCTGGGAATATTGTTTTAAATTGCCTAAATTTTTTTAAGACAAATTTCTGAAACTAAGTGAAATTAATTAATTTTTGAGGAAGACGTTTGAAGCTAAAAAATCTGGATTAAACACCCTTTTTCAAACTCAATTTTGCAAACTCTTTTGATATAAATTTGTTTAAAATCCAAACTATATATTTGTTTCGATTAGAAAAAAATAAGTATAATTTTTGTTCTGCAATAATCCTAGCTTAGTATGAATTCGAATAAAAGAAATAACTAATTAACATTAACTACTTGACTTTACTTTAATATTGTTTTTACCATAAACTTTGCTCAAACATAGTTTTCTTAAGTCAAAAAGAAATAAATAACAAAAATTTATAAAAACGACATTTTTAATAAAATTATTAAAATACAGAAATATTTAAATACCTAATTTTAGGTATATTTTAAACTAATTAAATTGTATCGCTTCTGAATTATAAATAATTACATCAAATAAATCAAGCATGTATTTTATGAATTTTAACTATTGTGAATATAGATAGTGTACGTTATTTCCGTCATCAATATATATGTTTAGAATTTTTACCTAATTGTAAGAAATTAATATATAATCAAAAAGAAAAAACTTTATAAAAATTTAATATACCAGCCAGGAAAACAAGATTGAAGACATCAAACTCCTTCAATTTTACAACAATGCCAAGTAACTGCAGTTTTTCTGCAGATTCATCAGAAAGTATACTTCTGAAACAATGACTGCATAATTATTTCAAATTTACTGCAGAATGACCACGGATTTAAAGTTTCAGTTTTTTCTAAATTTATGATTTTAAAGTGACCTCACTTAAACTACAGTAATTTTGTAGACAATAGCTAAAAGTTTTTTCGAAATAAACTACTGAGAAATTACTTCTCATTAGCTGCAAAATAACTGCAGTGTTTTTACAGTTAAGATTGCACTACAGAAAATTTGCAGTTAACTCTAGAAAAACTACGAAATTACTTCAATTCTGTAGAAAAACTACAGTTTATTTTCATCTGGGATGTAGGTATATAAATTCAAATTGAACTATATTTCATAATAAATATTATTTCTAATTCTGCTCCTATTTTTTTACTATTAATCTATAACTATTGAAAAATTTTAATTTATTTGCATTTTCAAATACTTTAATTAGCATTGTATTTTTAATTAAATATTAATTCTGCATTTTCAATTTTGCCTCGAAAATTGAACTTGAAGAAAAGGGGTAAGAACTTTTATGCTAGCAACAAAGGAAAAATAGTTTGTATAATGTGATAAATAAAAAAAAAATTGCCTCGAAAATTGAACTTGAAGAAAAGGGGTAAGAACTTTTATGCTAGCAACAAAGGAAAAATAGTTTGTATAATGTGATAAATACTTTATGAAATACGAAGATAGTATTAATTCTGAATTCCAATTAAATAAACGCTAAAAGCAGGATAAAAGCAGAAAAATTCAAAATACTGCATTATTTTTTTAAATATAATATTTTACACTTTTTATTTGAATGATATATTTATAATAAAATGCATTGAACATCAGAAGATTCTGATTTGAATGAATGGATATTGGAAAGGTGAACTTTCATAAATTAAAGACAGTCAACTTTATTAATAGAAAGCAGTTTAAATAACAGCAATTATAGACTGTATTAACAATAATTTCGTAAATATCTTTTATAAAAGAAGTATGGAATGATATGAAATTAATTATCCAGAAATGTTTTGTACCAAAATTATACATCAAAAAACTAAAACAGGGATATAAATTTATTATATTAAAATAAAATGTTAAAACTTTAATATGAAGTCTGAAAAAATTCTAAAACTCTTATCAGATATAATATATTCCCACATGCTTTGACAAAGATTCTAGCATGGAATCAGATTTTTTTAATATTCCATAATCATCCACAATTAACACTTTCAATTTTAATAAATTTTTTTGACAATAATTTAAATGAATAATATTTTATTGAGAAACGCTGAAAAACAGCTAATTTAAATGGAATGTGTATATAACACATTCAAAATAAAATTATTTTCAAAATAAAAGCAACAAGGTATATCTACTTACTAAAAAGTAAAACAGCGTCTTCTTCAGAAATACCGTTGTGAACTAAAATTGTTTTAATTCTTCTTAATTCAAAATATTAAATGACATATTCTCCAGAAAAAAAATTAAACGTAAAATAAAAACGAAGACATAATCTATTTAGATCACAGAACATAAAAATTTTATTAGATTTATTATCGTTTGCTTTTTGAAATAAAACGATAGAAATTCCAGCTTATAGCTCGCACACAATTGAATAATGAATAAATCACTCAAGTTTGATCTAAAAGCACTCAAATATTGCTTAATAAATACCACTCAAGTTTGAGTAAACGCAACGCAAGAATTTCGCTCAAATAAGAATGTATTTCACTCAAGTTGAGTTAAAAAAATTTAACTCTTTTTTGAGTAGGGGAAATAACTCTTTCATTTTAAGAGAGTATCCTCTACTAGAAAAAAAATAAATACCTTATTTTAAATGCTATTATATTAGTTATTAACAATGTTTGACAGTCGTGCACTTGTTACAATTGTCCCCACTCACGGGGTCAATTGTAACAGTTCATAAATTCAACTAAAACAAAGTTAATTATACATATTATCATAGTTGTGATATATTTTTTATTGATCAAAATAGTAGTGATATTTTAGGAGTAAAAATAATAACGAGCAGAGACCTAAAGGGTTAAACTTTTAACTTTAAGGGGTTAAAAATTTTAATTTGTGCTGTGAAAGGTGACAAATAAAATAATGCACATGCAACATAATATAAATGATATAGGAAACTATTGGTGGTCCTTAAAGAGTTAAGTAATGGTTTGTAAACATAAGATTATTTATTTTCAGCTGTTACAATCGTCCCTTTACTTATTGTTACAATCGTCCCCAAGACGCCATTATAGCTTCATTTGTTAAAAACAATGCTAGTTAATTAACAAAACTAATCTTCTTTTTCTGAAATGTTAATTAAGGTGTCCACTTACATATTCGGTTAATAATTTTTATTTGTTTAAGCAAAATTACTCTGTTACAATATAATATTCTAATACCAAAAAAAGTACTTACGTAGCGTGAACATATCTTTTGGGATGTAACTCTTTCAAAAGTACATGAAAATGGTTGCCAGCAGGGGTGTACATGTAGATTTATTAAATACACCTTGTGCGCTCCCTGGGATATAAATCTGGAACCCGACACTCGAAATTTTTGCTCTGTTACAATCGTACCCTGTTACAATTGATCCCACTCTCCCCTACTACTTAAGAGATCAAGAAAGTAGTTCAATACTTAAAAATTTTGAAACAGTTTTAATTATTATTATATTAATTTATAATATATGATATTAATTTATATTATATTATATAAATTTATAATATATGATATTAATTTATATTATATTAATTTATATTATGCTAATTTATATTATATGATATTAATTTAAATTATATTATATTTATATGAGATTAATTTAAATTATGTTATATTCATATTACATTAATTTAAATTATTATATTAATTTGTACTCTAACTGCATTAAAAATGAAAATATTCTTATTCTTTTCTCAAGAGCTTTTTGTGTTGTTCCTTTACTTTAATACCTATTTCTTTTGGTGATTTTTTTTCTCTTAACTGTGCGTTTAAATGCTAACGAGGAAAAAAAAATATTTTCTCTAAACCTGTATTTCGATATAGATATTCCTTGTGTTATTTATATTTATTTAAGATTAGCTTTTAATTAAACATTTACTCCAAAAATTCTTATTGATAAAATTATATTGATTTTATTGTATTTTGCAAAAATGTTTGCATGATTCCAGGCAAATATATATATATATATTTATTTTAAAAATTCCCATGAAAGATATTATTTATGAAAATTGTACACATATTGTTAAATAGTTTCAAGTTTTAAAGTATAAGCAATGTTTAGAAAATGATACAAATTGAAACAACAATTTTAAACATTTTGGGTGTAATAATTTTGTTGCCTAAAGAAACCAATTAAAAAGGAAAGTCGGATATAGCTTCAAAAATCAAATATATATTTCATTTCATTAATTATCAGTTTTTTATTTCCATAGTTTTAATAGATGTTAAGGAGTTTATAAGTAGCAAAATCTTAAATAAATGGCTTTTTGACAACTTTCCTATTTTTAAAATATGTTTCCTAAAATAAAATTAAACCTTTCTTTACTAATTAATAAACTATATTAAAAAATAAAAATAAAAAAGTTTTTTGTTAAAGATAAGAAAATTAATGAAATATAGGGGTGACAGACTGAAAATATTCTGCCTTGTAAACTTTATGGAAAGAAAAAAAAAGTTTTAAACAAAGATTTCTCACATAGGATTTCAATATATTAACTTTAGAGTTTTCAAGTCTGAAGTTTTTTAATTATGAGAAATTTCGCAGAAGTAAATCTCGTAAAAGAATTAAATAAATAGTTGTAAAATTTTAAGTTAAGCTCGAATTTTTTTCTGTGGCATATGCACTATAACCATATCGATGTAATTCAACTTGTTGATGATAACCCAAAACTTTTCTCTGAATTCTAATCAATGCAACTCTGAATTAAATATTTTACTCAATAAATGCAGTAAAGAGAAAATGAATGGTAAAAACATTTTCGCTTTTGCATAACAATAATGAAAAAAAAATAGTAATGCACAAAAACACAAAAACAGCACTCCATAAAATTCAGAATGATATGATTTTTCACTATATAATACAGTAACAACATTTTATTTTTTAAGTTACAATAATGAAAAATAGAAAATAATACACTATGTAAGAAATTCTAAAAGCAGCATTCAATAAAGTGCAAAGTGATTTAAAAGATCTCTATCTTAACTTCATGGAATATATACTTATTAAATCTGGATATTTATATTCAGTATGAACTCAAAGTAACCTAACGCACTTTTTGAATCAATAAAGCATGCGTCACTTATAAAAAAATCGACATATTTGTTTGCAAACGTAAAAATAAATAGGCATTAAGATCAGGTATTGTATATAATCATTAAAAATCCAACTTACATTTCTATGAAAATATAAAATAACCAGTAAAAAATAATATTTCAGCAATAAAAAATCTTAACTTAAAGAACGTAACAAGGCGTTAATAATGAAAACCATAAACAAAAAAATTAACAAATAGCCATAATTAATTATAATTGGAAAATAAATAAACCGTAGCCATTTCAGAATTTTCCTTATCCTATTATATCATTATCAATATTCATTATCAATATCAATTACTATATGTTTTTCTTTTCCCAGCCAAGAGAGAAGAAATTACACGAAAAATATTCCTTAGGAAGAAAACTAAAACTTTCTTCAAAATTGAACTATTTATTGGGCATATAGTAACATAAATAACTTGATAAAAGTAACAAGTTGATCTATCCTAATTTTTTAGATCCAATTATTTCTCAAAATAACTTATTTTTAACATTGTTTTTGTGTAAAAGATATTTTGAAGAGTTTAGAATAATTTTAAACAGAAAAGAACAAAATATGTACCCGAAATGAATATATATAGTTTGTCTACGGTAAGAACTCCCCCTACCAGAAAGTCAGGCACCGTCTGCTGCTGTGGAAACAAGAATAGTGCATTTCAGAGAGGATAGTTTCTTATCTTTAGCACTTTAGGGCTAACACAATAGACCGAAGAAAAAGATTTTCTTTCTATCGCCTACCCGAGCCAAAACCTATACTTAACAATGACCCCACACCCCTACTTGAAATAGTTATACCTCGTTACCATAGTCACCGCCATGGCTCCAGATGAATTGCTAGGGGAGTTCTTACTTTAGACAAACTATACCTTGTCGATCACTCCAAAGTCTAAAAGGTTTTGTTATGTTTCGGTAAATTTTGGCTCTCGACCCATCAGAGAATGTTACACATAATATGTCGTAGCTCTCTAACGAATTTAAATGGAAGTAACTCTAGGTTTTAGTGCTTTAAGCAATGAACGTAAACTTCCGTGACTAACGGCACATGCTGCTCTTCATTGTTTTGATGTATAAGTATTTTCTTAATAAAGATTGCCTAAACGACTTCGAATTTAAAGTCACCTTTTAAAAGTTGTTTTAGTAACTTTTTAAAAAAAATTCTTGAAAATAAAAATCGGATATAAAATAGATGTCAGAAGAAAACCTCCTAAATATGGAATAAGAATACTCTGAGAAGTAGGTCTTTATTTTTAAATTTTTTATTTATTTCGTAATAATTTATTTTAAATTTATAAGAATTATAAGGAACACACTTTTTTTCGAGGTTTTTAGGAGATGGAAATGATTTCCCTTTAGTTCTATTTATCTTTTATCGTTTATTTTTATCTTTTTCCTGCTATTTTGTAGATTGCTTGGAATCTTGGTGTTAGTTGGTCTACGACTTTCATTCTAGTATACCTTGTACAAAGAATGAGCAGGATTGCTTGCTTCCCACCATATCATCCTCACTTTTATACCCAGACAATCAGCGGAATAAGTTCTGGACCTTCTCGCCCAAAGGCGTTTCGACCAAATTTGCTACCAATGCCAGTGTAAGTTTTTACAGATATTTATAACCATTTTCAGCAACGAACCAGAAGAAATTCGTGCTTAACATTCATTATTGCAAATAATCAATTTGATTCACAATTCAGTCATTCACTGCATAAATAGATTAATCCCACTTTTTTTAAATCTCTTGAGTATCAAAATACTGGTTTCTATTATTACCTTTTATATTTACTTGAAGGCTCAACCTTCAGCTCGAGCAGCCCTCCAACCCCATGCTTGTTTCTCATTAATCATTGTTTTTTTAAGTCAATATTTTTAAAAAAAACAATGATTATTTTGTTAATAGAATATATATATAATTATTATAATTTGATGCAACCACATTTTCTATCGTAATCAAAGGAATGATTACCTGCATTTAAAAGTAATCAACTGTACAAAAAAATTTGTGATGTAATAAAAGGAAATTAAAGTAATTTTACTAGTTTGTGATATATAACAAAAATCTTATGTCATTATATTAACTTAAACGGGAAGCGAATTTTAACTCTCTTGAATTAAGTTATATTTTTTAAAAATTTCAATAAAAGTGTTACGATGATATACTTGGCAACATCTAACTTTTCCCTCTATCTCTTTTATTTATTTATTTTTCGTTATATTCTACATTAACTCAAGCATGTAGAATAAAAATTTCGAAAGTGATAAATAAAACTTTCTACAACAATGGATAAAGCGGGAAAAATTCTTGACAAAAGTACTTAAAATTGATATAATTTTCGAAAAACTTGGAATTTATGAAAACTTTGTTTTAAGTTCGTAAACAAAAATGAGCCTTTTTGCACTGTAGTTTCATTTCCACGGCCTGTAGAGTGGCTCAAATGATATTTTTTACTGCTTGTTCTACAGTTAATAATTCTTGAACTACATATCGAATGTTTTTTTTCATCGTACTTCCTGTGCATTTTTTTATGCACCATTGTGCTTTCAAATTTTTAGGACTTTTAATTTTTACGTAACGGAACAGAAATACAATGTAAAGTTGAACGCTCAAATTACGTAACGATTATTTAACATAGGAAAAGCACGATTATTTAATATAGGAAAATCAATAAATACATGATAAATTTTCCAAATAATGAAAATTAATATTTTTAAATGACAAAATTGCAATTAAAAATTTATACTATAAAGAAAATTTTTAAAAATAATGCACATTATTTCATTTTTCCATTTTTTGCTAATCACTTCGTATTTGAACAACTCAGTTGTTGAGCTTAGTCAATAAAAATGTTAATGAAATTTATAAAAAAGCGATCCCATTATTCTGTGTTCTTTTTAAGAATATGTCTTAATTATTTTGCCAAGTCAATAAAGTTTGGAGATCTCAGGGGATAATTAATTGACAGCCTTAATTGTTTTTAGTACTCATTCGTTTCAGAGGTACGGAGTAAATCGTCAAACTATTACTGACGCCAATTATGCTTAATTAATTTTGATAATAGGTTTTACTGGTTGTGATAGTAGATAATAAGTGGTGTGGTAATGGGTACCAAAAATACAATTATAAGGGCAGTAGTAATAGATTTTTTCCGACCTCTGAAGCAGATAAATATCGTATTTTCTGTTTGGTGAAAGGCTTTCAATGTTTTTAGTAAACACCTCTCACTATATCATAACTATATACTACTATTATAAATCTTCATTTCCTTATGAATTCTGAATATGTATTAATGAAAAGCTGATTTTTTTAAAAGAAATTTTCGTTTACGCATGAAATAAAAGTTAAAAATAACGCAAAATTACACTTTTTCATTTACCTTAAGCATTCAAACTATTTTTAAACTCACACAAATTGATAAACCTAAGTTTTGTCAAAATTAGCACAGTTTTTGTTAACTTACTAATGTTACAAAATTTTGAATTTGATTATTCTTTCTCAATTTAATTCAATGCAGACATACAATCGGCCCAAAAACATAGAAGTTTCTGAATAACTGATATTTTCAATCTGAAGAATAACATTTAAAACTTGAATGTCCATTCATAGCTCATTAACCATTAACATTAGTTAGTTACGAAATAAGACTTTGCCAAAATAGAAATTTGTCTCACAAGCTAAGAAATGGTGCAATTTATAGCCCATTCCATGTAATGAGAATAGATATGCGAACAATTCAAAAACGCGCCTGTATTTCCTTACAGGCAACTAAACCATTCCGTCACTGCTTGCATTGCTCCTTTTTTAAAATAAAAATTGAGCTATGACTTTTCTAGAGCTGTTCTCTTTATTGCAGGTTCCCAGAAAAGACAGAAGTCATTGTGATAAATGACCACCCGGGACAATATCATCACCACCACCTCCACCATCATGTCCACAATCACGGCCATCGTCCGAACTCAGCACCAAATTTTAGACAGAATCACAGGCATACTCATATTCACAAGCCAGCCATCGATCTCAAGAAAAATCACAATCATATATTCTCTCATTCCTATAAACCTTGGCCAACACCCAGGCATAACCCAACTGTAGTTTATCATCATCCTCAAGACCATTCCAATGAGCATGAGCATACCCATGTTCATTATGATTATTCACACAATGGCATTGGTGATTGGGAGCACCATGCGTCGAACATTCACAATTTCAGAGTGGATAAAAATAATATTCTCAACAAAGAAGGGAGTACGAACTTTAAACATATGGCCGTATTTAACAGAAATCCCGACTACAACACTCTAACAACACCTAGTCCAGATTATGAAAGTTACAGTTTAAGAAGCAGAGGACTTCCAAATAACAACAGAAATCGCAATAAAGAACTTTATTTTCATAACAGTTTCAAACCAAGCTTAATTCGGCCTACTGAAGCAAGCACTGTTACTTGGACACCAAAAGATTTTGCGTTAATGCCGGGGAATTTTACTGTTGGAAGCTTGCTCTTTTAACCTGTTGAATATTGTAAGAAATGTAAAGTACTACACTGTGATGTTGATTTTTGTTTTTGAATTTCAATACATAATTTTCAATAGGTTTAAAACGTTTTTATTTACAATTAAACGAATAATGAAAATAATTTTTTAAACTTTTTATAATTTTTTATTTATTTTTTTAACATGCTTACTAAGCAGGAAAAAAATATTAGTTCATTAGAAGACCAATCAATTTCCAAATAACAACTACAAAAGAATTTTTTTGCGATCTTTAAGTTCTAGGACTCAATCTTAATGGCTCGAGAGAGTGACTTCAAATGTGCTAATTAATTAGTGCTGACGATATTGTACGTTACGAAATCAGACACAAAAACGTACTCTGAATGAACTTCCTTTATTTCGGTGGATTCGGATTTTTAACCGAAAAAAACTTTGAAAAAAAACTTTTAGTAAATATTTATTATTTTTTATTATTTTATTTAGGAATAGTCGAAAAATTTTGAATTCTACTTTATACTGAACTGTAAGATATACGAATTTTTTATATTATTTTGAAGAATGCAAATTTACATGACAAAATACAAAATTTGAGCGAAATCGGTCAAATAGTTTCTGAGAAATCGAATTTTAAATATACGACTTTTTTAAAATTTCATTC
This sequence comes from Parasteatoda tepidariorum, assembly GCF_982258835.1. Classification (NCBI taxonomy): domain Eukaryota; kingdom Metazoa; phylum Arthropoda; class Arachnida; order Araneae; family Theridiidae; genus Parasteatoda; species Parasteatoda tepidariorum. Next base: position 45,503,675 of record NC_141760.1, on the reverse strand, counting down.
ACTTCATCCTTTCGAAAAATATTGATTGAGTCCTAGAACAAATCAGTAAAGTTTTGAAGAGAAATTCAAAAAAATTTAATCCGATCATTAGATCATAAGTAATGCAGGGTGGTTCGTTTATTTTTGCACGCTGTACATTAATGCAAAATGTTCGAAAATCAAATAAGAAGGCAGTTTTATAATTTTATAAAAAATTTTGACTCGAAATATAAAGTTTCATAATCTCAAACAATGTCTGAAAATCTAAAAAAGTAATTGTACAATATAATTACTAAAATATTTGCAAATCATGAATTATTAAATTAAAAAATAGATGTAGTATTTTTCTTCTGGGTATTTCAGAAACATTTTATACAAAAAAATATATAATAAAACTAGTTTTTTAACAACGACACTCTGTTACAATTACGATCTTAACAAAAATTTATATTTTTCAAAAACTTATTCAACCTTATGACTGCTTTTCTTTTCTTTTTTTTATTCCTAGAACATTTATTTATTCTTCTTTTTTGTACAAAAATCACTTCTTCTTTAAAATATTGTTTGACATAAAATGAGTTGACAATTATTTGCCATCAGGTGCACGCATTTCCTTTAAAACCAAAATTATCTTTTTCTTCTTCTACTTGCTCTATTTTTTTTTAAAAAACTTTTTTTTATTTCTTTTTTTTTTGTCTGTTAAGTTTCAGAAGACTACATCAACTAAAGATTTAAATAATCATCCAAATCCAGTTTGTCTGTTTCTCATCTTAAACATTTGGTAAGGAAAGAGTTGATGAAAATATTAAATTTATGCGTTTATATACTCTACAAATATAATTGCTTTTCTAGCAGAAATGAAGGTGTTTGTTCGATGAGAATTACATAAATAAAAATGATAAATATGTAAAATTATAAATAAATAAAATTGTAAATAAATAAAATTATAAATAAATAAAAAATAAAATAAAAGATAAGAAAAGCTACCATGCATCCAGTGAGATAGCATCAGAATGTTACTAAAAATAAGTGAGAATGTGCATAACTATAATTTAGTCGATTGTCCAAACAAAACGTCAATATTTGGCCAATCAAAAAAGCATCTTATTTCACAACATGTTGTTCAGCAGACAAAGCTAAACATACACACATGGATTTCTATTTTTGTGAAATAGTGTTTATTGAAATATGTTATACTGTGAATAGTGTTATTTTGTGAAATAGTGTTAGTGTGAGTAGTGTTATAGAATGGATTCCTTAGTGTTTCTAAACACTTTACTGCCAATTTAAACCTTTATGTTCCCTTGTGACTGAATTTTCTTTGAGAAGTGCGCGTACTCACTCTTAAGAAGTATTTCTACAAAAAAACTTTTAAAAATTGATTTTTTTTTCTATTTTTGCATAATCTAAAAATATTACAAATAAATTATCATAGGGCCGGGATAGCCTGGTCGGTAGGGCGCTGGGCCCATATCCAAGAGGTCGTGGGTTCGATCCTCGCCCGCCGAAGACTCCCCGTGTAGTAAATGGTGACTGATGCACGTTAAATCTGTCGAGTCTCAAAGTCCTCCATGTTCCCACAACAAATCAATACCTCTGGGGGTACTGATCCAGGAGTTTCCTTGTCTTCTGGATTGGTTCAAAATTACAAGGCTACGGAGTTGAACGTAAGTAGTCGTAAACCCATGAAATTGGGTCGGCTGTTCAACGACGGTTATAAAATAAAAATAAAATAAAATAAAATAAATTATCATACATATCTTACGAATCAAACACTTTAAGTATAGACTTTCAGTGCTAACTCACGCAATTTTAGGTCAAAATATTTCGATACCATGTTTCAAAGCCAGCTGGAATGTTCTTTTTACGAAACAAAAATGGCAAAATCAAGTTGTTGTCAATCATAGTTGTGAATACATTCAATTTTCGTTTCACCCATTCTCAAGTCAAGCAGTGAGATTTAAAAATTAGTTCCAAATAAGTTTTTAAAAAATTAGATCCAAAAACTAACGGTATTACTGTTATTATTATTTTATTTTATTTATTATTTTATTTTTTTTATTTTTTTATTTCATTTCATTTTATTTTATTGTAAAATCAGAATCAGATCTTTTGCAAGGAATATACACTTTTACTCTGCATAGGGCCTTTATTCCCTATTAATCAGACCCTGATAGAAAACTATTTGTAGTAAAAATTATATATATATATATATATATATATATATATATATATATATACACCGAAAAGCCATTACATTATGACCACCCTCCATCTATAACAATGGGCTCACCCAGGTTTTCATGGTTTCTCGCCCAGGAACAATGTTTGGGGCACATTAGGACCCAAAATCCTCATAGAACAATCCCTGACGTCTGTAAGCTACTTGAACATAGTTGCAGACCAGGTTCACCCATTCATGGCAACAGTTTTTCCTGCAGGGTATGGTGTTTACCAACAGAATAATGCACCAGGTCATAAGGGTCGAATCGTCGAGTAACATTCCACTGATTTTCAAGTCATGTCTTAGCCCCCAAATTCACCTGACCTTAATCAAATAGAGCATTTGTGGTCCTACTTGGAAAAACCGAATTCGAGCTGGCACGCTACCCCCTCGCAATGTGAGGGGGAATTGCGGGACCAGTTGGTGAGTGCTTGGTACCAGATACCTCAGGCTACCTATCAGCACCTTGTGGAATCAATGCCACGGCGGGTGCTAGCAGTTTTGACGGCTAAAGGTGGTCCTACATGTTATTAGCAGGATGGTCAAAATATAATGGCTCTTCGGTGTATTTGTACTATATAATATATATTTTTTTTTCATACTGCGCAAATTATGGTCGAACCTTCAAAAAAATATTAGGAAAGCTTTAACCAAATAATAAAATTACGTAAATATATATATATATATATATATATATATATATATATATATATATATATATATATATATATATATATATATATATATATATATATATATATATATATATATATATATATATATATATATATATATATATATATATATATATATATATATATATATATATATATATATATATATATATATATATATATATATATATATATATATATATATATATAACAATTCAGCTTGAGACATCTTTCATGTTTCGACCATGACAGACTATATTGAAATAAAAAAGTTTATCTATTCAACAGGACTAGAAAAACTATGGATGATATTTAATTTGCCTCTCGTAATTTGGATATGAATAAATGATTTTGTTAAGATTCTCTGCAACACAAAATTCTAGAAAATGGTTAACCCTTTGACACAGAATTTTTATTGATTGCATTTTTCATAATTTTGTATTAATTCACGTCAAAATAAGTAAACAATATTGTGCTTAGCATTTAAATAATTTATGGTTGCGAAATACAGCAGGAAACATTGGTGTCTTTTTCTGCGTTAAATGTAAAATATTCAAAACACGGCTGACCACCTAACAACAGTTCTTGAAATTTGCACTTATTAGAAGCTATTTATATTTAAAAGAAACAATTATTCGTCATTGGAATTTCTTTACATTTCAAAATCAATCATCGACAAATTTTCGAAAATGAATTAACTACTTTTCAAAGTACTTTTCTGTATTTTATATTTTAGTACAAATATAATACCGATTATCTAACAGATTTCTTCAGTATTTGTTAAACTGTTTTTTATAGTTAAAAAACTATTTAAACCATTATTAACACTTTATTAAACAAAATATATTTTTGCTTGTAATTAGAATGTCAAAAAAAAACTATTTGCAAGGGACACCGGTGTCCCATCTGCGTCAAACGTCTAAAGGTTTTACGAGAAAAATTATTTTTACAGCAGTATTTTAAAAAGGCCATACCTTTATTTCAATTACGTTGCAAATAATAATAAGTGTTTTCACTTTCACGGCATGAAAATTACCATAACTTCAATACATAATAGCTTTTTCTGTTTACATAAAAACGATTTTATTTATGTAGCAGTATTTGGAGCATTCAAAACATTACAAAAGAGGAAATCGTGCATTACGTGGGAAGAAAATAACGCAATTTACTCACATTCAGTGAGTGATGGTCATTAAAACGCGAAAAGTTAATGTTTGGCTAAATTTCTTTTTTCATTCTTTCATTTCCTAATTCCGAAGGCATCAATTCTTAATGCGGTTATTTACTCTCATTTTTATTGCTGTAACTTTTAACCGTGATAATTCTTACATTCAGTGGAGGTTTTTCCATTAAAAACAGAGTTGGTAACTGTACCATAGAACTGGAGTACGACGCGGGCTATTCAAAATAATATTAATTTCTAAATGGATAAATAGATTTACGAAAAAAAATCAAGCAATAACAAGGCTTACAATTAAGACTTACAGCATTGAAAATAAAATCCAATAAATAAAAAAACATATATTTTAACTTAAGCTAATAATGGCTCTTAATTATCATCACGGCATTAAAGAAATATCAGGCTAAGACTAATTTTTGAACTGTAATTTGCTTACATTTTAGCTAGCTGAATACCCGTTCTTAGTATTATACGGATTGTAAAAAAGTAAACAATCAATATATTGTTATAGAACAGCACTACGAAATCATGCACAAAATTGACAGACATATGAGTCGCTCAGAAGCCAAAGCGGTTAAGTCCAAAACACAGAAATTGAGAAAATTAATGTTTTCTGATACATTAGTTTTTAAAATTCTTGGTTTAATAATTTAATTAGAAAAGTGTATAAAGTCTTTTTTCGAGGTGTAAACTCTGCAAAAAAACAAGATATGTACAGGATGTCTAAATAAAAACGTAAGTATTTATTGAAATAATGACAGCATCTTGAAAATTTTAGGACTTATACCTTTTGGCAGCTGAAAAAGATAAGAAATTTATGTAAAAAAATACATATAAAAAGTGGACTTATTCACAATGGCTTCTGAAATTATTGTACAATATATTCAGAAGCTATTAAAAAAAGGGCTGTCTAACCTAGAAAAAATTAACCAACGAGTTAATCCTTTAATAACTTAGAAGATTATTATTTATTTCATCAAAATTTCCAAAAATCAGAAAATATCAAAAAATGGACTTAACCGCATTGGCTTCTGAGCGGCTCATATATCAACACAGTGAATAAAGCTAAAACGATTAAATTTTTTTATTTATTATATTCTATCCGTCTCGGTTGCTTTACGTTATTATATTTTATTTTATTTTATAACCGTCGTTGAACAGTCGACCCAATTTTTGGAGTTACGACTACTAATGTTCAACTTCGTAGCCTTGTAATTTTGAACCCAATCCAGAAAACAAGGGAACTCCTGGATCAAGTATTGGAAGAAATTTGCCTTCCTGGAGGACTTTTTGATGGAACTAACCCGCATTTGCGTTACATGGACAGGATGACCACAAGAACCTCCCCCGGTCAGTCTGACGGCAAGGGGACTCTAACCCATGATCCGTCTACCACTGAGGATATTTCACGTCACCACTGTGGTCGGTGCAAGCCGGATGCGGAATTCGTATCTACCAGCTATTGCCGATAGTCGAACCCGGTTCACCTCATTGGAAGGCGAAAGCTCTATTCCCTGAGCCATCGCGGCTCACGTTGTTATATTTTATTATATTCTATATCCCTCGTTGAGCAGTCGACCCAATTTTGGGTTTACCATTACTGATGTTCAACTCCGTAATCTTGTAATTTTGAACCAATCCCGAAGACAAGGAAACTCATGGATCATTACCCCCAGAGGTATTGATTTGTTATGGAAACATGGAGGACTTTGAGACTCGACAAATTTAACGTGCATCAGTCACCATTTACAACACGGGGAGTCTTCAGCCGGTGGGTATCGAACCCACGAACTCTTGGACATGGGCCCAGCGCCTACCGACCAGGCTATCCCGGCCCTACGTTATTAAATTAAGCAAAACACGTTTTTAGTAGTTCCTCCCACTAGAATAAAGGACAACTGTATTGAATATTACTTAGCATTAGTTGTTGATGCCAACTGATGATGTCAAAATTCATCTCAATCAGATTTTCTCCGGTACTTATTCCTTCAAAGGGGCCATAAAAAAACCTCTTTCCACAGTATCTATAAAGCTTTCAAGTATTGATACAGTTTTAATATGTGTCAAATATGCTAACATGATACTGTATTAGTACATTTCGTACCTATTAAAACTGAATTAATTACCTTAATACCAGCAGTGCTTATTATCAAAATTAACTAAGCAGCATTGGCGTCAGTGAAATAACGATTTTATACGATAATAATGAATGACAATTATAATATTTGTTGAATTTTTACGTTTCTCCAAAACTCACTGTCAGATTTAGAGGTCTATAAAGAACAGATAGACATCAGGCAGGCAGGCATCCATTTTTACATATATAGATAAAAAAAAAAGTGTTATCGAGACAAAAGCATGACTGACTTACAAAAATAAGTAAAGGGCTTATAAGTTTCGACGAAATCAAATGTAACATGATCTAACAGCGTGCAAGTCCAAAAGCTAGGGAACAAACACATTTTCGCAGAGATTTCAAGAATAGTGAACCAAATTAAGTGAAATTTTGTATGAAAATGCATTAAAATATGATAAAAGCGATAGTTACAAAAAGGTAACGGAAGGAACTCAAGACTATAGCAAAAAAATGGAGGTTAAAATTCCTCCCTACTTTCCAAATTTCAGAACTCCACAAATAGTTCTGGAGTTATAATAGAGACACGAGCAGCAAACTCTTTCTTTTATTATAATAGATAAAAATTCAACCAAAATTATCTATACTTAATATCCAGATTCTAACTTCCTAACTGTAAGAATATAAAAGACGTCAAACATTAAATGCTACAAATTTTTTAACATCAATATTTAATACCCAGGGGGTGTCTCATCTGGGCATAAAAAGTAAAAAGACATCAATCATTAAGTGCTACAAATTTTTTAACATCAATATATAATACCCAGGGGATGTCTCCCTGGGCGAAAAAGTAAAAAAACGTCAATCATTAAGTGCTACAAATTTTTTAACATCAATATTTAATACCCAGGGGATGTCTCCCTGGGCATAAAAAGTAAAAAGACGTCAATCATTAAGTGCTACAAATTTTTTAACATCAATATTTAATAGCCAGGGGATGTCTTCCTGGGCATAAAAAGTAAAAAGAAGTCAATCATTAAGTGCTACAAGTTTTTTAACATCAATATTTAATACCCAGGGGATGTCTCCCTGGAAATAAAAAGTAAAAAGAAGTCAACAAATTTTTTAACATCAATATTTAATGCCCAGGGGATGTCTCCCTGGACATAAAAAGTAAAAAGACATCAATCATTAAGTGCTACAAATTTTTTAACATCAATATTTAATACCCAGGGGATGTCTCCCTGGGCATAAACAGTAAAAAGACATCAATCATTAAGTGCTACAAATTTTTTAACATCAATATTTAATACTCAGGGTATGTCTCCCTGGGCATAAAAAGTAAAAAGATATCAATCATTATGTGCTATAAATTTTTTAACAGCAATATTTAATAACCAGATGGTACCTGAGCATAAAAATTTAAAAGACGTCAAATAATAAATGCTACAAACATAGTATACAGCATCAAAAAATTACTTCTATATTTTACGCCATTCTGCCATTTTTTGTTAGTCACTTTTAATTCATTAGAATAAAAGTGCGCCATTCTTTGTTTTCTAATTATTTTTATTTAATTAACTTTTTAATGAAATCATGTCAAATTAGGTGTTAAAGGTGGTAATTATGTTTTTTGCAAAAGGACTCTAACGATGAACGCCGGAAGTCACAACTTTCTTTTTCTACATAGAAATTCACTGGAGCGAAAAAATTAATGATTCATATATAAATGCCAGTGGCTAATCTTTAACCATTTGGTTGCCACCCATCCATGTAAACAGCTTCCTAACCGTGGTAAGTTCTACAACCTAAGATATTAAATTAAAAATTAAATTGAATCGACAAAAATTGAATTAAATTGAAAAAAAAAATATCGCATTTAATATTTGCAATTTCATAACGTGAGAAATTATTTCAAAAATGAAATAAAATGGGCATATTTTGATTTGCAAATATGATGGAAGGTCTCATGTTCCTTTTTTTCACAGAAACTTTTAAATACAAAAACTATTTACGCAATTTTCCGTAAATAAATGTAGGCAATATAAATATCAATACCAGTTATAAAAGATTTTTATTGATACATTTTTAAGAATAACCATAAATTCACTTGCTATTTATGTAAATTTTTTAACAGATTGCTTCCCTTATCATTTAATGTTTTGAATTTTTTTAAATTCAGCAAAACCCTCACGTATAGATTCTTTTCCTGGAATACAATAATTATAGTTTTTAATGCAATCGAATTTTTTCCAATGCAACAAAACTAAAGTGTATATTTAATTCTGAAATTCAGTGCTTAATCGGTAACAGTACATTCTTAAAAAATTTTATTCAATATAAACTTAATTGAGGAATAGGAAATTTCGAAGCTGAGAAAAATAAAGAACATTTTGTGAAGGAATAGAAAATTTTGCTTAAAGACAAACGTTTTGTAACTAAATTTTCTAATTAAAAACAAAAATTCAGGCTTCTAAACATCCGAAACTATTATTAAGATTAATTTTTTGCTGCGAAAATAATAAGTTCCAACGATGCAATGTTAATCTTACTTTTAGCCATTTTCTTTTGTTACTAACTTATCTGGCTGTCAAACTAACTTAAATCTATCTCTGATTTATTTTTATAACAATATGAAAATTATTAATTTTTAACAGGTATGTTTGTAACTTTATTACTTAAAAACGTTTTTATTTTTCAAAATAAAAGTGAAATATTGTTTTGAATACAGTTTTTGAATACAGTTTACAGTTTAAACTTAATATTATGTAACACATCTTCCCATAAATGGAATCGTTTCGAACTGATTCCAATTCTATTTCGGATAAATTAGTAAAAATTAATTAGCAGTTGTTTATTAACTTTTAATTTTGATAAATAAACATCAGATCACTTTAAATTACATATTTTTTTCTTCTTTAATTATTTTTTATGCATCGCTAAGCAAAAAATATCTCTTATCCACTTCAAATGATATTTTTAAGTAAACCGAGTTATTGTGACTTAATAAATAAAAATAATAATAAATAAAAAATATACATAATAATAAATTAAATCCTTTAAATTCCTCACTCCAGTACCAACCACTGCATTTTGTTAGAATACAGCAATTACAGAAAATTATTAATCAAGCAATTTTAAACCAACATTATAATTGTGTTTATTATTGTGTAAAGATTATGTTTTACAGTATTTTTTCTCCTAATACTCATTAAAAACATATAACAAATTTGAATATAACCAATGAACTTTCACTGCATATGCAAATCCTCTAAAATATGATGTTCAAATTCTAAAGCTTATATTTTCAAATTTCTTGTCTAAAATAATTTCAAGAAGAGATTAATTTTTAAAAAATACTAGTACAATAACTAAAAATTAAAAAATAATGTCTAATTTCATATTCAATGGCAGTTACAGTTTAAATGCGTGTTCAAATACACTCAAAAATTTGATCAACTCTTTTAACTAACGTATTTTACTCTTTTCATTAGCTTAATTAACTCTTTTAATCAACAATTATTTAATTTAATTAAAAATTTCATTAACTCATTTCATTCTGGAAGAATTATGATCTATATAAACAAACTAGAGTATTTAAATGTGTATGAGTATCTTATACAAATCCGCGATTCTGAACCGATCCCCACCAAATTTAGTGTATATACACATTCAAAGACTCAGCGAATCTACTTTATCATCAGTTCGCGTGCTACATCCCGAAGAAAGAATTTTTCACCTGATTTGATAAATATTTCATAATACAATGAGTGATTAGCTTGCAGCTCTAATCAATCAAAAAAATTTGTTATCTCATGCTCATATGAATTATTTATCTAACATTTCCTATGTTAGGTTATAACAAGTGAAATCAACATTAATAATTTCGTATGGGATTGAATACTCCGAATTCGTATTTTAAAAAGCATACGAAACCACATGTTTCTTACATTGATACTTACATTTTTAAAGCGTGTTTCTATAAACTTAATTAGCGGAAACTCAATAAGAACATTCTAATGAATCATCATTCTTACGAATCACACATTCTTATGAATTATTTATCTTAGGTTTCCAATGTTAGGTTAGAACAAGTAAAATCAACGTTAATATTTTCTTTAAAATGATGCTAAAAAATAGCATACCGTACAATTCAAAATTTTTTCGATCATTAGTAAATGAAATTATAAGAAATAAGAAATATTTACTGAAAAGTATTGTTCGTGTGGGAGTTACCTTATGATAAACGAATTACATAATTTCGTGCAAAAATTTTTCAATTCGCTATAAAAATTTTCGTGATGTAGTGAAATACGCATTAAGTAAAATTAGCATCAAGTGGTGCAAGCCTTGGACAGCTTTCCTGACCAAACTATTGGGACCATATTCCCCATATTGTTGCTACCCCTTATATTTTGGAGATCAGAAATCCAAATCCGTCAAAAAAAGGCATGTTTATTCAGAGAAAGTATGCTTTATGTCTGATTATTAATTAGCATATTTGAGGTCAACCCAGAGCCGGATTATACCTTTCGTAGGCCCTAGGCATAGCCGTTTTTGGGCCCTCCCCTCCTTCCCCCACTCCTCCCTTCTTTTCAAAATATATGCTAAAATTTTCTTGCATATTTTTTTTTACAATTTTATTAATATGGATTTTAATTTACAAATTTGTTTATCGAACTTTATCTGCAATACCGACATACTGCCGATATTGCAGTTGATATCGATAATACCATCATGATTAGTTCGATCGATAACTATGTAAACACTTAAAAAAATTTGTGATATATTAACAGATTTTTGCAAAAGTGATATTGAAAAGGAAGATGCTAAACATGAGGGAAGAAAATTGATTGTTCAATTAAGTAATTTTGAAACTGCGTTTATGACCGTAATTTGGGAGCATGCATTAAAACAAGTTAATATGATCACTTTAGCTCTCCAGGAATCAGGGATAGAATTGTGCACAGTAGTCAAATTGTACGATAGTTTATTGCAACATTTTCAAAACATGCACACCGAAAAATCGTTCGACGAATTAGAATCGAAAGCACAAGTTCTTTTGCCGAATACTGAATATAAAATAAAGAGAACACGAAAACGAAAGAGATTTTTCGACGAAACAGAAGAACAAGAAGTAATTTCAAACTCGAATCCAAGACAAATGTTTTTGTCAGGAACGTATTACGCCATTTTAGATGTATTAATTTCAGAAATGACTAAAAGGCGTAAAGCTTACAGTGATTTGTACGATAATTTCGGTTTTCTTGTTCACAAAAATTTGTCAGAATATGAGATTAAACTAAAAGCGCAAAATTTGGTGAAAATTTACTCATCCGATTTAGAGGAAAACTTTGTAGATGAATTTTTACTATTTTCAAATTTGTATGAACATAAATCTGCACAAGAAATGTTGAAGGCTCAAATTAAAGATAAACTTGTGAATACTTTTCCTAATGTTCACATTGCATTAAGAATATATTTGTCGATTCTTGGATCAAATGCAGAAAGAGAAAAATCTTTCTCCAGATTAAAATTGATAAAAAATTATTTGCGTTCAACAATGAATCAAGATCGTTTGGCATCGCTCGCACTTATGTTTATTGAATACGACATTTTGCGTAGTTTGGAATTCGACAGCATAATACAAGATTTCGTTGAATCCAAAAATCGCAAAAAAGTAATATATTAGATCATAAGATTCTGCAAAATAATTTATTACCGAAAAATATTATATTTTTATTTGTATCTTCATAATTTTGTGCAAAATACACTTGTTGTTTTTAAAGCTAAATTATTTTTGTCAACAAATTTTTTTCTACCAAGTTTTTTGTAGGCCCCTGACTTTCGTAGGCCCTAGGCACGTGCCTAGTCAGTGGCGTAGCGAGGGGTGGGCAAAGGGGGGTTACAATAGTTTCCTTTCCTCTCCAAACAGAATTTATCACCATATTATCACCAGAGGGAATTTATAGTCAATTAATATTACAAAATATTTCTGATTTGTTGGATTGCTATAATTTTAACTGGAACTAAGTTCAGGGTGACAATAAAAATTTTAAGCACTTCATGACCATTGCAAGCAAAATTTATAATATAGCTTAGTATTGCCAGAAGGAATTTATCGTCAAACAAAATTTCGATTAATGCCCAAATAGTGCTTACCTTTTAGCTACAGTTCTGTGCTGAATAACAATACAAGTTTCAATAAGTTTCTTGGCCATTCTAATTTGAATTTATTTTCATTTTATATCTGTAAAAATCTTGATCATCTTTCCAAATTATGACACTTTTCCGACTAGTTAAAATGTTCAATTTTCAACTGGAAATCTGCCTGATAACAATACAAGTTACAATTGTTTCCTGAATACTTGTTAGTAACCCAGATAGCAAAATAAGGTTTTTTTCACCCAACAAAAACCTTTTCATGTAAACCTAAAAAGGGTTTTTCACACGGTTTTCGTGTAAACCTTCTAACCTTAAAACGAGGTCTGCGACAATCTGCTCTATTCTACGCACATTACCCTAATACAAAACCTTGGGAAACAACCTTCCACATAACAACCTTAAAACGAGGTTGTCTTAGGGTTTTCAAGCGAGAAAAAAAACCTTGAATAAAGCTAGTTCTAAGGTGAAAATCATCTTAAATCTACATAATTATAAGGTTTCCGTTCGCAGCGTTTCGTATGCTCAGCTAAAATCTACCTTGTCATGAGATTTTCATTGACAATGCAATTTAATACTATTGCTAGTGTACGTCAGCTAAAACGTCATTCTAATCGTGACGTCATCACTCCCAAGATTGTATGACGGCGCGTTTCATTATTATTACTAGGTTTTATATTTTACTTCATTATTATTATTAGGTTTTATATTTTTATATTTAGCTTCTCAATCAGAGGAAAATTCTTCTTTTCATCAATTTTGCTCGATTATTTTGGGGAAAATAATCATTTTTTATCCGTCTGACATGCAATGAGAACTTAGCAAATTAAAATATCGTTTAATATGAATTTTATTTTTTCATTCAACGATTTGATTAAAGAAAAAACAAAATAAATAGAACATCTAATACTTAAAGAGGGTCTGCGTATTTTTTTTCTCTCTCTTATTCGGAATTTTATGTGGTGTGAGAAGTTTCGATGAGTGCAAAAGTGCTAATGCAGTTTTTTGCATATCAGAGAAAATTTACATGAAATGTCTTCTTTTGTCAAAATAAATAAAATGCAACTGATTATTTATCTGTTACTTAATATGTATGATCTGATAAATGTAGGAAATTTAATGATAACAAAATATTTTTTTTAAAAAATCGTTTAATGTATGTAGAAATGCCAAACATATTTTTTTAATACACAGCAACAAATAAATATTATGATTATCATAACAATTAATAAATGACAAGTGCACTAGTAGTGCAAATTAGATACGCCATAATTAAATTAGGTACTTTGTTAATATACAAAAATATTATCCGTATAATAACCACTAGTGAATGACACAAAACACCATAATTAAATCAACTATTTCGTCAATACATAAACAAATGATAATATAGGTATAATAACCACCAGTGAATACGTAACATATTTAACATGAAGGAATTAGCGAAGCAATCTTCCTTCAAATAAATTACTTCCTCGTCAGATATGCCCCTTTCTCTGAAAAATAAGATGAAATTTTATGCATATACACATGAATTGCATGCACGTACATAGACACAAAAGTATATTGTACTTACAGGAATGCATGCATGCATTATATGCATACAGGTGCATACACACGGGCGTACGCAGTATATAATTATATATATGTGGCTACTTTAAATAAACTGCTGTTTGTAGAAAATGCAACACCATGAAAGAATCATCAGAATCAAATGAAATTTAATGCAGAAACGACTTGTACTGATACAAATAAATGATGAAATTTTCAAAACAAAAGAAACAAATTAAGCGTCCGAAATCAGTATTTGGTGCAGCCACCACGCGCTGCAATAAGTGCTGCTATACGACGTGGCATGGAGTCAAACAGATGTTGAATATCTGCTTGAGGAAGAGATTTCCATATCGCTTGTATGCGCAACCAAAGTTCGTCTTTGGAAACTGCAGGACGCGGATCACGAGTGAGACGCCGACCAACCATATCCCACACGTGCTCAATAGGCGACATATCCGGCGAATAAGCAGGCCAAGGAAGAAGTTGCATGCGTTGTGCTGAACAGAAGTCTCTAACAGTCCGCGCAACATGTGGGCGTGCATTATCCTGCTGAAAGATAGCTCCAGGGATGCCTTGAAGGAAAGGAACGACTTCGGGCTGTAGCACTTCACGGACGTATCTGTTGCTATTGAGATTACCCTCAATTCGTATCAAATTGGATCGTCCATGATACGAAATCGCACCCCAGACCATAACTCCGGGTGTTCGACCACTATGTCGTTCAATAATACACTCAGGAAGGCAGCGTTGACCGGCATAACGTCTAACACGAACACGGCCATCATGGGTCCACAAATTGAAGCGTGATTCATCTGAAAAGACAACTTGGTGCCAATCAGCTCGCCAGTCTCTGTGCTCAAGAGCCCACTGCCGACGCAGCCGTCGATGATCCGCCGTGAGGGGAATCCTGTATAATGGCACCCTTGCACGCAATCCACGGCGCAGCAGACGACGACGAATTGACGAAGCCGACAATTGTACACCTGTAGCAGTAGACCAATGTGCTGCCAGCTGCCTGGAGGAAGCTGTGCGATCATTCACCGCCATGCGGAGCAGGTGTCGATCATCGCGCTCTGACGTCACCTTCTGTCGTCCAGTGCCTGTTTTTCGAGTTGTTCGGTGCTCGTCGGTCCACTGCTTCCAAACTCGCATCACTGTGGAACTGTTCCGCTGCATACGAGCTGCTATTGCGCGATAGGAAAATCCTCCTTCTCGAAGGCCGATTATCCTCCCTCGTTCAAACTCCGTAAGTTGCTTGAATTTCTTATTCTTCCGTCGTGGAGGCATACTCAGGTCTCACTAAACGTTTGCCACTAACAAATAATCATAGACTATTTTCAACGTCCCGCTACAGCACTTTATTTATACGCTTTCAGCATCAATTCAGAGAGCGCTGCGCGCGCCACGCACGCGCGATGGCTCTGAAACTTTATTAATTTGCATAATATCCTATAATTGACATTTGCTGCGAATTTCATTTGATTCTGATGATTCCTTCATGGTGTTGCATTTTCTACAAACAGCAGTTTATCATTGCATGAATAACATTGCTATTAGATAGTACATGCATATAGTACATGCACACGTGAGTACTTTGTGTGTCATATGCACGTAGAAAGAATAAATTATTTGTACGAAACAAAAAGCAGACCACTCTTAAAAATTTTTCATCTAATGATCGGTTGTTTTTGTTGGTCTATGTCACACTAATAGTGAACAATGAGCTATTGGTGCAGAGTTGGGAAACATTCCTGAGGATGATCCGAAGACATATCAACACAATTTTGATCCTCTGCAGAGGGGATGGATCGCTTGCTTCGGTGACGACCTGAGCGTGAAGTCGAAAATTTAATGGTTAAAAAGTTTAATTATGATTGATACCGCACACCTTTGCCGGTTGAACAAAGTGATCACCCATCCACACACTGACCGTAGCCAGTGATACTTGACTTCGGTGTTCTAGTGGGAAACGTGTCCTAAAGTTCACTCTACTGCGAGATGATCTAATGATCGGTTATTTACGTTCTAGGACTCAATCTTAAGGGTTCCTAGGATCTCAAATATGTTAATTAATTAATGCAAACGATATTTTAAGTTATGAAATTAGACAAAAATAATTCGTACTTTCTCTGAAAAACGTACCTTTTTTCGACGGATGCACATTTCTGACCCACAAAATAAAGGGGGTAGCCGCAATCTGGGAAATATGGTCCCAATAATAGTTTGGTCAAAAGAGCCGTCCAACGGGTATTCGCAATCCGAGATAAATCGTCCCAATAGTGTGGTCTGAGTCCAAAGCTTAGACCCCCTAATGTTAATATTACTTTTTGCATATTTCACCATGTCTTGAGAATTTTTTAAATGAGTTAAAATAATTTTGCATACAAATATAAAATTCGTTTGCCCATCGATAATTCTTTGCAAAATATAACTTTTAGTAAATATTTGCTTGTTTTATTTAATTTTATAATAGCCGAAAAAATTTTGAATGGTGAAGTATATAATTTTTTATATCATTTTAAAGAAGGAAATTTTAAATGCCAAAATACAAAATTTGAGTGAAATCGATCCAATAGTTCCTGAAAAATCAAATTTTGAAAAAGTCGCATTTTTAGGAGTTATTCATTTCGTCCAAATCTTGCCTTTTGCCATTTAAAATTGTTTAACTTACAATTCAAAATTTTTCAGACTGTCATTGAATAAAGTAACAAAAAATAGTTATTTTGACTAAAACTTATATTTTGCATGGAATTAGCTTTGGACAAGCGAATTTTCTAATTGAGTGCAAAAAATTTTCTATTCACTTAAGAAGCTCTCATGATATAGTCTCATACGTAAAAAGTAATAATAACATTAAGGGGTACAAACTTCCGCTCTTCTGACCATAACTATTGGGACTATTTTTTCCCAGATTACGGCCACCCTTATAATTTGAGAGTCAAAAACCCAATAAACACCAAACAAAAGGTATGTTTCTTCAGAGTATGAAGTACGTTTTTGTGTCTGATTTCGTAACTTAAAATATCATGTGCACTAATTAATTAGCATATATGTCATATTCTCGAACCTTTAAGATCGAGTCCTTGAATGTGGAGATACGATCATTAGATAAAAAGTTATTTAGAATGGTCCATTTATTTTTGCGTATCGTATATACGTATAGATACCTTAAGTAGAACATATAAGTGTGCATATTCTTATGTACGTTAATTCACATAGATACACACATACATTATATGAATGTCTGCATCTATAATATATATATATATATATATATATATATATATATATATATATATATATATATATATATATATATATATATATATATATATATATATATATATATATATATATATATATATATATATATATATATATATATATATATATATATATATGTATGTATCTATGTAAATGTGGGTATATTTGTACGTACGTATGTTTTGTACGTATGTACACAATTTATATATGTTCAATACATGTACGCATGTATTCATGCTCTATGTAATAACGATGTTATGCACTTATGTATAAACAGGGCTCAAAAAAAGGAAAACCCTGAAAAAGTTTGATCAATTGATCGTATTTTAATCTACTACGACTCGATCTTATTGGTTTGAAGGTCTAACTTTATGAGGGATTCAGTGCCTAGACCCTTAAAATAGGGGAGGTACCTGCCATCTGCAAAATATGGTATCAAGAGTTTATGAAGGAGAACGGCAGAAAGTTTGAATCACTTAATGTTAAAATTTCTTTTTGCGAATTTCGCCTTGTATAACTTTTTAAGAAAAATCGAAAATTTTAAATTTAAATTAAATTAATCGAAGTGTTCTTCAGAAATCGAATTTTACATAAATAACTCTTTTTAGAATTGGACTACCTAGAAACTATTAGCCCGATTTCATTCGAATTTCTTATTTTGCCTTTAAAATTACTTTAAAAATGATGAGGAAAAAATTCGATATTTTGCAATGCCACGTGTTTTCGACAATCAGTAAATAAAATAAGAAATAATATTTATTTAAAGTTATTTTTTGCATAGATTATCTTTGGATAAACAAATCTTATAATAGTGTGCCAAAACTTATGATTCGCTTAAAAAAGTTCTTCAAATATAGCGAAATACTTAAGAAACTTTGTTAACATTAAGAGATCCAAACATTCATATATATGTACACATGTTTAATGCACGTACATACGTACGTATGTATGCGCTATAATAATATTGTAAGTACGTTTGCTGCACGCATCGTACTTACGCACATACGTACGTATATGCACGCAACGTAACGTATGTACAGCGCGCACAAAATAAGATTACCCAGAATGACTTTTTTCTATAAAGATCGGATCTGCACTTACTGGAACACAATCTTAATGGTTTAAGGCGGTGATCTTAATTATGCTAAATAATTAGTATGACGATATTTTAAGTTACGAAATCAGACAAAAAATAAAGTGTGTTTCGTTGAAAAAACATGCCTCCTTTTCGTAGGATTTCAATTCTTGCTTTTAAATTATATTGTTGTAATCACAATATGAAAACTATGGTTCCAATAGTATAGGAAGGAGAGGAATCGAAAGTTTGGGTCAATCTTTAGTGCCAATTTAATTCTTTGCATATTTCACGTTCAAATAAATCTAAACTTTTTACGCAAAATTATAAAATTCATTTATCCAAAAATAATTCTGTCAAAATTTTTTTAATATTTTTTTTTTATTTTAATTAATAATGGTCGAAAAATTTCTGAATTGTTAGTATATCTTAATGACCATTTTAAAACCGTAATTAATTTAAGGTACAGTGTGCATGCATCCCGATAAGACGTTTAGTCTGAATTCGCGCACTAGCTAGTCGGGAAGGGGTTAAAATTTCGATTTATGATAACTTCCTATCAGCCAATAATATGGTAATAATTGTGCTTATAGTGGACAGAAAGAAATTAAGATATGTATTGACATATAGCACAGAGTTCCCATTTTAAATTGAGCATTCCAGCTACAAAAGTAAAAAAAAAAAGAAAGAAAAAAAAAGAAGAAGAAAAAAAAAGAAGAAAAAAAAAAAGAAGCCAAAATCAAAAAAAAAGTCAAATTTTCGATAGAAGATTATTCCTATAAGCAATAAATTCTACTTATAGTGGTTAGAAAACGAATAAAACACATTATACATGAACACAGGCTACATGAATATCTATATTATCCTGTCTAGAAATTAATGTGCTTAAGCTAATTGGAAAGTTAACGAAATTTAAATTACAATCTTCTAGCCTTAAATAAACTAGAAAGTGAGTTAAGAAAACATTATAAATGCTACGTTTGGCAAAACTCAGATTCAAACTATAGTATTACACAGTTTAAATTTTAAAATCCTGATAAGTAGTCTGGAGCGTCATAAAATTTTGGAAATTTGGAACTCCAATTTGGGAAATATAATTTTTATTTGCTGAGCTATCTTTTTATATTAATGCGAGCTTATTAATTTCAGTTAGTATTAATCTCGTTTATCAAAAGTTATGCAAAGTGTACTTCTTTTTTTTATTATTTTTTTTTTTACAATGTGGAACTATTTACTTGAATCTATAGGCAGTTCGTACATCCAAAAAAATAATAATAATGTAAAACAGTAATAACAATAATAAATTAAAATATTGTTAATTAAATTTAAATTATAGCTGCAGTGTTTACTTAAAACTTATTGAAATTAAGAAGACATTATAATTACCATTCAATGTCCCTTAGGTTGTGTCGTTCCAATCATAAATTTAAGTTTTAGATTAAATGTTAATATTAATTGAGATTTTTAAAAAAAAATAAATAACAATACGTAAATTAAATACTTAATAATGAAAATGAAATGCAATCAAACGGTGTACCTACTTTTTTCTTGTTACAAAGAAAAGTAAATATCCTTAACTGGAAACAATATAGCAGAATATCAATAAAACAGAAACTCCAATTTCAACTTAATCAAGGAAGCTAATTACAAGAGTGCAAATGATCACCAGCAGTAATATTAGTGCTATGTTGCGCATGACGTAAGCAGCAGTTTTTAAGACAGCATTATGGGAGGGAAGGGGATCAGGTTTTCAAGAATTTTCTTAAGTGAAATTTAGTGAGATTGTTTTTTTTTTCTTTCCTTTCAGTTTTATTATTTTTAATCGAATGAGAATTTTGAAGTTTGAACATTAAGCATTGCCTCACAGTTTCAGTACAGTAAGGCTAATAGAAGTTTTTCTAGTTCTTCAAAGAACTTTTTTTTTAATTTTATTTATTGCTTTTCCATTTTAACTTAATGTATTTTAGATGTATAGTTGTTAGCTAATACAAATAAAACGTTAAAAGAAAGAGTAGAGATTTAAAAGAATATCTTCAGATTTTTTAAACGACTTGAGTAAAATTTAATTAAACAGACTTTTAGCCTCACCCCCCCCCCCTTAGGAAAAACGTGTTTTTCTTTATATCACTTTTACATTTTTTTTTATACAAATTTTTTATTTTCAACACTGTTTTGTTGAAAATGTACATAAGAAAATTTTTCACTCTTAAAAAACTGATGCAAATTATCAGCAATTTACGTACCTACTAACTCATAAACTTTTTAGAGAAAACATTTTACAGTAGTGAAAATTGTTTGATTGTTAGTTTGACAAATTTATTTAAAAATTATTTGTATAATCTAAGATAATAATTTTATAAATAAATAAATTTTATTCTTCAAAAATAAAATAATTAGCATTTATGACTTTTTAGTTTCAAGGTTAAATTGTAATTCAAGTTATAACAATAAAAACACTATATGAATAAAAAATAAGATATATAAACATACAGATACATCCACTAATGCATTTCATATATATTCAACTCTACCAAGTGAAATAGCGTTGAAAAATTCAACCTAATGACATTCATCAAAAAACTGCAATTGATATTATTGAAATTCTATACAGTGTGCAAAAATTAAACGGACCACCCTGAATAACTTTTGATCGAATGATCAGATCTTCACGTTCTAGGACTCAATCTAAATATTTCGAGGGGATAACTTCAAAAATGCTAATTACCTAGTGCAAACGATATTTTAAGTTACGAAATCAGGCACAAAATCCTACTTTCTCTAAATAAACAATTTTTCCCCCAACGGATTTGGATTTCTGACCCCCAAAATCTAGAGGGTAGCCGCAATCAGGGAAATATATGGTCTAAATAGTTTGGCCAGAAGAGCGGTCCAACGGTTGATCCCCATAATGCTAATTTTATTTTTTGCGCATTTCACCATATTTCAAGAACTTTTTAAGCAAATTGAAAAGTATTTGCACACAATTATGAAATTCGTTTATCTATTATGTTATGGAAAAAGTATATTTTAGTAAATATTTTTATTATTATTTATTATTTTATTAAGTAATAGTCGGAAAAAATTTAAACTGTGAGGTATGTATTTTTTTTACATCACTTTAAAATAGGTAATTTTACATGACAAAATTCAAAATTTGAGCAAAATCGGTTGAATAGTTTCTGAGAAATCGAATTTTAAATACACAGGCAGGAACAATTCGACCGATTTAACTCAATTTTGTATTTTGCCATGCAAAATTACATACATTAAAATTTAATAGAAAGTTGTATGCCTTACAATTCAAAACTTTTCCAGCTATTATTTAATAACTTTATAAAAAATAATAAATGTCTACAAAAATTATTTTTACATGCAATTATCTTCAGATAAACGAATTTTAAAATTATGTTCAAAAATTTTTCAATTTGTTTGAAAAGATCTCGATATATGGCGAAATACGCAAAAAGTAAAATTAAAATTAAGGGATTCAAACTTTGGATCGCTCTCCTGATCAAACTATGTGGACCATATTCCTCAGATTGCGGCTACTCCCTATATATTTGGGGTTAAAAATCTAAATACGTCTGAAGAAAGGTATATTTATTCAGAGAAAGTAAATTTTTGCGTCTGATTTCGTAAGTTAAAATAACGTCTGCAGTAATTAATTAGCATATTTGAGGTCATCCCTTCGAACCGCTAAGATAGAGTCATAAAACATGAAGATCCGATCATTAGATCAAAATTTATTCAGGGTGGTCTGTTTCTTGTTTTGCGCACTATACAGCGAGTTTTGTGTACAAAAAGTTTTTAAATTCACTCCAAAGATATGATGAAAAAAAGTTATGGGTCTAGGCTTTGAATCTACCCAGCTTTAGAGCGGGTACCAGCTTGTCAGGGAAATAAAAGCGGAAGATGCGCAATGCTGATTTTATTGTCACCATCACGCCGTTAGTCACAAAACGTGGTCTTAATCTCGATGACCCTCCAGTTCACAAGGGACTGTTGGGCGAATTTTTTGTATCGAATATTTTAAGTAAAATTCTCTTGGAGCGGATATTTTATTGCTATACCATAATTAGAATAATTATTAGGTCTGCAGTAAGGTAAAATGAACGAGAAAAGGCCATACATTTTAAAGGGGCCGCTGCGTATGGGACCCCTAAAGTCAAATTTGAAAAAAAAATTGCAATTTCTAAAAAAAATATTGAAGATTAAATTGAAATTTTTTAAAAACTTTATTCATTTTTCAATGAGATTATTCGAATGAAAAGTTTCGAAAAATTAACGATAACTTGTATTTGTTGTGTCCACATTTTCTTAAAAAGGCAAAACTCGAAAACTGCTAAAGTATTTCTCGTTGTTACAGGAAGACGGGGTAAAGCCGTTGACTAGATATGATTCAGATTCAGCAGAAATGTTTTCCATACTTTTTAAATCTAAACCGTGACTACGAGAAAACTTTAAAAGAAGGTTTTCGCAATGTACTTTCGCAGACCTTAGAAAACAATCCAAAAACATGGTCTTATGCTCGTTTATTTGCTTTCCCTTAAATGAGGTTTTTTGCAAAATATTTTCTAATTATTTATTAATATTTTCGCTGGAAAGGTTAATATTTGCCTTATTTCGTTTCCTTGGAAAAAAGGTTTCAGCTTTACATTTCTGCTGACCTTATCATGACAACAAACAAAAATGAAAAAAATAAGGGTTGCCATTTGCTTAATTTTTTAACCTAAGAAACAATATTGTTTTAAAAAGCTTTAAAAATCATTTAGTTTTCCTTTTAGGATAAAAGGTTGGAAATTGCAATATTTTTGCTTTATTGGAAAAAGGTTTTTACTGCAAACCTTTTCGTGACAGTGAAAAGAAAATTCTGGCACAACGTTGTCGTAAGGTTACATGCTTTCTGGGTAAAATTTAAGGCCATTTTATCGCCAATTGAAATTTTGACCGCTTTTCATTGTAAAGAAACTAACGATCACGCAAAACTAAAATTAAGAAAATAATCTGGCTATAGTAAAAACTAGTTACAGCCGTCACTGAAGACTTTTCAGAAACTTTTCACCGAGCGTACACTCTCTTAACTCAAAAACTATTACATAAAACACTACGCAATTTTGCACACTTTTTGAGAAATGTTTCAAAACCATTTGAGATCTAACTTATAGTGAAGGAGCCATTAGTTTTTTAATTATTTTATGCCAAAGTTAAAATATTTATGCTGTACGTAATTCAGTTTATCAAAAACTATTGGAAAGAAAAATATTATTATTAATACACAGGCGTACACAGATACATCAATATGACAATGTTAGTACGGGATGATAAATCTTTCGTTTTAGGTCCGAAAATAATTTTCTTTTCTTTTTAGTCTACTTGTAAAACGATAATTTTTTTAAATTTTATTTCATTTTTATCGATTTAATTCACACGTCAATTTCCAGATGAATGTTTGAGACTCACAAACTGAAAGGTAGATGCGTTTAGCGAAAGGTAGATGCGTACTGAGTTACTAACGTTTCAGAAACTGAAAGAGAAATATGTCTTCGTTTAAAGTCTGAAATTTTTTTAAATTCTTTTTAATCTAGTTGTAGTACGTTTTTTATTTATTTATTTATTTTATTTATTTATTTTATTTCATTATTTCCTTCCTTCGCTTTTCGATTCCTAGATAAATACTTAAGACTCAAATACTGAAAGGCAGATTTATTTACTGTTTCAGAGGCTGAAAAAGATGTTAATTCAACAGACTATACTAATTTGCGTGGCGTTCTACTTAATTTTACAATTAATGTGCGTTGATGCTCATCATGGTGGAGGCGGCGGTGGCCTGGGAATACTTCTGGCAGCAGGTTTGGTTGCAAGCTTACTCCGTGGTCACGGACACACATCACATCATCACCACGTTCATCCAGTGTATATTCCTATTCCGTAAGTATTCAAATTTTAGCATTATTCATTAATTTTAACTTATTTTAAATATTGAAAATTTTATAAGTAGCTATTTGAAGCAACTTAAGAATATACATGACTCAGTTGTGTTACTAAATATTGTTTGAACCTAAAGTAAATAAGATAGGTAGGTATTTTATTTACGTCGCATAGAGCTGCACAATGGGCTATTGATGGCGGTCTGGGAAACATCCCTGTGGATGATCCGAAGACATGCCATCGCAATTTTGATCATCTGTAGAGGGGATGGCTCCTCTGCCTTTGTAGCCCGACGACTTGATCACGAAGTCGAGCCACTTTACTGTAGAACAGTTTAGCGAGAACCGATACTGCTTACCCTCGATCCCTATGCAGGCTGATCAAAGTGGTCACCCACCTGCTTACTGACAGCAGTCAGTGATGCTTGACTTCGGTGTTCTACTGGAAGCCGTGTCTTTTACGAACAATCCACTGAGAGACAAAGTAAATAAGAAAAAAAAACCTTAAGTAATTAGTAGTTTTAGTGAATAGTAAGTAGTACTAGTAGTAATTTTGATCCTCTGCAAAGGGGAAGGTGGCCTGATCTGTTAGCCTGACGAACTGCGAGCGAAGCCGAGTACTTTACAGTAGAACAATTCAACAAGACCGATACCGCTCAGCCTCGTCCCTTCGCAGGCAAACCAAAATGTTCCCCCACCAACTCACTGACCGTAGCCAGTGATGCTTGACTTCGGAGATCTACTTGGAACCGTGCCTAACACACAATCCGCTTATAGACAAAAAGAGGAAATATATACGGAAATTTTTACACCACAATCACGGTATTATTTACCGACATATTAGTCTACAGAAACTTCGATAACAGGGCAAAATTGTCCGGTTGTAACAAACCCTATATTCCATGTTTTAAAAATAATTAATTGTTCATAAAATAAAAGTAGTATGTTACTTCTCAATGGCTCAAAGAAATAAATACAAAAGTCAGGTTACGAGATGAGTGATTCAGTTTTCGCCTCTTTTTCTTCTCGTAGCAACAGTATCTGGATACATTTTCTTCGAAGCAAAAATGTTCGCAAAAAAAAAAAAAAACGAAACTGTTAAGAGACACCGGCCATCATACGTAGTCTATTCTTCTAAGCCATACAAAGCTCAATTGCAAAAAATGTCATTACAGCAGGCTAGAAAATATATCCTTTGCCCGAAAATTTTAAAACGATTTCCAACTATATTTAGGAGTACTAAATTAAAATTTAGATTCAATTTTATTTTTGTTTATCAAATGATTATAAATAACCGTTTGTGGCTCTGAACATAAAAATACAACACATTTCCCTAAAAAGAATAATATTTATTTAGGATGGACTGTCCTCTATTACAGTGGGACTATCCAAAAAATTACTCTCTAGTATTAAAAAAGAAGAAAAAATAGAATTAGTTCTGGTTGAATGAAGATTTATGCTTTTAAAAAATCAGTTATTTTGATCAATAATTTTTTTTTTCACTAATCAAGTTGCCCTGTTACGGTTGGGTATAGAATAAAAAATGAAAAGTTGCAAAAATGATAACAATTTAGAAAGAAAAAAACTAAAAAATTAATGGCCGGGTGAAACATATAGTTAGTACATTTTTGAAGTGGTGACGCAAAACATTTATGACCCATGAGGAATAGTAATTTTTCTTCTTCAAAAAACAAGTTCCAGAAGATAACAAGTATATTCAAAAAAACATACCTTCTTATCCATAGAAGCTACCTTAGTTTAGGATGAAACAAACAGAAAAATCCTTGGCTAGTGAAAAAGAATTAGTCCAGTTCTTTTTTTGAAAAAACATCATTGTTGTTTTATTGGAGAAAAACATGTTAAACAAATCATCATGTTGAGGCACATCATGTAAGGAATCATCAATGGCACATCCTAAAATTGTGGTAACTAGTGATAACTGGAACAGGAGTTAGAAAATGACTGTGAAGGATTTCCATCACTGGCGGTAGTTGGTCAGCGGATCATCTTAAAAGCTGGAAATTTATCAGGAAAATTCTTTAGTAGGCATTAATCCGAGACAATGAAAAGGACAGCAGCTGGACAGCATGGCGGTAGATGAGTTAGTTACAGAAAACAATACAACAAATAAAGATGTCGCAAGGAAGCCATTCTTCCAAAAAAGCTTCTCCACCTTAGGGAGGTGGGAGCAAAAATATCAAAACTCCGTTAAGCGGAGGGCAGCAAATTCTTTGACCATCAAATTATCGAAAAGCTTCTCGTCTTTCGCGCTCTTCCTTTTTATAAGATACAAAAACTTAAAGTTGAAGTTGTAGTGCATGTTGTGCAAGTTAAAGTTAAATTATCTAAAAATTACGAGTTGAGACGAAAAATTGATTATACGTTAACAGTTACGGTTGAGAAACACAACATACACGCGGAGATGAAAGATGCCGACAACCAGTGCGAAATTCTCAGAAAAAAAGGGTGGAATGTTCTCGAAATAAAGGGGCTCTTCAAGGAGCTGGTAAGGAATTTTAGGGGGAGAATGTCCAAATTGCGCTACCGCTTAAGGGGCTAAAGAAAGATGATGAAATAAAAAAATGTATTACAAAATTATAAATTAAGTCAAAAGAATTAGTATTATTGATTAAAAAAACAGGATATTTATAAATTAGGCTGTGACCTAATGTCACATTATACCCCCCACTGCAGAAAAAATTTTTGAAAAAAATTTTTTTTTTGTTTTTGCCAAAAAAAAGAGATATTAATCCAAAAAAATTTATAAATGAAATTAAGTTCTAACAGCCTGCAACTCCAGTTCACCACTACTCCACTTACAAATAGTCAGATGTTTACATAACAATCTATATCAAAACTTTTGATAGTAAGAGTCTGAAATGAGAAAAGCTGTGCCTCAAACATAAGACATACAAAGAACTAGTAACACATAATAACACATACATATAAGCAGCTTTACATGGCTGCATCTTGATTAGTGAAAAGGCAAAACAATGTTAATTGTTTGATAAATGGACGAAAAAAACACAAAACAATCTTAATTGTTTGCTAAATGAAAACAAACACTTTGACACAGAATCGTCAACACATGTACTATAAATTAAACTTAAACAATATATGCCTTGATGCATGTGAATGCCTATAAGTGCAATAACACCCGTCTAAAAAATTCAGGCTACCTGAAGTAGACTGAGAAAATCTTCTCCAAAGAAAATAACATTAAGGAGGTAAAATGGATAATTGATTATTCAAAAAAGAAAATCTCACTTAGTAATAGTGGAAAAGCAATTTTTGAGGTAAAGGACATTAACTCAAATTATTCCTTGTAAGAAGGAATTGAAAAAAAATTGATTTGTTTGCTGGAAATTATTATGAAAAAAAATTGAAAAATTGCAAACAAACGAAAAAAAATCAGGCTACCATTGTAGACTGACAATACTCCGAGCTTAAACGAAAAAAACTTTGTACAACATTTTGTACATCAATCCATTAAGTGAATTTTGAGAAAAAAATTGAAACCAATCAAACAAGATTGATAAGTAGTAATCCGAGTTAAAACGACAAAACATTTAGTACACATCAAAATGTATACCTGAAACAAATCAAAGTCATTAGTGAGAGCAATAAGTGCACAAAAATTATTAATTTAAGACTTGAAGGAAGTTAAAAAAATTGCAATTAAACTTACTAGTTGTAACAGGAAAAGCCTAGGCAAAACATTAAACTTAACAAAAACAGCAAGGAATTTTAACACTTAAAAAAACAACAAATTGACTCACAGAACTTTGACCAAAAAAAACTGCTAAAAACAAAACAAAAAAACAAGGCCTTGACACATTGCTTACAAAAAGCATTACCTAACAAAAATTGCTGAACAATATACAATTAACAAACTCAGCATCAACAATTTGTATAAAACAATATAACACAAAACAATAAAAAAATCATAACAACCGTTGTGACACCTTGAGATGTACAATGAGGTGTACTTGTATACATTACTAATGCAAAGAGAATTCACACTCTGCAAAAATCCAAAAAAATTTTTGTATGTAATAATAGTGACTTATGACATACTAGAAAAGGAAAAAAAAAATACTGTACAGAACTACAGGGTCGAAAAACAAAAAAATTGGCATTCGAAAATCAGACGTCATTAATTAATTACAATTATGTGTTTAAGTAATTTTAAAAAAATACAAATATTACCATGAAATATTTGTTAAAAAAAAATTGCAATCAGTTAGACATGAACAACCACAAACACGAACCCATACTTATAAGTTTGTAGAGTCGCAAGAAGGAGGGCACTGCTCATCATCCACCATAAGAAACCATATCACTATTTGAATACCTCATTCAATAATTAAAAAAATTTAGAACCATTGACAAAATTAGTTACAAGAACTGTATATCAAAAAATTAACCAAAAAAATCACTGGTATTGCCTGACAAGTACTACAGGATCCCGATGTTCCGCGGATATGACGGCCAGCATCATATACACCGATACCCAAATAACACCCATCACACATAACAATGTTACATTCAAACAAAATTTATTAGAAAAAAAATTATTTACTTCTTAAATTGTAAGGACAAGCCTTAGGGAGGGTGATATCACTATCAATTACACTAGGGGAGGTATCCAAAGAGGGATGAAAAAGCAAATTTTGCCTCCTATGAGGACATAGACGTAAACGGTCTATATGAACAGTTAGTTTAGGTGCCTTTGTATTGTCCAAAAGTTGGATTACATAATCCACATCATTAAATTTTGACAAAATAGTAAACGGACCATCAAATTTAGGTTTAAACACATTAGTATGCTTTAAATAGACAATATCACCAATATTTAGTGATCTTAATTTTGCTTTCGCACCTTGTCTCGAATTTTGTTTGACTTGTGCTCGTTCAGAATTATTGTAAGCATTTTCATATGCAATATTGAGTTCATTCAAGGTCTCCAATAAATAGTGAGATTTATCCAAATGTATTGGTTCAACACTAGTTTCAAAACAATCAAAAATTAAGGCCAAATTACGACCAAAATGAAGTAAGTTAGGGGTGAATTTGGTTGAAGAGTGAATTGAACCATTGTATATATTTTGGTGAATTAATAAGCTGGTTGCAAATGACACACCTTTCTCATGTAAAGTTAAAACAGAAGACTTAATAGCTTGATTAATGCGTTCACTCATTCCATTACTTTGAGGATGAGCAGCACTGCTATGGGCTAATTTTATGCCTAACTTTTTATTGATTAATTCAAAAACCTCAGCTTTAAACTGAGTGCCTAGATCTGTTAATAGGTATAACATTCTACCATAATGAGTAATATAATTCATTAAATGTTTAGAAACAGTCTCAGTGGTTAAATTGACTAGTTGGTTTAAAATTAAATGTCTAGAGAAATGATCTATGAAAGTTAAAATATATCCACAATTTTTAATGGGTCCTACAATGTCCATTGAGACAAATTGTCCAGGCCTCTGAGGTAGCCACATTGATTTTAAAGGAGCAGGCTTGCTCGCAGACTGTTTATGTTTAATACATAATTCACAAGACTTAACATAATTACAGGTATCACTGTAACAATTTTTCCAAAAATATCTTTTAGACACAAGCTCATACGTCTTTTGAATACCAGAATGGGAAACATGACAAATATTTAACACTTTAGATTTTAATGAATTTGGAACTACAATTCTGTGTTTATGAGAAAAAACCTCAGTGGCATACATTAATATACCATCATTTAAAAAGAAATGTTCAGTCTTAGATTGATTAATTAACGTGGGATTGTTTAAAAGAGAAATAATTTCCTGAATACTTTGATCTTTACATTGTTCCGATTTAAATGTGTCTAAAGAAATTTCAAGAGGGGAGTCATTAGTTAAAGCATGAATTACATGGTCTTCATTTATATCAGTGAAAGGTAAAATTAGTTCAGAATCATTACTATTTAAAGCAGGTTGACAAAAATTTGGATCAGGAGAACGACTAAACCAGTCGGCTAACACATTCTCATGACCAGGTATATGTATAAACTCAAAGGTATATTCACTCAAAGCAAGCAACCAACGTGTGATAATATCAGCAGGTGATGTAACCTTGCGATAATGTTTTAGAGGTTTACTATCACTCAGAATTGTAAAATTTCTATTATAGAGGTAAGATTTAAATGCTGTAATACCCTTAAAAATTGCATATAGCTCCAATTTGATGGCGGGATAGTTTTTCTCAGACTTGGACAAAGCCTTACTAAAAAAAGAGACAGGGCGAAGAGATCCTTCATGCTCCTGCATCAAAACTGCTGAAATGCCTAATTTGCTCGCATCAGTATTTAGGAAAAACGGTTTACTGAAATCTGGTAACTGAACAAAAGGTTTCGAAAAAAATGCATTCTGTAATGCATCAAATGCCCGCTGTTGTTCGTCATTCCATTTAAATTTAGATTGCTTTGTAGCAACTTTAGTCAACACAGCAATTAATTGGGCGAAATTTGGAATTAAATGGCGATAAAAGCCGCACACACCTATAAACTTCTTAACCTGTTTGGCATTACGAGGGGTAGCAAATGAAGTAATTTTGGCTATATTGGATGAAGTAGGGGTTATACACTTATGGGAAATTACAAAACCGAGATATTCAACAGAATCTTTAAAGAAAGAACATTTATTAGGAGCTAAAGTTAAGTTGTATTTAGTTAAAATTTTAAGTAACGCTGATATTCTATTAGTCATTTCCTCAAAGGAATTTGCTCCGATTAGGAAATCGTCTTGATAAGCGTGGATACCTTTAATACCCTCAGTATTTAATTCCTCAATAATTAGGTCTACTAAAGCCTGGAAAGTACTCGCTGCCGTTTTGAGGCCAAAAACGAGTCGTCTATTAGCGAAGGATCCAAACGGAGTAGTGAAAGTTAGTATGTCCTGTAGGTGTTCAGGAAGCATAACCTGCCTATAGGCTTCTCGAATATCACACTTTGTGAAAAATTTATATGAAGAAATTTCATTAATTATAGTGCTTATTTTAGGCAAAGGGTAAGTGGAGCTTTCTACCACTGCATTAAGTAATCTTAAGTCCAAAGCTAAACGATACTTAGGTTTTCCCTGACTATTTTCTGAGTTTTTCTTTTTGACTAAGACTAGTGGAGCAGCCCAATGGCTAACATGCCTATGAATAATCCCGGCTTCCACTAATTCATGTTTAATGTCATCCCTTAAAGCGTATGGAATTTCAAATGGTAAGGTTTTTATTGCATTGTCATTTTTCAATGTTAAAGAGGGAACCACACGATCAGTACATCCTAAAGTTTTTATGGTTTTAGAAAATGCAGCAAAATTCTCCAATAAAATGTTTTGAAGAATTAATTTTTGATCAGTGTCTAAATGTGCTAAATCAAAATCAGTAGATTTTAGTTCATCTTTTCTTAAATTTAAAATATCCTGAGAAGCAGTAATTAAATTACACTGTTCTAGATGAGTACAATCATTTAAATCTACATTATTACCATCATTACTATTTTGGACGACAAAATTACAAATAATATAACCTATATTCAAGCCTTTATTTAAATGAACAGTGTTATCAGAATTATTTTGGATTATTGTATTAAAAGACTTATTATCAACAACATTAATAGAAGGATGAATTAATATCTTTGAATTATAAGTAGGTGTGAAATACACTTCTTTATTTGTTTGATTAGCAAAAGAATTAATTCTTAAATGGGCAATGGCAGTCTCGCCTGGCTCAATTGTGAGTTTATTTTTTAAAACTACATCAATCTGTTCATTATTGGTATGATTAGAAGCTAACTTATCAAAATTATTTAAAGGAATACAAAAATTACTAAATTGCGCCAACTCGTCTTGGAAGTTAATAAGAACATTATGTGTTCTTAGAAAATCAAAACCTAGAATTCCCTGAAAAGTATCACTCTTAATATCTGCAATAAAAAATTGATGTCGAAAAAAATTATTATGGATTTTAAAGGAAATTTCAGCACAAGCCGAGAATTGAAGCTGAGAATTAACTGTTCTTATTTGGACTTTTCTTGATAAGAATTTTACTTTATTATGAGCCCTAATTGCATTGAAAGTATCTAATGTCAATAATGAGACTGACGACCCACTATCGAGTAGAAAATTTACATTAACATTTTTAAAGCTAGAAGCAATTGTAGGAAGATTAATTTCATGTGAAACAATATTTATGTGCTCAGTATTTTCTTTATATTTACAGTTAGTCAAAAACTCCCTAATGGTAACATTTGAGTTATGCATCGATTTTGACATAAACTCATTTATATCAAAAATTTTGGATGGTTTGGTGGATGAGAAGACAGGGCCATCCCCTACTACCTCCTGCGAGAGTTTAAAGGATTGTTACCTCTATAATTAGTATTATTAACCCTCGGTCTAAATTGTTCATTTTGACTAGGAATCGGTGGCGGTGGATACTGCGGTGCAGTGAACCTGGGAGAAACCATGGGGAACTGTGGCGGAAAAGAATGCATCGCCAATGGCCCAAATGAATTTTGTCTTAAATGTCTGAGATACGTTCGACACACACTCATGATATGCCCAGACCTATTACAGAAAACACAGTGAAGGTTTGGAGTTGGGCGAGGTTGTTCATGTCCAACCCGATCCTGGTTCTGTACAGGGTGAAGTAAAAGGGGACATAATTTAGTGCTGTGTGATTTCTGACATATACTACAACTAGACTGCATAGTCTCAATTCTAGTTGTCAGCATTTCGAGTTGTTTTGAAATTAAGGTGAGCTGATCAGGTGCAGCAGAAGCACACTGAGTCACCGCATGAGCTGCGACTAAAGGAGTAGCCGATCCAGCTAAGGATTGTTGTATTGTCACGATATGATTGGCCCTTTTGACCATCTCACTGTAGTCTTGTATTCCCTCAATGAGAATAGTCTCCTTAAGGTGCAAAGGGATTGCAGATAAGAACTGCATGGCTTTTATCCGAGACAAAGCAGTTTGGTCATTCATAAAGTTATATGCCTTATGGGCAAGAGAATCTATCCTATATTCTCGATTTTTGATAGTTTCCGAGGGCAAAAGGCTGATTGCCTGAAATTTTGCCAAGTCAGCCGAGGAAGAATCTTCTTGTTTGAAAAAATTTTGAAGCAGCTGACATGCATCCTCGAACTTTGTGACCACCCTACATTCAGGTGAATTCTGAAAAAAAGTGAGAGCAGCCCCAGACAATTTTGATTTTAACAAGTATAATGCAGCCGCATTATCAAACTGATTTAATTTTACTAGATCTTTAATTTGGTTCAGGAACCACTCTACATTCTGAGAATTTCCAGAAAATTCTGGACTATTGAAATTGAATTTAGGGGTTTGCCTATTGGCCTCTATGTTATTTACGTTGTCAGGCATAATTATTGGATTAGAATACGTTCTATTACGGGTTTGAATTGGGGTCATCTAATGAAAAAAATTAAATAATAATAGTATCAATTACACAGGTATTATTACTAATTGTAACCTTTTGATAACCTCATGAAAATAATGTATAAACTTAAATATCAAGAAAAACACAATTAAAAAAATTAGGTAACCCTTCAAATTACTGTTAATCATATAACGATATACTTGCATAAACAAGAAATATCAACCATTAGAAAAAACAATATTGTCATTAATTATTTCAAAGTGCAAATAAATACCCAAAAAAATTTTAAAAACAAATTAATCATAAATATGTAATTGTAGTATAATAGATTAGAACACTAATAATTTATCAATATAGGAGAGTAAGACATTGGCAATTCATACTAAAAATCAATTCAATAACCTTTCAACAAAATAATCAATTAAATTATCAAACATGACCTATTTCAAAAGCATAAGAAGCAAAATTTTATTTCACATAACATTTACCAAATATTAAATAATGATTATTTATTTTAACCAATTGCTGTGAAAAAAATTTTCAAACCATTTATGTAAACATCAATTTTATAGAATAAAAGGAATCTTATTTTTAAATTGTTATATGAAAAATTATTTACCAAATCTTATCCAATTACTACTTATTATTTAATCAAAAAAATTTAGATTAATCATCCCAATCAAAATCGTTATTTTTAATCACTATTATACAACAATTGTAATATTCAACTACAGAAATTATGACAAATAATTATTATCAACTCAACTTAAAAAAATTATCTATTTGGTTATTGTATGAAACAAATTAGTAAATAACCAAAACAAGATATTAATTAACTAATCAAAACATAAAGTCTATTAAAAAAATTTGATTACATTGCATAATTTATTATTGTTTATTTGGCTATTATATCAAAAACTATTGAAATAAACAGTTTATTTCCTACTCCAAACTTAAAGAAATTTATTGAAATTAATTGTATTAAACATTGAATAATAACATCTTACTTTACTCATAGTAAAAAATTTAATTTGAAATATTCCTCGTTACTGGTCAAAATAAATATAGTTAAAAACTATATACACCAACCGAAAAGCGGAACGGCACCAGATGCCCTGTTACGGTTGGGTATAGAATAAAAAATGAAAAGTTGCAAAAATGATAACAATTTAGAAAGAAAAAAACTAAAAAATTAATGGCCGGGTGAAACATATTGTCGAGAATTCCCACTTCTGCGCATGTTGTTTTGGTGCGCCCACAGCGCCACCAGTTGATGTTTTGATCTCAATCTGTGAACAAGCATGTTTAGCTCCGTACGATAATTAGATGTTTAATTGTTAATCCTTTTCTGTTTGTTATATTTCGTTATTAAAGTGATTGTCTTTAAAACATGTTAGTCTTTTATGACTGAGCAAATTGATATTTATTACCCTCCAAAATGTGGCAGTCCTGGAGAACGGGGTAAGTAGCACTTACCTTAATTAATATAGAAATAGTTTTCTTCAGTTTTTGCTTAAAAATTGAAATTTGGCGCCCGAACAGGGACTGCCATTAAACGGTAATAAACTATTATTGACATTTATTGACTTTTACCTGATAACGAAATGTTGCATGTTTGAAATAAGACATTAAACACCAATTTAAAGAAATTAAGATTAGCAATTAAGAATAACTATAAATTGACTCACACTTACAGAATGTCTGAAGAAGAATTGAATAAATTAAAACGGAAACGCGGCTTTGTAAGAGCTTCGGTGACAAAGATAATTACTAAAATCGAAACTGACATTCTTAAACCGGACATATGTGTGGAAGATCTCGAAGAATCACTCGAACTTTTTGGTGAAAAAAGCGAGGAATTAAAAACTATTGATTCTCAGATTGAGGGCTTAATCAAAATCGAGGATATGGAAGAGGAATTTAACTGTATAGAAGAGTACAAAGAAAAAATAACTAAAACAAAATTTAGAACATTAAGATTTATTAAGAATTTAAACAAAGAACTTGATTTAAATAATTCCTTTCAAGAAGCTAATATTTCTCTAAATAGTCCCAATCAGAGTGACATTCAAACCATTGAAAGGGAACGCATAAAGTTACCTAAATTAACTATTCCTAAGTACTACGGAGAAATTTCTGAATGGTTAAATTTTTGGAATTGTTTCAATTCGTCAATTAATGAGAATAAGAACCTCAGTAAACTTGATAAATTCATTTATTTGAGATCATTTTTAGGAGGTCCTGCGTTTAATGTGATTGATGGTTTAGAATTAACCGCGGAACATTATGATCACGCTATTGATTTATTAAAGCAACAATTTGGCGATACAAATATTTTGATTAATGTACACATTGAAAACCTACTCCATACATGCCCATTAAAAAACTCTAATGACGTAAAAAACTTCAGGAACATTTTTAATCACATACAAAAGAACATTAGAAGTTTAGAAAGTTTATCTGTTAAAAAAGATAGCTATTCGAACATTCTAGTTCCCATTTTAACCAAATTGTTGCCCCGTGATCTACTACTAGAATTCAACAAAAGAACAAAAAATCCTCTTGTTTCTGAAATTGATGAGCTAATCGATTTTTTATCATCTCAATTAAAAGCCAGAGAAATGACTTTCTTAAATTTGAGTACTTCTGTTTCGGAAATCAAAACACATGTTAGAATGAATCCTCACATTACTGAGAAGGAGTGTAGGCGCCAGCCATCGGCTTCTGCATTAATTAATGAGTGTTTTGAAGATCGGAAGAATGAGAAAGAGACTTGTCTATTTTGTAAATCTCATAAACATTACTCGGCTTATTGCACGAATAATAATTTGAGTTTGGAAGAAAAAATAGACATTTGTAAGCGGTCTGGCTCTTGTTTCCGATGCTTAAATGATAAAATAAAAAAAAGACACCTTTCCTCTTCTTGTAAGGCTATCGTTAAATGTGAGATATGTTCCGGCAGACACGTCAGTATAATGTGTATGGGGAAAAGAAAAATAAATTCGATAGAAACAGGGGGGAAGGGGAATAATTCTGATCTTTCCCAAATGAAACCTGATACTGCCTGTGCTTTAAGTCAGCGGTTCTTAACCTATGGGTCGCGACCCAAAATTGGGTCGCGAAGCATATTTCTTGGGTCGCGCTGAGTCGAACCAAAAAAGTTAGTTAATACACCAAATAATAAGTAATACCAACACCTCCTAGAGGAAGTCATTGTGGCTTACTCAGCCTAATTTTGACTTTTTATCTGGTCGCGACATGCATATATTTTTCAAATTTGGGTCGCGGCTTGAAAAGGTTAAGAACCACTGCTTTAAGTAACTCTTCTAGTAGAGAAAAAATAATGTTGCAAACTCTCATTGTAAGTGTTTCGGGAGGTAAACAAAAACATTTGATTAGGGTGATTATTGATACTGGATCTTCTTGTAGTTATATATCGGAATTTGCAGCGCGTAAGTTAAAATTAAAGAGTCTTGGGCAGGAAACAGTTGTGCATGGATTGTTCGGGGGGTTAAAGAAAAAAGAATCACATAAAAATTACACGATTAATTTTTGTAATGTGGACAATAGTTTTACTTATACATTAAATGTACTGGAACAAAAGACAATTTGTACCCCGATTCCAAAATTGGACAATAGGGAAATTATGAAGGAATTAAAAGGGCACGGAATTTATCCTAGTGACGTAACCGTGAATGAAACTTTATGTTTATTTGATAGGAATGCTAATGAAATTCACGGATTAATAGGTGCGGATTATGCTGGAGATTTATTTACTGGAGAAATTAAAAATATAACGAATGGCCTTGTCGCGATGAATACGCATTTCGGTTGGACCTTAATGGGAAGAACTGGAGAAAGTCCTATAACGAATGAAGTGCTTTTATCACTTCATGTTACTGACTTAAATATTTGTGACTTATGGTCACTTGATTCTCTGGGAATTACGGAACCGAATATTTCTCAAACGAGATCAGAAATTGAGGAAGCCGCGAAAGATCATTTTGTTCGGTCGTTAAGAAGGGATGAAGAAGGTAGATATGAAGTGTCTCTCCCCTGGTTAGAGGTTCATCCTGAATTACCGGACAATCGAAACCTTGCCGAAAAACGGTTAAAGTCTTGCGTAAAGGCGTTACAAAAACGAAACTGTTTACATGAATATGAAAACGTCTTCAGAGATTGGGTAGCCGAAAAAATTATTGAACCCGTTGATTCAGAGGAACTGACAAAAGACAAAGGTCATTATTTACCGCATAGACCAGTATTTAAAGAGAACTCCACAACTAAAATCCGACCGGTTTTTGATGCGTCTGCTAAGGAAAGAAATTCTGTGTCGCTGAACGATTGCGTTGAGAAAGGGCCGAATAATTTAGAACTGATCCCCAAACTCATTAACAGATTTCGTCAGGGGAAATTTGGGGTAATATCGGACATTCGTCGAGCTTTCCAACAAATAAACGTTGCTCCCTCAGATAAGAAATTTCTGCGGTTCTTATGGTGGGAGGGAGGTGATCCAGGGAAACTAATTGTTTATTCACATTGTCGTGTAGTTTTCGGCGTAAATGCAAGCCCATTTTTACTCGCCGCGACTATAAATTATCATTTAGAGAATGTAGATGAAACCAAGAGAGACATAGCTTTAAAACTTAAAGATTCCATGTATGTGGACAATTGTGTTGCAAGTGTGAACACTATTGAAGAGTTAAATTCTTTCATTACGGTGTCTAAAGAATTAATGGCTTCAGCACAATTTGACCTAAGGGATTGGAAACATAATCGGCCAGATAGTGATGAGGAAACCTCAATTTTGAACTTGTCTGGAGATAACTATAAAGAAATCGTTTCAGTATTGGGCCTTAAATGGAATTTATATAGTGATACTTTATCTTGTGAGATAAGTGAGGAAAATGAACCCATTCCGAGTAAACGAAATGTATTATCTATGTTAAGCCGAATTTTTGACCCTATTGGGTTTACAAGTCCTGTCACACTAGTTCCTAAATTAATCTTGCAGGAATGTTGGAAGGAGAAAATTAATTGGGATACAGGACTTCCGGATAATCTGAGGAATAAATTTCTAAAGTGGGCTAATGAATTAAAATATCTGAAAGAAATAGAAATCCCTAGAAAAACACCTGATCTAGATGAAAATTCTACTCTGCATGTCTTCGTAGACGCGAGCAAATCGGCTTACGCGGCTTCAATTTTTATTAGAAATGTTAAAGGGGGAATAGTTAACTGTCAACTCTTACAGGCTAAATCCAAGGTAGCACCCCTAAAATCGATAACAATTCCTAGATTAGAAATTCTCGCGTGTACCATTGGAGCCAGGCTCGCTTACACTGTAAGAGATGATTTGAATATGAAGAATGTGCAAACCTTTTTCTACACTGACTCAATGAACGCTTTATACTGGATTAAAAAGCAAGATAACTGGGCCACTTTTGTTGCTAACAGAGTCAATGAAATTCGAAAACTTACGGATCCGGAGGCTTGGCGACATATTCAAGGAAAGTATAATCCCGCAGATTTGCCCTCGCGGGGATGTAATTCTAAAGATTTATTGAAATCCCATTGGTGGGAGGGCCCCCAATGGTTAAAACTGCCATTCGAGAATTGGCCAGCTAGTGAACTTTCTCCGGATATTGAAGTAGTTCTTTCAGAAAGAAAACGAACTATATCCTCAGCCACAAATTTAACAACTAATACCTTTGAAATCTTCCAAAATGTGTCTTCCTTCAATAAAATTGTGAGAATCATGGCTTACGTCATCCGATTTTATAAAAATACTCTAAGAAATCATAGTGATAGAAAGAAGGGAAAATTGGAGGTAGAAGAGATCGAAGCATCTGAGAAGTTCGTTTTGAAAGAAATTCAAAGAGAATCTTTTAATGGAAAGATAAATTTTCGAACTGTGAAAGACAGCGATGGTCTCTTACGAGTTGAGACAAGAATAACATCGAGAAAAGACTTAGAAACTTTTAGATTCCCTATATTATTGCCTAGCAAGCATGATTTGGTGGAAAAATTAATAATGGACAAACATATTGAACTGAAACATGCCGGTGTTCAAACTTTGATGTCTCACCTCAGAGAGTCGTTTTGGATCATTAAAACCAGAAAGACAATTCGAAGCGTCGTAAGAAATTGCGTCAAGTGCAAAAGATTCTCGGTTAAGCCATTGGAAGCCGTAAGCATTCCACTCCCAGAAGATCGAGTCAGAGACGCAGCTATTTTTGAAATTATAGGTGTCGACCTGTGCGGACCTCTGCTTTTAAAAGGAGATAGAAAATGCTGGGTGGTACTCTTCACTTGTGCCATCTACCGAGCGGTGCACCTCGAAGTAGTATCGTCCCTGTCAACAGATTGTTTCATCTTGGCCCTTCGCCGATTTATTGCTCGCAGAGGACACCCGTCCACTGTATACTCTGACAATGGGACAAATCTTGTGGGAACGGCAAATCTTTTGAAGAACATTAATTGGAACGAAATTGAAGACTTTGCTTCAAGGAAACGAATTTCATGGAAATTTAATCCTCCCTCTGCCCCTTGGTGGGGAGGCTTCTTCGAAAGATTAATAGGAGTTTTGAAAGGCATCCTGAGAAAGGTTCTAGGACGAGCTTGTTTGAATGAAGAAGAGTTAGCTACAGTATTATGCGACGCGGAAAGTTTAATTAATTCCCGTCCTTTAACGTATCTTTCAGAAGATCCCGAAGATCTGTCAGCGCTCACGCCATCCATGTTTCTACAGGAAATTAAAGAAATTGGTGTTCCTGAACTTGACCTAATTGATTCAAAAAAATTGAACAAAAGATATTCTTATCGGTTAAAATTGCGACAAGACCTGCGAAACCGATTCAGAATTGAATATCTAGGTTTGCTTAAAGATAATTCTAAAATTAAAAGAGAGTCGTCCATCAAAGAAGGAGATCTTGTGCTAATCGGAGATTCCAACCATAAAAGAATACTCTGGCCATTGGCCAAAGTTGAAAGGACTTATCCAGGAAAGGATGGGAGAATCCGTATAGTGGAACTTAAGACCCAATCTGGGAAACTATTAAGACCTATACAAAGACTTTTTCCGCTGGAAGTGTAACCATTTTGCTAATAATTTTATTTGTTTAGTTTTTTCAGATGGACCATATAGACTAAGAATTCTGTTTGGATTCGAAAATATTTCTTCGAATCCAAAGGTGGGAGATTGTCGAGAATTCCCACTTCTGCGCATGTTGTTTTGGTGCGCCCACAGCGCCACCAGTTGATGTTTTGATCTCAATCTGTGAACAAGCATGTTTAGCTCCGTACGATAATTAGATGTTTAATTGTTAATCCTTTTCTGTTTGTTATATTTCGTTATTAAAGTGATTGTCTTTAAAACATGTTAGTCTTTTATGACTGAGCAAATTGATATTTATTACCCTCCAAAATGTGGCAGTCCTGGAGAACGGGGTAAGTAGCACTTACCTTAATTAATATAGAAATAGTTTTCTTCAGTTTTTGCTTAAAAATTGAAACATATAGTTAGTACATTTTTGAAGTGGTGACGCAAAACATTTATGACCCATGAGGAATAGTAATTTTTCTTCTTCAAAAAACAAGTTCCAGAAGATAACAAGTATATTCAAAAAAACATACCTTCTTATCCATAGAAGCTACCTGAGTTTAGGATGAAACAAACAGAAAAATCCTTGGCTAGTGAAAAAGAATTAGTCCAGTTCTTTTTTTGAAAAAACATCATTGTTGTTTTATTGGAGAAAAACATGTTAAACAAATCATCATGTTGAGGCACATCATGTAAGGAATCATCAATGGCACATCCTAAAATTGTGGTAACTAGTGATAACTGGAACAGGAGTTAGAAAATGACTGTGAAGGATTTCCATCACTGGCGGTAGTTGGTCAGCGGATCATCTTAAAAGCTGGAAATTTATCAGGAAAATTCTTTAGTAGGCATTAATCCGAGACAATGAAAAGGACAGCAGCTGGACAGCATGGCGGTAGATGAGTTAGTTACAGAAAACAATACAACAAATAAAGATGTCGCAAGGAAGCCATTCTTCCAAAAAAGCTTCGAAAAGCTTCTCGTCTTTCGCGCTCTTCCTTTTTATAAGATACAAAAACTTAAAGTTGAAGTTGTAGTGCATGTTGTGCAAGTTAAAGTTAAATTATCTAAAAATTACGAGTTGAGACGAAAAATTGATTATACGTTAACAGTTACGGTTGAGAAACACAACATACACGCGGAGATGAAAGATGCCGATAACCAGTGCGAAATTCTCAGAAAAAAAAGGGTGGAATGTTCTCGAAATAAAGGGGCTCTTCAAGGAGCTGGTAAGGAATTTTAGGGGGAGAATGTCCAAATTGCGCTACCGCTTAAGGGGCTAAAGAAAGATGATGAAATAAAAAAATGTATTACAAAATTATAAATTAAGTCAAAAGAATTAGTATTATTGATTAAAAAAACAGGATATTTATAAATTAGGCTGTGACCTAATGTCACACAAGTAAATAGTTTAAAAATTGCTATTTTCATTTTTACTTTCAGAGTCAAACACCACAGTCATCATCATCCTCATGACCACCATCATGAAGAACATGGCCATCATCACAACCATCATGAAGAATATAGCCATCATTCAGATTACTGAAAGCCAATTTTGTAAAATCTACTTTTCTCAGTTATAAAAATCCATAACTATTTAAACATTTTTACATAAAATACCTCTTCAGGTAAAAAAAAATTACCATCAACAAAAAAATGCTTCCTAATATTCACCGAGTTATACACACTTTAACTATAAAATAAAAAGAAAACATCTTGCATAAACCTTATTTAAGAATAATATTAAAGTGCATTTCTAGTTAGATTAATTTCATCACTAATGATATAAAGTTATATTTAATTTCATCAATGATAGATTTATCAGAATAATCTTTGAAAACCTTTGACTTCAAAGAAGCAATCTTCAGAAAAAGTCAGTTATCTAATATTTTTAACATTATCTGTATCTTATTTTTAACATACATTTTAAAATCATTTTTATGGGTCACTGGTTAAATCCAAATATAATTATAATAAAATAAAAATTTGATCTGACACCAGCAGAAGGTGTAATAGTAGTAGCATTTCAATAAAGAAAATTTTAGTCTTGACAAAACGCCTAAAGCTGTAAAATAACACTGCTAAAGTTGCAGTTAATATATTCATTAATATTTTACTATTTGCACATAATCTGTTATATATTAATCAGCATACAGCTTTGGAATTAGCCCTAAATGTACCGCGGTGAGACCTGCAGGCCAATTATTTATTAAAAGAGTATATGTATATTTTAATGAATTGAAAAAATCTAAATTTTATCTGAAAATATGAGATTGAACTTTCAGAAAAACATATGGGAGGCAAGTATAAATCTTAATTAGTCAGAAATATGCAATTTAAATAAATTGCATAAATGATAACTTACTGTATATACTTGTTAAAAAAAAAAACTTTATTTAACATACATTTTATAAATGCAAACTTTGAATTTCAAAAAACTTTCATTTTAATGATCTCATTAACAGATTCAGCATAATACTCTCCTCTAAAAAATTAACTCAACATGTTTCCTCTTCCAAAGGAGCACCTTCTGTCAAGTTTAAAGGTAGAAATCTATGGTCGGGGCTACTATATATTGTATGGCAAGACACACTTCAAGCGTAACCATGTATAGATGAAACTAAAATGTGGTTTGAACTAACTCAAACTATATGTTAAAGTTTGTACAAATTAGAAAGTTTTTAGACCATTATAAGACATAGGGGTGTCAGAAAAAATATATTTTCACCATATCAACCTTATACATTAATAAAATTTAAAAAATGTGTGCAGACCATATTCTATTACCCAGCTTGCATTTGTCTCAAACTAAATTAATGGAGAAAATAAATTTTGCCACATACACATTCTGGCACACACTTTAGAATTTGTAACAATAAAAAGGTTTTTTTATTTTAGCAAAGAATAATCTAAAATCTTGTAGGAATTATATCT
The DNA here is from genome assembly GCF_982258835.1 of Parasteatoda tepidariorum. Classification (NCBI taxonomy): domain Eukaryota; kingdom Metazoa; phylum Arthropoda; class Arachnida; order Araneae; family Theridiidae; genus Parasteatoda; species Parasteatoda tepidariorum. The sequence goes on along the minus strand of NC_141760.1, from coordinate 45,460,098 downwards.
TACGTACCTTGAAAGTAACTTTGTTTTGCTCTCATATATATTTTAAAAAATATCTATTTACTTAGAACAGAACTATATAACACAAAATAATCAGCCATATCAAATACAAAACTGTGCAGCAACATATATCCACATCTTACTAAAACATTTGTGCAAGATATTATTTCTTGTTTTAGCATTATTAGTGTAATACAAAACTTGAAGCTTGTTTTAAAAATAAAAAATGCATTACATGTAAGTGTATCGGTAGTATTCTATCACATGTTTCGAGCGTACTGAATTTCATCAAGTGCATTTAGTCTTGAATATCATTTATGGCTAAGGAGTTCTACTCTTAATCTGGTCAAATGTGTCTTGTTTTCGGTGACAGTTGATTTAAAATTCACTCAAAAGGTCACAGAACACTTATCAGCCTTGTATTTATTATAAAAACCCAATAGATATGCCATATTTAGATATGCCACTTTATAATATATTTTATCTCTCTTTGTGTAAGTTAGGTGTTTTGAAGAAGTTAATTCAAAATTTTATTAGAAATGTTTGGGCAAACTCAAAAGATCTATCTAACTTCTTATCTATTCAAAAACATTATAAAATAGCAATAGGAATGATCACACATTTTTGAATGATTTAAAAAGACCCATTAGAACAGTAATTGCTTCATACAGTTAATGTCTGTAATTAATAAAACTCTTAATTATCTTAGTAAAAAATTCATTGTTTAAGTTGCTAGATGTCCTAAAGAGGGAAAAAACAATGCAAAATGTAATTAATTCCTTCTTTTTTTCAAAGGAACCACATAAATAAACAGAAAAGTAGACAGAAATATTTTAATAATAATCAAAACATTTAATTTTGTTAATTTTGTATAAAATAAAAATAAATAAATTATACTTTTAAAAGTTATCTTTATTAAGCAAATTTATACATTTTCAAAGTAAACTTTGAACAAACAGAATGAAAATGTAAAAACCAAACTATTCTGAACAACATTTTTTCCCTAAAAATCTTTAGAAATAATTTGGAAGTTAAAATTAATTCAGAGAGGATAGCAATGTACTTTCACTAAAAGGAATGCTTCCAACAAAGATAAATTCATGAAAATTCATACATATATACATGGATATGATCTCAAAAATATTACTTCACATGAAAATATACTGATGACTTCCTCAGAAAATTAAATTAGATAATTTTGCTGAATTATAGTTTTGCCTTAAATTTTCTATTTAAAATATTTGATTACAAAAATGGACAGACCCAAACATCAAAATTGGACAGAGAATAGCAATTGCAGAGAAAAATGATATGCAATTACTTGCATTGAAAATTCTAATTTGTTTCACTTAACTAAATTATATCAAAACAAAATAACAATATTAATGCTTTTCATGAGTGATTAATAAATTTATGATAACTTACACTAGAACTTATTAACTTATGATTAACTTACGCCAGATTAAATAAAAAAAATATTTACATTACACGAATCAAAAAATAATTTCCTTGGCATAGATGTGAATCTGTATTTAATTATAAAGAATGAAAGTAGTATGATAAATATATAGTATAAATTAATAATGAAAAGATGCAAATCAAAAACAACCCAACAATGATTTGAACATATTTGCATTAAAATGAAAGCTAAGTTAAAGAACTTCATTATTTCTTAGACTAGGGTGTGTGACAAAAAGATAAGCAATAAGATCTACTTTAACATTTTAATCTTATAATCTAAACTTTAAGCAATCATATAAATGACTCTAAATTCGGAACAATTAAAAAATGACATTTGCTTAATGATGTTTAAAGGAAAATTCAAACTACATGTTTTATACTCTTACATATATATATATAAGAATAAAGTATGATCTACAAAGCGATACATCTTAGCTTTCGAATGAAAATGTTTTCATCACACAGAAAAATAGAGAGCTGATTCTGAATTTATTATACAGTAAGTTTGAACATTTCATCATAAACCACTTTTAAGCAATGTTTTAGCTAACATAACACTAAACATTTTACTTTTAAAAATTTTTTTAAAAGGTTTATATAATTTATCAAACAAACAAGAACAAAGAAAAAATTAACATGACAGCTCTGCTTTAGAACTGGAAACATTTAAAAATAGAGTTAATAATTAAGTAAAAAAAATTGCAATAAAAAAGTTTTTTTTTAAAAAAATTAGGGTAAAATTTCATTTCTAGAAACAAAAGCATTGACTTTTGTAATAGAAATGTTTTCATTAAATATTAAATAAAAAAAATAAGTACATTTTTATAAGTGATTTTCAAGTAAAAGTGATTATTTAAAGTAATTATTTAACATAATTATATGTTAAGCACTAAATTTTACACAATACAAATGTTTGTAAATATGAATAGGATAATAATGGCTAAATAAAAAAAAAGGAAAGAAGTAAGGCAACAAACATCAAGCCAAAAAAAAAAAAAAACTTCATTATTTAATAATTATAAATGGATTGCTTCATAGTTTTCATACTTTATTTTATGTACTGTGGTTCTAAGTCTATAATCCAAATATTTATTTTAACGATAAACTAAGAATGCACAAATATTACTACAATCATAAATTCATAAAGCTTTCTACAAAACCTACATTTTTTCTCTAAGCAACACAAATCAAATCAGAAGATATCACAACTTTATTTTTCCACACAAACCCTTAAATAACTAATGTACAATTTATAAGTAATTTCTTTCCCTCGAATCACACAAATCAAACTGAATCTAAAAATCCTTTTGGTAAAATCCATATATATATATACACACATATAAATAGGTATCTCGCTTTTATCAAATGCAATAACTAGTTTAATATCTAACACAAAACTCTATTGAGCTTATGTTTGTCCGATAAAGAAAATTTACATATAAAATATCATTAATTAGGGAAGATAAATACTGTATTTCAAAAAAGAGAACTTTATCAAATAAAAATCTCAGAAATGCCTTATACAATTATTTTTTTCAGTTTTCATCATCAGCTTCATCTGGATCTCCATCTTTTTCTATTAGTTTTCGAGCCAATTTCACAGCATAAAACTCATTATAGTGCATTTTTCTTTTGTATTCAAAAGCAGATCTTTGAGCTACAAAAAATAACCAAGTTTAACAGAATCCAAAGAGAAAAAATTTTAACAAGCAAAAATTCTGTAATCTTAACTATTAATAAACAGCAGATATAAATTTTATATCTAATTCATTAAATGTTACTTCTTAAAGAAACATCACTTACATATTTTACTGTATGTAATTATGAACTAGTACAATATTTCGCACAAAAGTATTTTTACACATGGGTAAAATTATTAACATTATGTAATTGCTACCTACTAAAATACTACAAAGCAGCAAAGAAAAAATATAGAACTGTTCATTTAAAATTTGTAGAAAACTTTTTCGTCTGCTAAAATATATTCAGTTCCTCCTAATACATGTTCAGACATTTGAATTACAACAGACAAACGTCAGTTTGTATACAGGTTATTTTTAGGACATGAAGTTATTTAAAAATAACTTTAAAATTTAAACAGATAAATACTATATAATATATAAACATCAAAAACATGTTTTGCACAATTTACCTAACACTTGTTTTTTAAAAAGAAATTGAGAATATTTACAAAAAAAAAACAATTGAAAAATTTTGCACTAAAAAGTATTAAAATTGCATTTAATCTACTCTGTAAAATCGACTCACATTCTCAATCTACTCCGTTAATAAGCAGATTTATATAAGCTTTTATCGTTAACTATACACAATACAAGAATATACAACATCTGACCTCCAATTGAGATTTAGTGTTAGTACCAAATTTACAAAATTGAGAAAATGTTGGAAAAAATAGAAACAATTTTTTTTTCAAAAACTTACGAAATCTAAAGAGGAAAAAATATAAAATGATATAAAACATAAACTTTTCTATGGTTTTGCTCGAGAAAGTAAAAATTACAATATTGGGTGTAATTTATGCATGAAACAAATCAGAATGGAGTAAATTTTCAATACATTATGTTCAATTTATCTTAAAATGTGTTGCAAAAACTTCTTGTAAAGCCTTTGAAAAAAACAGATAAGGGCAGAAGAAAAGTCAGCAGTTTTTTAATAGCATTAATTACAAATAAACTGCCAATTCAATATAATTTTTAATAACTTTTAGTCACAATTCATTTTGAGTAAAAAACATTAATAAAATGCAATAGCATTGAAATGCATTGAAAACTAAAAATCTGGTTAGAATAACAATTTCATATTTTTTATTGTAACAGGGTGGCCACTCAAATCAGATTTCAAATTTCCCTGATTTTTCCAGGTTTTCCAGATAAAAATCTTAAAATTTCCAGGTTTTTGTTTCTTTTTTCTTATAAAGTATAGGATATGTACAAGAAAAGTGTCTATATTATAAAATATTTTATTCAAAATGTTATTTTTTGTAACATATCATCTTGAAAAAAATAATTTATTTTGACAATTTTCAAGATTTTTTATTTATTTTTTAATGTTTTGGCACAAAACTTTGAATCAAAAATCATATATTGACCAACAAATGAGCCTTTTTTGTTTAAAATTAAAATATGTTATGAGAGGTTAAAATGAAATAGAAAAAATTAGCATTAATGCAACAATTGTAACAATTTGTCGACAAACATTGCTGTTAGTGATAGTAAAAAAATGTGTGATTGGTTGGTTTGCTAAGAAAAAATAATTCACAGATTTCTTTGAATAGGAGTAGAAAAGCTTTCAGAAAAAGAGTGCGATATAAAATCTATTATCATAAAATTATAAACTAATTTTTGGAGAATTTTATAAAGTTAAAAATATAAAAACATTTTGTCAAAATAGAGGAAAAAAAATAACCACCAAAGCATCGGAACAAACTTGAGCCATAAATGGATTTAGCCCAAGGACAGAATTTAAGAACAGAAGCTAATATCCTAATCCCTTTTTCCACCAGAATCTTACCTAAATTTTCCTAAATTCTTAAAGCGGTCAAAAGTTTCCACATTTGTTTAGCAACCGTGGAAGAATTTTATATGGCATTCTAGTTTAACAGAACTATAATGGAGCAAATTTTGATGCAAGCAAAGTATCGCTAAGTTGATGATATTTCAACTGTTTGGCGATACATTTCCGTTAAAAAAAAGTGGGTATAATGGATGAAATAATTTAAATTAAGAAAATTAGCAAATAATTTAAATTAGTGAAATTTGAAAAATCATCAAAGAAAAATTTCCAGCTTTTCTTTAAAAATCCCTGATTTTTCCAGGTTTTTATCCAAATTTCCCTGATATTTCCAGGTTTTTTCCAGTATAAAAAAATTCCCTGATAATTCCAGGTTTTCAAGGTTTTCCAGGTGGGTGGCCACCCTGTGTAAGTAAGCTTAGGGTGTTTAGATTGATGGGGGAGGGGGGGGGGAGATTTATTTTCATTTTTACTTTTATTACTTTTATTCATTTTACTTTATATTCTTCAGTAAGCTGAAATCATCATCATAATGGTTTGAAATTAATCCTCATGAATTCCATTCTTTGCGTTAATATTTAGTTTCGTTTTTTTTTTTTAAGCCATTTTCAAATTAAAAAACATTTCAGGGACAGTAAAAAATGAGGAAATAAAAATAAAAAACATTTTAATTAATCATTTTTAACCTTTTTAAATTAAATAAACATTCAAATCAAAAAATTTTCCACAAATTCAGTTAAAACTGAGAATGGGCTTAAACTAGGAACTATGGTCTAAAACATTTAAAATCTTCAAAATTCTATCTAAAATGTATAACTCAAGGCTTATATTTTTTTATTATTTTTTTTTGAAATTTTTTTTTAAACGAAGCCGAAATCAGGAGGGAAAAGGGGTAGGAAATCTCCAAGATGAATAAAAAGACAATAATTTTTTTTTAGTTTAGTTGAATTTTGCATTTGAAGGCCAAATTTTAAGCAAAATAGAATGCAACAAACTATAGAATTAAGAATTCAGTAGATTATAATAATAGCTAATTATAAGAAATATGGATCACCATACATATGCCAGATCGCTATGGTGTCTAAAGAATAACAGCAAGCATCCAATATTATGGTATTTATCTAATTTCTTTTGACTCAAAAATCCGAATATTTCTGCACATAATGAAACAAAACAGATGTTTTTTTCTTAATATAACATCCAACTACTACATTTTTAAAATCTACCTCTCATATTAACTAGAATTATAACTTCTGATCTTGAATTGAGAAAACGAAAAACCCAAGAAAAATATTTCAACATAGAATAGTAATACCACATAAGCAAACAAATTCTAGTAATTGTGGAATAATCTCAGCTCTAAAACTGGAGTAGAACAGTGCAGTAATTTTTAAATTATAGCAACTAACTGATTCAAAGTTGTAATGGGTTTGATGCGGTCTGTGTAAACTAAAAATGCTTCAAAGCAAACATACTTTATTTAATTTTAGATGGTATTAAATTAAAAATAATAATTGATGTTAAATGACATCTTAAAGTGTAGCATAAATGTGTTACTTTCATTGTAAATCTAAAAACTAGTTCAGTTAATTATAAAAAAAATTTGTCGAGGTTCCCAGAACTTTTTCAAGCTTTTGTTGAAAAAGCTAGCAATTTCAATATATCTGAAATAAAATAACCAACGCAAAAAATAAAAAAAATCAAATGATTTACAGCTATAATACTAACGAATAAAAAGAAATATTACTGTTGCAAAGTATGAAAAAAAAACAGTTCACAAAGAATTTAAATGAGCAAAAAAATTTATTCATTAGTTATTTTTACCTCTTTCTTCTTCAGTTTCATCTTCTTCCTCATTATCTTCTTCACATGGTGATTCCAAAGCAACAGGTTTTTCATTTTTTTCAGAACATAAATTTATTCTGAAAATTTTAACACATAATTTTTTATTATTTCATTTTGAACAAAATAAAAACTTTCAAACATTATTTTTAAAATTAATTCAGATGACAGGCACAAGTCAAATAAATCAAAAGTGGGAAAAGACAGTGGAAGAAAAATAATGTTAGGTCTAAAACAGACAAAGAACAATGCTGTCAAATGCACCGATATTACAACAATCCTACTTACACACAGGGCATCTGCTACATTTTAAATTTTCAAATTCATGACTTTTCATGACTAATTCCAAGAATTTTTCATGACTTAACGAAGTTACTATTTTCTCCGACGAAAACAGAACAATAAATTTAAAAAGGCATTATAATAACATTAATTGAAATGATACGTAAAACCAAAACTGTTATACTCTGCATCTTCTTATTTATAGATTTTAAATTGATAAAAAAAAAATAGATAAATAATAATAAAAATTCTGAAATCACAGAAGTTTAAAAGATAATTTGCTCTAGAAATGTTTTTTCTTTCATTTTTTGAAAGAACACCATAATTTTTAAAGAACGCAATAAAAACATTTTATATTTTAATGAAATGTGACAGTGAGTGGGGATTTTGTTAGAAATTAGGATATTCGAAATACCATGAAATTTGGGCATTCCATTTTAAAAATTAAATTTTTTGGCAACCTAAATCCATGACTTTTCATGACTTTTTTTTAAAAAATAGTTAAAATAATGACATTTCATGACAAATTTAGTTCAATACCGAAATTCATGACTTTCCATGATTTTTCATGACTTTCCAGGTATGCGGATACCCTGTACATACATAGTATTTATTCAAATCTAAGCCAATCTTTTTTTCTATTGTATCCTTTGCTACTGAAAATCAGGTGCTGCTTAGAATCAAAGGCGGAAAAAATTTATAGGAAAAAAAAGTTTCCAATTAGACTATAATAAATTCTTTTAAAAAATGGTGCATAACAAATACATCCGATGGCACAGAAGACGCAGGGTCAAAAAATGGTGACATCAGCCCCCAGGGGTCTGTCTAGGTTTTTCGGAGAGGTACCTATTTTGTGAAAATTTATACATGATTTGCGAAAATTAAAAATTATATTAAAAATTCAACACAGAAATATGGTGAAAATATGGATTAATTGTTTCTTAAGAGATACAAAAATAAAATTTTAAGAAAAAGTATTTTGTGAAACTACCGTTTTTCCTAAACTAAAACCGTCACATTGCAGGTCTCTTGCATGGCCTCCTGTACAGTCCATCAGGAGAAGGACCTTAAAGGGGAGGCCCTCTTCAGCCAGATACAGCTTCACCTGGGGAATGAAGCAATGGAGGAACCATTCAAGGGTGAGAGCTTTCGTTATCCGGGCCTTGGAGTTATGCATCGAGAACACGAGCAACAGAGCCGTATTTTTGGTTTTTAATGTTCCTGGATTTTTGGCTTAATAAATAAGGCCTGGTTTAAGCATAAAACCAGCAGCATTGCCAGCCGTGATGACAGTCACGCAGTCTTTGTGAGCCTTGAAGCCTGGCCTTTATGAGAGCCCGTGGTATATGTACTCTGAGTCAACTCATCTCTTTGTTTGACATGCAGGGATCCTTCTCTCTCGCGCATCAAGATTAAACAATGCTTTTTTCCGCAATGTCGCTGCCGACATGATTGTATTTTTTCATTTTTATTTTTTGATGAATATTTTGAAAAAACCCACGAAGCACTGAAGCCGCAAAACATGAAGCGCAAAGTGGCGAGGGAACACTGTACGCAGAAAATAAAATTAAGATAACAATCATAAAAGTAATATACAATAAAATAACAAATAATATATTGAAAAAAATAAAACTTTATAAAGATAACTACTTTTTTGCTAATAACTCAGCATCCAATGTGTCATCACCGTGTCCAGATATTTCTTTACCAGACTGATCTTCATAATAGCTGTAAGGCGTCTTTGGTTCATCAATTTTCATGTGGCCATAATCTTTATCAGGAGGGTGAAGAGTTTGCAAAATATTCATTTCATCCCATTTAATATCTAATGGATTACTGAAAAAGTAATGAAGTATCCATTTTAATTTTCAGATGGAAAAAAATATTTACAAAATGCTGACTATCAAATAAAGTCATGGCCAAAGGAGTGCCAGGTAGGTCGAAGCCCAACCAGAAAATTTTCAAAAAAATAAATAAATTATATGTAATAAAGTTAATATTATACATTATAACCTCAAAAATCTGGACTTAGCAGAGGTTCAAAAGGTGCTGATTTTAGAAAATTCCAAAATTTAGATAATTCACTACAGCTAATTAGATATATGAAAACTACAGGATCAAAATTAAAAAATGCTGTTTATTTTATCCCAAGCCAGTATGGTTTTCTTTTTTTCTCTAATTTTTTGAATAGTTACTATATAAATTCACAACAATTTCTAGTCAAGCCATTGAACAATCTCTTTTTTTATGGACACATTTGGTGAAGTTGAAATCATAAATTTGCTTAATTTTGTATTTAATTTTTTATTGACAGTCCTCACAATCCATTGCTATCTGGTTTTTATAATACCATAACTAAAACATTTTTACAGCACACGGATTTCTAATCACACATTTAAGTAGTTAATTTTTAAGCAGAATTTCATTTGTAACATTTTCACAAATAATTATATGACCTTGATTGTTTTTTTCAGCAGTAATTGCTACAAATTTAATAAAATCTTAATATTTTTAATAATACAAAAATAAAACTGTAGTGATGATTTTATCCTAAAGTCTCATTTCATTCATTGCTTTTTCAGCAGTTATTACAACGGATTTCACATGGTTTTTAAAATTGATTTTTTTTTAATGTGATATTACTACAGCAGATGACTATAATTTAAAATTGCGTTCATTTTTTCTTATCATGAGTTGAAAAAATGGGTCCCAATTTTGGAGGTTTCCAGATTTGTGAAATTATTTCATATTAATCAATATACTATACAAACTAGTTTGCATAGTTACTGTTTCAGATAAATATTCCTATTGACATTTAATCAAAAAAAATATTGATGTTGAAAAAGACAAAAAAAGTATACCAAAAAATTTACCAAAGTATACCAAATAATTAATGCCACCCTGCTCATGTTGTGACACCACACCTGCAAAATTTACCACATATTCCCCCAGTTTGAAATAAATCAGAACTTTTCTCAGTGCAGTCCCTTTGGTTAACAAAAATGTTTTTAAATTTGAAACTGAAATATCCTAATAATATGAATTTGATTAAAGCAAGGCATCATTAAAGTTAAAATATTGTGACGCTTATCGGCATTCAAAATTAAAACTAGGAAAAGAGATTCAATAGAAGCTTCTAGAATTTCCAAAAGGAAGTATCCCAGAAAACTGAAATGAAAATTCATGAGTGAAGTATTGCTCCCTCTCACATTAAATCTGCGTATTAAGAATATTCTTTAATAATATTTTAACTTATGTTAAACTACAATAGAGTTTTCTTCTGTTTCATGATGATAAAACTTTATATAGCCTTTAATTACAGATATGAAAAGGTAGTGTCACAATATAAAAGGTGAATATTGAAATAGAATTAACAATGTACTTTATCATCACCAAGAAATGACAATAAGTCCGAATGAGAAGGAAATAATATCCAATATATTTCTTCCATAAGACCTATTTGAACTAATGAACATTAATAATCTGTTCATCACTTTTATAAGAGTTGTATGAGCCAACAGAGACTGTCAAAAATTATTATGTAAAAAAATAATAAAAATAAATAATATTGCAACTCTAAAGTGATAAACATTCAACATTAAATCGAAAAATAAATATCATCTTATTTGTCTTTGAAACAAAATATAAAATACTTTTTATTGGCTTCAGGATTATTAAAACTTGTTGAAGACTTCAGAATACCCTTGGCAGGCTTTTTGAGCAAGTTTTCTGTCATTACTGATTATGTAAATTTAACACGATATTCGATGCATTACACTTTTTACGTCAAGGTTTACTTGCTGTCGCTAAACCGAACACCTAAAAATATATGCAAAAGAGAAAAAACAACAGCAATCCCACTCTTGCTAGCAAATACAAATTTTTTTCTGGACGACAAATTTGGCTTCACTTCATTTTGCCGTGTATTTGTTTTGTTGCCAAATTTAGAATTGCAATATGAAAACTTAAGTCATGAGAATGGACTTTGACAGATACATTGACTTCAACTGTTAATGAGTCCATTGTGCAACTCCAGTGCGACGTAAATGAACAACAACAACAATCAACTGCTGATGTAAGTTCTCGGTAATGTACAGTCAGCAAAGAAATAAATAATAATTAAAAAATTTAAAAAGATATCACCCTGAATAACTTTTGTTCTATTGATCGGATTTTCGCGTACTAAATGTCAATCTTAATGGTTCTTGGGGATGATCTCAAATATGCAAATTATTTAGCACTAACTATTAAGTTACGAAATCGGGCACAAAAGAGAACTTTCTCTGAATGAACATATATATTTTTTTACATTGGATTCTTAACCTTTAAAATATAGGCAGTATCCGCAATCTAGGAAATATGGTCCCCATAGTTCAGTCAGGAGAATGATTAGTCATATTTTTTTAAGCTTTAAAAAAAAAAAAATTGCACCCGCTTATAAAACATTTTTACCCAAAAATATATATCATGCAAAAAAATAAATTTTAAGATTTATTTATAATTTTTTATTATTTAATTAATTTTTTTATTGCAAAATCTAAAGTTTCAACAGTTCTTCCTTAGTAGAAGCCGAGAAAAATTTAAAATTAATTATTCCAAAAAAAAATAATTTTTCGACAATGGAGAAATATTTAAATGGGGTGATTAATATTTTACTGTGGTTAACTTACAAGGAACTTGGCTTACAGACGAGTAGAGTAAAATTTCATTCACCTTTTTTTTTTTGTTGCTAAAGCCGATAGCTAATCCTCTTTTCTTTAATTATAAAATATGATCTTTCTTTTTTAGTCACCTAAAAATTTATTCTTAATGTAATAAAGGGATTTAAAGAAAACATTTTATTGAATAAAAACATTTTATTCGACGAGCGTTGAGTTTTAGAAAACCATGTTTCTGATGATTATACATCAGCTTTTTTTTAATTTGCTTTTTTAGTTCATTCTTTCAATAATTGATTTTGAGTAACATGTTAATCAGTTTCTTCAATATATATATTTTATAATTATTAATATTAATAATTATAAAATATCCTACTACCCTATAGGGTAGTAGGATATTTTATGCATGATTGATAGTTTCAAGAGTCGACTCTTATATTAGTAGGTAGTTAACTTCTTTCAAAATTCTAATTCGGAAAATTACTTGCTATTTTACAAATATTACAAAGCACGTGTATTTTTTTTTTTTAAATGGTTATTTATATAATTTTCACATTGGCCATCATTTTTCCATCTTAACAAAATTTCCTTTAAAAATAAACAAATTTTAATAATTTTGTACTCACTTATTTTACATGAGTTAAATAAATGTGGAATGTCATAAAATATGTCCAAATTGTTTATAAATTAAATCAAGTTTTATGAAGATGCATGTATGAAATATTTTCATTAAAAAAAAATTTAAAAAAAACTTTCTTTAAGATTCAATGTTTTTTCTGCAATGTTTTATCTATGTGTATGACGTTTTTATTTATTTTAAAGCCGTAAACATATTTCAGAGTAAATCATAGTCAGCCAATATTTCAAATTTTCATTGCATTTCTTCTTAATGGTAATTTTATTTTAAATAGTATTGAAAAAAAAATTTCTTGAAAACTTGGTTTTTGAACTTTGAATTGCGACAGATTTTTGACTCATTATTTAATTTTTAATTCAGTCAATTGGCAATTTGGTTTGGAACACCATGCCTATTCGTTATTTATGTTGTTTTTGCAACTCTAATATAAATGCTATGTATCCAAATGAATATTATTATCCAAGAATTAAGAGTTTCATTTGATTATGTTTTGCAAGATTTTATCACAAATAATATTTAAAAAGGAAAGAAAAAACATGCACTATCGGTGATCGAAATGGGCTGCAGGTGGCGTAGAGCAGAACTCTCTACCTATGGCAATACTTCACATGCTTTCCTCATTAGCGTGTGGAAAGTCATAGAGGAAGGAAGTGCGTTAGTTTCTCTCTTGATTTTCATATAGATTAAAATCTTTTAAGTTGGAAAACTATATGGAACTGAAAACTACATTATACGTAGTTCTAAAGAAAAGCATCACGGAAATTTAAAAAAATATTTTTATTAAATAAAAGGGAAAATATCGTAGTACATTCCTATACAACTGAAAAGAGGAGAGGAAAGGGAGAAGGGCCAAAAGCATGAAACCGGTCTCTCCCTAGATGGCGTATTCGAGCGTTGCGATCGCCAATTAGAGTATTTCTAATTTAAATTGGCATTTAAAATTTTTCTGAAATATAAATTGACACAACTTGTAGCCCTAAATAAGAAAACTGGTCACTTGTTCAGCACAGTAGCTGGCCGACACCCTTCCAGTGAGCGAATAAGGTGTATGATCGCTTTTAACAGCTACACAAGTCTTACATCAGTGTTTCATACTATTTACCAGGGTCCTTATCAATCCCTCTAGCAACTGCACCCACTCTTGAGCTCATCGATGGTCGTTGGATCTGAACTTCGAGCTGCAATTGAGCATCCAAGGGCATCCTATGCATGTTCGATGGGATTAAGGTCAGGAATTATCGCAACTACTCCAATCGTTCAATATCCTCTGATTGAAGGTATTTTCGTCCATTAACTGAGTCCTGTGTTAGCGGGCGTTATCGTGTATAAAGATGAAATTTATGCTAAATATAAAAATGATAAATTAAAGATGAATTTACCTATACTCTCCAGAAAAGTCTTACACATGGTACAAGCATCTCGTCCCTATACCTCTACCAAATACATGAAGGTCATTATGCCCACCAGTCTGACATTTAGACCAAATGGTCCTTTTCGTTAAAAGGGCAAATTTTGACTTCCTGGTTCTCTCTAGATGAGAACACATCTCGAGGTGCTAGACCAGATAAAATCGCGACCCATCATGAAGAGAAATCATTCGCAACTATCCTCTGTCCAAGACTGGTATTCTCGGCACCATCCTAGACATTTTTTTTTTGTTCTTCGCAGTTAAAGGTATGCAAACAACAGGACAGGACTCCTGGCATACAGGTGTGTGCATGTAGTCTCTGGGCGACTGTTATCCGTAAAATGGATGTTCGTGTTACATTATACAGGTTGCAAGACAGCTGTGTCGCTGTCGCGGACCAACCGATTTTGTCTAGAATTTTCAAATAACTGTCTTCAGCCAGCGTTGATGCCTTTTTGGGACCATGATCAGGTCGGCGAAACACTGTTCCTGTCTCCACTGAGTGGACTCTACATTTAACAAAACCCCAAGATTGTTACAGCAGGTAACCCGTGATTGGCCCACACCGAGTCCTCGATTGCCGAAATGTTTAGACCACGAATAGCCATACTAACGATGGATAAACAAGAAAATTCCAAAAGCCAGGATGAAGTCAAACTAAGATGTTTCAAAAACATCCTCACGCTACAAGCAAATGAGGTACCTCTACATTAACGTGATTATAGCGGTATCGCATTTCGACATCACAGGTTATTTGTGTGGTAGAGGTGTCCATGAAGAGTATCATCTGATTTTAATTTGAGTAGATTAAAAAAAAAAATTTTTTTCTTTTTAACTGTTTTTATTAGTGTTTAAGGGCTAATAATAATTTGCTTCATGCTATTGATTTTGTAGTATGGTTTTCTCAACATATTGGCTTCATACTTTAAGAATATACAAACATATTTTAAATATTTACAGAAAATTTAAAAAAAAGCTTTACTTTATTAACTTAATTTAATTGATCGCTCTACTTTAAATGCACCAATCATGTTCTTTATTTCTAACGGTATATTTTAAATAAATTTTTATTTTTATAAAAAAGTGACAAAAAAATTGGCAATTATTTTTTTATTAAAATCAAAAATTTGTTTTCTAAAGATTCGAATTCTACGTAAAATTCTTTATTTATAACAAAAAAGAACATTTTCAGTTTTTCTTAACATTTCTTTACTGTGGTCGCAACTGATTACAACACTACTCTCTTGTATCATTTTTTCGTAGTACGTAATATAATATTAAACATATCAGAAGTATAAAAAAAATCTCAGATCATTAACTGAAAACTCTAAATATATCAACTCTCTTATGATTAAAAGTTAAATTATTTAATAATAAGAAAAAAGTTGAGAACTGATTCAACCACATTTTCTGAATTAGTAAGCAGTTTTTAATTCCATAATTGTTCCACATTATGTTGTGATGTTTTAGATTTAACTTCAACAATTTCTTATGTCTTGCATCTAACTTTAAAATTCTTGTTTTCTTTCTTACATCCAACTTAATAATTTGTGATAATTTTAATCTTATTTTAAAATTTTTAATGCTTAGTCTTGATTTGCACTTATTTGTTTGCATTAAAAACCTATAAAAAAGTCTATATTTACACCTTTTTATTAAAAAAAAGGCCACATATTAACAACAAAACAGAACTATTAGTAACACCAGGAACAAAACTTAAATACACTCTATAACAAAAAAATCGACGCACCAAGAAGCAATCATCCGACTGTTTTGAAATTTCGTATGCATGAATGTTTTGAACAGATATGGCTGGAATGATGCTGACTGGGGACGTATAGTCTTTAGCGACGAATCCCGCTTCCAACTGTGTCCTGACGATCATCGAAGACGTGTTTGGAGACGCACAAGGCAGAGGGGGGATCCTGCATTCACTATTGCACTCCACACCGGCCCTCAACAAGTCATAATGGTCTGGGGTGCCATTTCCTTTGACAGCCGGACCCCTTTGGTCGTCATTAGAGGTACACTTACTGCACAGCGGTACATCGAAGACATCCTAAGACCTGTTTTGCTACCGTTCCTTTTTCAGCGCCCTGGGCTGGTTTTTCAGCAGGACAGTGCCAGACCACATACGGCACATGTTGCTATGAACTGTCTGCAAGCTTGTCAAACTCTTCCTCGGCCTGAAGATCACCAGATATCTCTTCCATCGAGCATGTCTGGGATATGATGGGAAGGCGATTGCATCTGGCACGGAATGTTGATGACCTTGTTCGACAATTGGATCGAATTTGGAAGGAAACACCGCACGAGACCATCCAGAAGCTTTATCGGTCTATGCCAAGCCGTGTGGCAGCTTGTATCCAGGCTAGAGGCGGGTCAACACCTTATTGAACTTGATACTGTAACTCTGCAATAAATTATTCAATTGTTCTGAAATTTTAATCATTTACCATTCTGCACATTGTCTTCATATCCACCAATTTTCGTTTCAATCGGACAACTCCTTCTTGGTGCGTCGATTTTTTTTGTTATAGAGTGTACAAATCGAAATTTGATCATCAGTTTTGAATTAACTGCTAAATAAAAATATTTCCCACAAAAGCACTTTATGAAAATTTATACAAGTAAAAATGAAAGAACACCCACTGAAAAGCACATCACACAGAAATTTCCCTTAATAAATTTTACTGCATTTTAAGTTTATGTCCTGGTATGTAATACCACATTAACACTTAGAGCTAACTAAACTTTTAACACATAGAAAAAAACCTAACAAAAAAAACTTCAGAAAACTTATTATTTAACAAATTTTTCGATAGTTTATTAAGAAATAAAAATTGTTTAAAGTAAATTGTAGAAGCTTTAAAATTAAAAATTTTTAATTTCAGAAATGTTCCAAAAATATTTCATTAAAAGTCTTAATAATTTCACAACATATCTTTATTAAATTTTTCATCTACTACCTACAAAAACATTTTGGAATAAAATCATTATTTGTCACAAAGTTCTCACAGTCTAGAGTTAAGTGTAACCTTTTTTTTATACATAAAAATAAATAAAGCATTTTAATATTTGTTTATTTGAAAACTTTCTATACAGAAAAGCAAAATTTACAGTTTCAGAAATATTTAAATTACTGCAAAATTTTATTGAAAAGAATAAACTTTTAGTAGTACGCGTAAAAATAAAAAATAACAATATATTTTGAACTGCTTTTTTGCGTAATACTACTCATAAAAATAAGTAATAAGGTTTAAAAGTAAATTCGGTTTTTCCAAACCAATGTATTTCAGTATGACTAGTTCAGAATAATTTGCTTTTCTTTATTATTTTTCATTTACTATTATTTTTTTAGTTTCTTTATGAATTTTAAATATAAGTGCTCTAAGCAATCAGTTGATGTATTCTGTTATTACATTTTAGCATCTCTTCATCTATTTCTCTAGAAACTAAATTAAATAGTTTTGAATAATATTACCATCAATTCAGACAGTTTAATTCCTTTGACCTTCAAAGCAATTCATACTAAAAATGCTCCGAGCTAAACTAGATGGCGAACCACTTTTTTTCCTTCCTTTTAAAGCCTTAATTCCAAAAATGCTTAAAGTGGTAAAAGACAATAATTGAAGAGGATAGGGGGAAAAAAACGTTACTAAATTACGCACTAAAAACAAGTGCTTTAATACTCTGCCAATACCAGCTTAAATATGAAAAAGTAAGATAGCATTTCTTCATTCTAGTTATCAAGTTTTGCTAAATTTTCTCCTATAAAAACAACTTTTCTTCAGAATAATCTATGTGTATATTTCTACCACACATGAAATTTTTAAAATAATTCTATTACAGGACAACAAAAATCTCAATTGTATCTTTTCAATAGTTTACAAATACTAATTCAAATTTCAGTGCCTTTATGCAAATTTGAGGACAAATAAATTTGCACACAAGCAACTATCAATTAAAAGAGATTTTATTTACATATATACAACCTGCATCAGATACATTAAATCTAAACATAGTTTCATAATTAAAATTAAAAAACAGCATAACCAATTTAAATTATTACAGTTATTTAAACATCAAAATAAAACGTTTAGAATACTAATAAAATAAAAATAAAAAACTATTTTTTTAAATAAAATGCATGAAAGAGAAATTATTAACATAGATGAATGCCTGTCATATAGATTACCTAATAAACTTTAAAATTCTAAAAATAATACAAAGTTTATCAATATTTTGCAACGCAAGATGAATATATCAAAAATCTTTCATTAAATATTAATGAGTATGATAAATAAAGAAAAAAGATATGTTAGCTTTTTTAAAAAAAAAACCTATAAAACTTACATCAAGAGAAAATTACTCAAAGAGTGCAAGAATTAAATTATTACAACCTAAAATACAACAACAATACATCAAAAAAATTAACAAAAATTTTAAAATACACTCATTATTTAGAAATTATTTTTAAAAAAAATTTAAATATTAAAAACAAAATTTTTAATATTTTTATCAACTCAAAATTCTTACTTATTTGAGTAACAATTTTTTTAAGAAAACAGTCTTGGAAACAAATTATATTACAGTAAATGCTGATCCATGTCACAGTGAGGTTAGGAAAGAAAATGTCACCTTGTTAGAAACCTTTATAACTGTACACAATATCCAACACCAGATTAAAAAAAGGTGGAATGTGTTAAGAAATTGTTTAAAAATTTAGTTTTATAAACAGCAGAAAAATCATAAATTAAATGCCAAAATAAACTACTCGGCTGAGGCGCAGGTGCAGGTTTTTTTTATCAATAGTCTTACATTTTTAACTTGACTATTTTTTTTTAAAGCTAAACAATAAAAGTAGCCTTTGACTGGAAATACTTGCTTTTATAATCTTAGGACTCATTACCTTAATTTGTCCAGTTCGAGATTGGGAAGGGAAAAAACCCCTGCTGAATGCTATGTAATGCCTATTTACCATTACTACATTTTTGCTTTTTTGGAAATAGTGCCAAAAGCTGATATTACAGTTGGTTTTGTACCAGTAGGAACTGGCAATATTGTAACAGGTGCTGCAGGTTTCAAAGCAGATGCGGGCATCTGGCTCATTCCAACATCCCATTTACTCTTACGTTTTGCAGCATCTGCAAATAAAAAATAATAATTCTCAATGAAAAAAGAATTGAATGTTACACATTTATTTATATTAATGGAAAACTGTTTAATAATGTAGCGTAGCTAAATAAAAGTGACAACACAAAATAAGGAATCATTATCAGGGGTGATTGTGAGTCCAAGTCAAAATTCCGGAAAATTTCTTGAGTAAAAAAAAAAAAAAACTGTTTAAATATAAAAATTAGAAAAAATTTAAACAAGGTTTTTTTTTACTTTTTCTCAATATTTCTTAGTTTACTTAAAATATATTTAAAATTTTGCACATACCTATACCATTTACACATACCTATGATGACCTAAAGAAGTAATAAAAATTTACAAATATGCCTGTCTTTCTTAAGGTTATGATTATAACAACTATTTACTGATAAAAAATGAATATTAATCATGAATATAAGCTTATAAAGTATCTCTCTGGCTCTCCCTTACATACAAATAAAATAAACTCTGTTTTTAAGTTCCACCTTTGAAAATTTGATTTCCGGAAACTTCTGTGATCAATGATTTTTTGAAACGTTTCGATCTCCGGAAACTTCCGGATCACTGTTAGCGAAAAATCCGGAAATCCGGATTTTTTCCGGAGCACAATCAGCCCTGCATTATAAAATGTTACAAAAGTAAATATAAATACTTGAATAACAGAACTTAAAGGCTAGTTTCAACTAAATTAAATTCATGAAATACAATCAAATGAAATTAAATTTCCAATCAAGTACTAGTTTACAAATAATGAAATTAATTATCAGAGCAGCAGAACTCACAGAATACAGGCAATTCGATCTGTAGTTATTTTCATACCATTTTTAATAGTGTCATCAATTATTCTAATTTAATTTGAAGTTAATAAATTATTTAATAGATTTAATTATTTATAATAGCAGTTCCGTAGTTATTTATAATAGTAGTTTCATAGTTATTCATAATCGTAGTTAATAACTTATTTAATAGACTAGGAAAAAAGCTTTGAATGGAAACAGGATAAAAAATTTTTACTAAACACATCAGGGGGTAATTTTCAGCAAAAGAGATATCTCATACATAGAACTAACTAAGATGATTAACCTTTTGGACATGGAATTTTTTAGAAAGCAAAAGATAAAAAGTAGAGAAGATCAAAAATAACTTATTTAAACCACACATCTTGTTAAGAACAGGAGTATGGTTTGAACAAGATCTGAATATTGCAACTGATGCAAAACAAGTCTCATATCTGAATAGCAGATTCTACTTAAATTCGTAGTTTTACTCGCCAAGAAATTTTGAAGATAAATGTAGCATTAGCATTTATACAATTTCAAAAAGTTTTAAATTTGACAACATGGTATATAAAATTGTAATAATTTAAACTCAAAATAAATTTACTAAGTTTATTGGATAAATAAAAAATATTATTATTTTACAAGCAGATATGCTATGTTTATAGCAGCACAGCAGAAAGTTATTTTACTACACCTAAAAATATTTAACAAAACTTATCACTTTAGAAAGATAGATGAAAGTTTATCCTACATATTTTTGTTTCTTTGAAAAATACATATTTGTTTAGTTCACTAATAAGCTTCAATGACAAGAATATTAGCAAATAACATAATCAAAAATTGCAAAATTTGAAATAATTTTAAAACTTTATAGAAACAGTCTGATATTTATTGCAGAATTTCAGATTTTAATACAAATTAAAGCTTAATTTATGTGAAAATTACAAGTTTAATAAACATAATAATTTGGAGATTTTTTTTTATCATTAATAAGTTCATTGATGTAATTTTGCATACTTCAAAATTAAGTACAATATTTATATCAATAAAAAAATATATTTTACATTTAATACTATGTTTGGCAATTTTTTAGAAGCATATAATGAGAATATTTAATATATATAGATCTATATAATGCAACCAACTAATAAAAATTGCAGTTTTACGAATATTAGGTCAATAAAGTTAAATCAGTTCTTAAAATTATAAAATATACATTACTTTTTTAATAAAATTTCTATCAAACTACTAGAAAAAAAACTAGAAAAGCTATTAACATATACAAAATAAAACCTTTCGTACCAGAAGCAGAATCAGTAGGTTTTTTAACTGTACCCGATATAAATTCAACCTGTAAAAATAAATAAGAAAAATCAAACAAGCAAAACACTAATACGTTTAAACATCTTTTTTGATAATTACATTACATTATAATGAAAGTCATATTGATAAAATACTAGACTAGAAAGAAATAGGAGAAAAGAGCTGCTGAAAGAATTACATTTAAATATCTAACAGAAAGTGTCCTAAATTAAAATGACGGTTTTCAAGTGTTCATAACAAAAAAACTGTCAAAGCTTTTCAGTTTAACAACTTTTTGACAGGAAGTACTACATGAATAAAGCTTTGACAGTTTTTTGTTATGAACACTTGCAAAACCGTCATATAATTTAGGACACTTTCTGTTAGATATTTAAATGCTAATTCTTTCAGCAGCTCTTTTCTCCTTTTTCTTTCTAGTCTAGATTTTATCAATATGACTTTCCCATTATCATGTAATGTAATTATCAAAAAAGATGTTTAAACGTATTAGCTGTTTCTGACTCTGTTTAATTTTCGCCTTTCTTTTTACTTTTGACTGGTCTGAGAATGACTGGTCGTTGCCCATTTGGGTGTTGAAATAAGTCAAATTTATTCTTTAAATTATATCGTTTACTTGCTGGAGATCACAAAAAATATGGCTGCATAGAGTTGGCTGAGATAAATGGAATCCAAATGAAAACGGCAGATTATGTGAGGTAAGTTTGAAATTAATTTATTTATTAATTTGTTACAAACTTTACAAGATATTATTTATTAACTATATAGAGCAAACATGTTCCACTTTATTTTATCAATTAGAGGTTTGCCAAATTCTATTGCATTAAATATGTTTAACTGAAATAAATTCTTCGTTAGAAAGCTCTGAAAATAGATTTTAGTATCATTTAAATATTTCAGGGTTTTGTCGCCAGAATTAAAAGTAAACTAGCAGAACACATTAAACATTTTTCAAATGAAAAAAATTTAAAATTTCTAAGTTTTAATTAACATGATCCAATTCCTATTTGAATTCTTAGTTTCTTTATTTTTATTATTTTAAATATCTAATGCATCATAGTAAAACTTTGTGACAGTGCAAAATAAATTTGTGTATTTAAGATTCAGAATTAGAATAAGAATTTTCAAAGAAATATTTATTAATTTTGAACAAACCAGAACTCATTTATTTTGTTATTAAATGTGACGAAGCTCCCATTTACTAATTATTGACAAGTCTGAATTTTAAAGTATTGAAACCTTTGAACCTCATAAAAAATCCAACTGCAAAAATTTTCAAAGAGTTCAGAAAAGAAAAAGTTATAGCATATTATGAAAGATGAAATTAGAAAGTTTTAACTAATCAACAAGGTATTATTCTCTCTGAATAGAATAAAAACAAAACCTATAATATTGGAAAGAAAAAGAAGAAATAATAAATATTTAAGTTATCTTTGATTATATGAAAATATTAATCAATAAAAAGTACTGCTCAAGAATATTTTTTAAGTATAGTAATAGTATTAAGAATAGTAATAAAAGTATATCTACATTGAAAGTTGCGATCACAAGAGAATTGCAGTCACCAAGATTGCCGCACGTCGCAACTTTATCTAAGCATCCAGGGCTTTAAATATGACATGATGTGATTTTTAATTAGTTTTCTTTGAATTATAGAGTCCTACATACATAGATTCTTCTATATTACTCACTTATTTTCCTTTAAAAAATTGCAAATCTAGGAACTAAAATTTCTGTAAACCCTAAAGAATAAGAATTTAGAATTAGAACCCTAATAAAGGAAACATTAGAACCCTTATAAAATGAGAATGAATATGAGAAAATTTTTAAGATTTTTTAATAGCATGAAGATATGAAATGTTATAGTCCTAAACAATCATGAAAGACTATTTATCTGAGCAAAATCAAAATCGTTCTGATGCTAATTTTAAATTATATGATTAGCTGAATATCAAAAAGTTATGTTTGTTTATCAAGATTAAACTAAAAATGAAAACAAATATGGCAATAAATATACACACGTGATAATAAAGCTAT
The DNA here is from genome assembly GCF_982258835.1 of Parasteatoda tepidariorum. Lineage (NCBI taxonomy): Eukaryota > Metazoa > Arthropoda > Arachnida > Araneae > Theridiidae > Parasteatoda > Parasteatoda tepidariorum. The sequence goes on along the minus strand of NC_141760.1, from coordinate 45,436,989 downwards.
TACAGAAATATAAGTACCTTAGTTCGGTCTTTCCTTTCTTTATCTCGTTTATCCATTTCTTCCTTTTGCCGTTTAGCTACAAAAGAATGTGAAGAAAATCTTATTGAACTATGAAGTAAAGAAATTCATTACTATCCATATTTTTTTATTTACCTTAGGAGCATCACAATGTATACTATTTTATATTACTATTAACTTATTTTACAGTCATTAAAACTTTTTTACTCCATATTATAACTAACAATTACTCAGAGAAAAATTTTAGTCAAACGCCCTGAGGCAGAATTTTTTTTGGCTTTCAGCAACAAACTTCCTAGCACTAATATTTTGCTTTAAGATACTTTTAATTATAACAATTACTAATTTAAAGTAACAGAAAACGTTGCGTTCACAGAAGAAAATATAGAATAAAAATGTATAAAATTTTTAATTGCAAAAGTAATATTTTTTTTTAAAATTCTAATATTAAAGGCAAAATTCTCGCATTTTGTAGGCAGAAAAATGCACGAATTATTTCCTCTTTTGAAATTTGTTCATTACACAAATTAAAATTCGTAAATAAATGAAATAATAAATTAAAATTTGTACACAAATTAAAAATCGTACAGTAACTCCCAAAAAAAATATCACAAAGAAGAGATACTCAAATAAGTGTATATGAAATATGGCGTTCTTGAAAGAAAAAAAAATTAAAGAAACAACATCATTTCTAGAGCCAACTATCTCTTAAACTTTCACCATTTCTGAATTCCTTATTTTATATTATTAATTTGAAATTCTAGCTGAAGCCAGTCATTACCAATTTTTTTAAAAATCTCAAATGAGAATAGAAAAATCATGATTATTTCCTTCCTCTCTGATGCACAAGAAAGAAATCTTTGTAAAAATAAAAAATTCAGCAGAAAAAATACAATTTTAGAAAAATTATGCAGAAAGGAAAATCAAAATGTTTCCTTTCCCAAAGGAAAAATCTCTCTGTAACGTTCTGCAATATTATCAGCGTGTCACCACAATTCTGCCACGGGGTCAAACGTTATGTTTCTGAAAGTGATATTTATTTCTTAGCCAAATTTTAAAATTGTATTGGTAAGTGTTATTTTTACTGAAAGCAGAGATTCTCTGATACTTCATAGACTGAGCAATATGTAAGTTCAAGTACACGAAGATTAAATATAAATACTTTCTATGATTTTCATTGCTTCTTTTAGTTTTAATGGAATAATTATTGTAAAACTAGACATAACTATAATTTGCAACTATTTCTACAGCATATAAATAGTAATTCTTTGACACTCTATCATTTTTTTTTAACCTAAAGAAAGATTGAAAAATCCCAGTTGACAGATTACCATGTTACTAAAATTATTTCAATCATGATTATTTTTTCACTGAACAATATTTTCAAAATACTATCTGAACAATGTTTTCAAAATATTATCTGAACAATGTTTTCAAAATATTAGCTGGACAATATTTCCAAAATGTTAGCAAAATGCATTGAATATTATTTTTTTTAAACCATTGATTTAAGAAAAATCACATGGAAGTGAAGTTTTGAAACTTTTTTATAACTTATTTTTAAAAAATATTATTCCTTATACATATTTGAAAAAATATTATTCTTTATAGCTTATTTGAAAAAAATATTAGATTACTCCATTCCAGACTAATAGTGCCATATTTAGTATGTAAGTTTGAAGTAAAGTAAAATGATCTATAAAACACAAAATTTCATAAAATACAAAACCCCAGGTTCCAAAGTTTGCATTCTAAAGATCTACTGTTTTACTGTTTAACAGGGCAATGCCCATAACAAATCTCTTATACACAAGTCTAGTCAGAGTTTCATCCAATATTTTCCCTTTTAATAATGAACTTTGGTTTATTTATACTCTCTTGAATTTAAGTTATTTCAGCGAAGTGTGCACAAAATTATGATAAATAAATACAATGATATGTCATACCAAAATTTCTGAAATATTTAAACTAGTAATGAAAAAAAAGGTAACTTTTTGCAGAGTTATCAGTTTTAATAAAATTGCATAGGACTGACATCATAAAAAGGTTTGTATTTCCAAAATTTCTTACCAAGTTCTTCATAAAATGATTCAGGACCCCAACAGTGAGGATCATATGCTTCCTGGAAAACATATATATACTTTAGAAATTATAAAAAGTGATGGAAAAAAAACTTATTTCATCAAAAGCAATTATCATTTCTCTAGTTGTTATCTCATCAATATTTTATTTCAAGATTATTATACAATTTATGTAACATCAAAAAAATTTTTTAACTGTAGATTTGTTTTATCTTAAGATGCAATTTTATAACTGCATACAACATAATTAAAATTATTAACAACATAGATTCTGAGACAACTGATTTATGTAATTATAATTGTTAATATTTTACAACATAGAATATTTTAGAATATAGAATATTTAAAATTTACCTATTTTTTAGCTCAAGAATTTCGATAAACACTTGCATATTATTGTAAAAATAACTCACAATTAAGTTATATAAAAATTGTGCAACTTTAAAAGGTTCTAATTTTTTTTTAATCTATCATAATGTCATTGAAATTGATAAAAAAAGAATAATTTTATGGAAATCCCAGATCAACTTATGCTGTTCACAACGAATTTTATACAAACCAGCTAACTGAATATCCATAATGGTTATAACTTGGAGGTTTATAGAGAAAAAGGATTTAACCTATGGAAAATTACATGAATGCAATATCCTGATTTATAATTATTATTTCCAAATATTTTTTGTTGTTGAAACTTTTTACATTGGGCCTAATTTAGTTTGAAAGTAGTAGTATAAAATATTTTTAGCACATTAACATAGAAAAAGTTTTAGATATTTACAGCTCAAATAATAAAATGAAATGAATAATAATCAAAAATTAGATACTAAAGTATCATTTTATAATTCTAAAAATAGTATTATCACATGTACTAATATTATAAAATTTTATTATTAGTCTCTAATTAATTAAATAAAATTTCAGTTTTATAATTTTCTGTATATTAATACTGAGAATATTGAGTAAAATCTCATTTCTGTCTGAAGGAAACTCTTAAAAACAAGAAATAAAATAAACTAGCAACTAGATAGAAATATCCAGATAATAATCTTACTGGTGGATAATTTGTTCCTTGTTCATCAATGTTACAAAATGAGATCAACTTCTCATAGATACTAAAATAAAAGAAAGTAATATTTATAAATTTTTACAGAATAGAAAAAAAATAAAAAAGATAAAATAAAGATTATCCATTTCTTTGGAATTATTAAAACAAAGCACTTTAAGCTGGCAATCAAAAAAGTAGTAAATATTAATAAAATCTTATTGATTTATAAAGAAAATGCTTAATGATACATTATTATGAATATTAGAAAAAAAGTATTTTTATAATATTTTATAAATGTAAACAAAATACAAAACATAACTAAATGTTATATGTCCCTACAAAAATATTTCATGTTAGAAATTAGATAAATGTTTTTAAATTCTAGCAACTTTAAAATATTTTTTGTTAAATATTTTTAAATTTTAGCATTTTAATCATTCATTTATGTTTCATACAATAATTATGATTATATTCAATTATGCTTCATGCTTTAGTTTAAAGAGAATTGTTTAAAGATTATTAGAAAATACTAAAAATTTTTATGTTGGCCATTTTAGTTCTTGACTAAAGTTCAATTCGAGATAAAAGACAACTTTACCTGACTTCAATTTAGCAGTAAGTGTAAAAATCCTTTCTATACTATGAAGTATATTTTTTTTATAAAAAAGACGAGTTTTCAAATAAAATTACAACACAAGAATATAAAAGTAATAGTCTAAAAAATAACAGCCTAGCCTCAATTTTTCTATAGCCTTAAACTTACAAAGTAATAAATGAATGAATGTTTATACGAACATAAAAAAAAAGGTTTTAAAGAATTTAATAATTTTAATATATTTTCTAACAATTCTGGTTAATTTCAACAATACACAAGGAATTTTTTAATACTTTTTAAGTGTAAGGTATAATTTATGTGCGTTAAGATTTATTAAATGAATTAATCATATAAATTTACCTGGGATTTCTAAAATCTTTTCGCTTTTGAATTGAGGCATTCATGTCTTTGCCATTCTTTTTCTTTTCATATAAATCACTAATTTTTTCCTAAATATTAAAATAGTAAAATTTGAGAAAAACATAACTTTAAATATATTAAAATAAATTTATTAAGTAGAACCTTATTAAAAAAATACAATAATTTAATGATTAAAATTATTATTTCACACATTCATCATATCAGAAATGCTTAAAATTTTATCATAAAGTTAAAGATATTTAACATAGTTATCATTTAATAATAATATAAAAACAGATTAATGCTATATTATATTTACATTGCATGCCACAACTCCATTAATTTTATTGAATAATTATAAAGGAAATTTCATTCAGAAAGTTTCATATAAAGCTGTAGCTATTGTTGCAGAAAATAAACAGGCTACAAAATAATAGAAGATAAAACATTTCGAAAAATTATAATGAAATAAAACTTTATTTCTAAATTACTTTCAATGATTTCTTACATAACTGTAAAACCAATAGCAGAATTTAAGAAGTAAATATGGAGCAATATTATAAATCCAAATCCATCTGCAAGCTGAATGCAATCAGACATAAATTATTGTAAATATTTAGAATAATTTAACAAACACATAGTCAAATTCAAAATATAAATTTCTTAAAATGTAAGCACAAATACTTTATGTCATTTAATTTAAATTGAATTTTATACAATGATACTAAAATTGGCATAAATCTCTATACTGGAATCAAATAAGGGAAGAAAAAAAAAGTGTTTTTTCCTTGGGGTGTTCTATCAATTCAGCTTTTTAATTTTTGTTAGAAGCAAATTTAGAAATGTTCTAATAAGGAGACAACATGTATAATAAAAAGGAGTCTCAGCAATTTTCTCCCATTTTAAAAAAAAAAAAAAATTAGAAGAAGAATCTGCTGGTCTGCAAGCAAAATCAACTGAAATATTACTTTAAGTACAAAGAAAGTGTAGATGATAACAAATTCAGTTAATCATCAATACCTGCAGGGATTTTGAACATCTTCCAATTGGCTCGATAGGAAGTTGCAAATCTTCTTCTTTCAAATTTAAAAGACTCCTATGAAATGAAACTGAAAAAGAAAAGCAGGTAAATAAAATTTAGGGAAGCAGAATTTGAATTATACAGAGCAGATTTGACATTTGAAGAATATAACGCTATAAAACCACACGGTGTTTTTTTTTTTTTAACTTTTCCTTTTGAAGACAGGTAAAATTTTAGTACTTTCTACAATACATTTTTTATTTCCTAAATTGCTTCTAAATCATGTCACAATCGTTATGCCAAGACTTATTTTCTTGAAAGAGAAATTTTGCAAGTTTATTAAAACAATTTAGATTTTTGTGTTTTGCTTTTTTTTTCTGATTCTGCTCATAATCTTTGGTTTTCATAACAACTAAATAAATATTGTTCTACCCTAATCATGTAAGAAATCTTGTTCTACCTTAAAATGAAATTAATAATGGCATATTTACAAATCCATTTATCTGACAAGCAAAAACAAAATAACTTTGAACAATTTAACAGCGCTTACTATTTGTAACTGAACTACCCAATAAATCCTATTTTCAAAAAACAAACATTATATTTTTTAAATGGTATAAGCAGTATAATGTTCCACATTATACCTTTTTTTTAAATGTATAATCAATGAAATCATACTTTCATTTTCATAAGGAAAAAAAACTGCTTAAACTCACTTTTATAGAAAAAAGATAACTATTCTAACTAAAGATATAACTATATAACTAAAGATATACTATCTATAAATCTAGACATATTTAATTAAAAAGTTATTAATTTTCACTTAATATATATATATATATATTAAGCTTACTTTAAAATTTAATTTAATAGTTTATGTGGAACAAAAGAAATGATTACATTGTTGAAAAAATAGCAACATTAAATTTATTTAATTATAAATTATTTTTTTTTAATTTAAGGAAAAATTTTCATAAATATATAAAAAGATTATATAAATAAGATTTAAATAAAGCTTTTGATTACAGAACTTCAATGCACAAGAGGCCATTAAAATATTACTTAAGCACCAAAAGAAAAGAGAGTTTCTGATTTGCTTATTTTTATCGACTGGAGGAGAATATATGTCAGGGGTCTGTCTAGGTTTTTCTGACAGGTACCTATTTTGTGAAAATTTAGACGTAATTTGTGAAAAATTAAAAATTATATTAAAAAATCAACACAAAAATATGGATTTATCGTTTCTTAAGGGATACAAAAATGAAATTTTAAGAAAAAGTATTTTGTGAAACTACCGTTTTTCCTAAAATTGAATTTGTGAAACTACCGTTTTTCCTAAAGTTGAATTTGTGAAGGTACCGCTAAACGGTAGTAAATTCGGCCTGGACAGACCCCTGTATGTGTAAGTGTATAATGCTTCCCTAAGGTTCTAAATTCCTTTTATTAGAAAAGAAATCTCTCGTAAACTATCTCTTGTATATTTCAAAAATAAATAAAGTCTGGAAGGGAAGAAAAAAAAAATTTCAAAAATAAAAAATGTAAGCATATAGAGAAAAACTTGTACTTCTTTGTTTTTTTGGAAAGGTAGAGAGGTTTATAATAAAAAAATATGCTTACGTAATATTTAAATGGCCCCTAATAAAGAGTTTAATGTTTGAATTTTTATTGATTCAATACCTGGTGATAACGGTGGGGCTCCGGTTGGTACTACCTTGTGATCTGATGACTGTAAGGAAAAAAACTGAAATCATAAAATAATGTGAGTAAAATTATATTCATTATTGTAAATTAATTGCAAAGATTCAAAAAAATATTTTAATTAGAAAAGAAAGTGACACTAAATCAACACTAAATTCAAGCTTAAACTCAACTCAAGTTTAGTTTTATAAAATTAACTGAACAACTTCAGAATTTTTAAGAATGCTTTTGTATAATCCCGTTATAATGGACCTAGAATATAGTGAACCAATCGGTTGAAGTGAACTTTTTTAGTGGTCCTTTCTGGACTCCCATTTAACTAACGTTATTTCATGTGTTTACAGTGGACTCTAATTTCATTTCTTTTATACTATTGTAATGAATTATAATAATTGTAATGAATGTAATATAATGCAACGAATTACAAGACTATTTTGACTTCCTATCCTTTCTATTACACATGTTATAAAGATTAACATAAAAATCACTTTAGACTTATATTTTCGAAAAGAAAGGGAAAAGAACTTTCTTCTTAGTATTAATTTAAAGTTAATCAAAATGATATTGAATTTATTTAATTTGTTTTTTAGTTATTTAAATCACTTATGGTTCGAAAATTCATGTTGAATTTTTGCTTATAACAGGGCTTTCAACATTTTCGAATCACAAAATTAAAAAGATAAAAATGAACCAAAGCAGTTAAAAACAGGATCAAAAGGGGAAAAAAAAGAACCAAATGTTTTGATAAAAATATTGTATTTCTAACATAATAATAACTTTCTTAAATATAACTAGGAAGCTACGTCATAGTTTTTTTATGAGGTTTAAATTTTATATATTATACCGTAAAATTTCAATCTTTCTTTCTAATTGGGAGGACAACATAGAGCCACTAAATAAAAATCCAAAAAATATTTTTAATTAAAAATAATATATAATAGTAATAATAATAATAATAATAATAATATATATATAATATATATATAATATATATATATATATATATATATATATATATATATATATATATATATATATATATATATATATATATATATATATATATATATATATATATACTGATTACAATTTATGAAAATAATAGTAAGAAATACTGATATTTCCAATCCATTTATTATTTATCAACTCTTAAGATTTGCATCCATCTTGATATCAATTTCAGCATCAATTAAAGTAAAACAAAACTTACATCATCTTGCATATCGGATGAAGATTTACTGTCATTTGAATTACTCATATCTTCATCTTCATGAGCTTCAGTTGAATATGACACTAATTTTGATTGTTGCTTGTTCTCTTTAGCAAAACCATCTAAACATTTAAAAGTAACATTCAATAAACATAATCATAAATCGGATAAAGAATAAAAAAATAATAAAAAACTAATACCCATTGAGCTATGGCTACTCTCTTTATTGGGAGAAGGAATTTTAACGGGGCTACTTTCTTCTCCCTCAGAATCTTCAGCTTCTCCTTCAGAATCAGTGTAAGTAGCATGTAATGAAGCTAAAGCAGTTTGAGATTGACTTTGGCTTTCAGAACTCATTGTTCACACTTATTTCAATTACCTGAGAAAATAAGAACATATAAGCATTATAAAATAGCTTGCTATCTAATTTTGCATAGATGAAAAAAATTTTAAAAAATGAATAAGATCAGTACATAATAAGAAATAAAAATATACTGCAAAATACAATATTTAATACTACATTTCAAAACAATTTTAGATAGATCCTATAAATAGATTAGATAGATAGATTTTAGATAGATATTAAAATGAACATACTTATTCTACTGGCAGACATATTTATTTATTCATACTAACAACAATTTAATATCAAAGCAGAAAAAATTATATCATTGAAAAAGCTAAATTGAATAAAGTTAATGAACTGATAAGCAATGTAACAGAAATTTGAAAAAAAAAAAAAAGCAAACCTTATTTTTTAATTTTTTAAATAAATAAATAAATATCATTTCTTTAATAAAAAAAAAATATTGGAGATTTTGTTTTCAGACAATATAAACTACAGCAGTGTATCGAACAAAAAAATTTAATTCAATGTTCAGATAACAATCACTACAATGATAATTGTGCAACACTATAAAAATAGCTAATTAACACACAACACAAATAGCATTGAAATCAACATCAATCAGAAAATTATACATGTTGACTCATTCTCCAATTAATAGTTCCAGAGAATGTAGTTGCTATTTTGTTTTGATGTGGAAGATGAACCAATGACAAGATTCCACCAGGAATGAAGATGCAGATTCACTCTGCAATGGAAATACAACAGATAGTACAGGAAAGGATGTTCATAAGGTAACATTAATTGAAGTAGACTATTGAACTATGACAGAAAAATAATGTCAACTGATAAATAATTTTTTTATACATATACAGTGCCAAGTCCCATATCCAGACATCTGCTTTACCGGGTCTTTTTTTCGAACACTTTTTAATAATCAAAATAAACAAAACTCTTCTCTTTAAAAAAAAATGATTTATTTTACACTTGCGACTTATTAAAGTATGCAGGGATAAGAATCCTCCGCTTTTCTGCTTCATTATAATTTTTACCCGACTTCCGACTTTAATCCGATTTTCGCTACAATATGAAAAATTGGATATGATGTAAATGAAATCTAGTATTTCACAACAGCACTAAGAAAATCATGCATCTTTTTGCTCACATCTTGCATAAAAGGATTATTACCACCAAGAATCACACACTTAATTCATGTTTTAAAAAAACTGCGGATTTAAGATTAAATCTTCAAGAAAGAGGGTCATTAAGTGTTTATTCAAAAGTGCAATTCGGAATTTGTAGATGGTAATAATATTATATTAAAAATGAAATCAAAATTTTAAAAAGTATGTGGAAACCCCAAATTGTTGAAAATGTGAAATGGACAATAAAATCCTCACAAACCATATAGACAATAAAATCATCACAAATCGAGCGCATCAAAAAGTAATTCTACAGATAGGTGATTCGAAATTTCTTTTGTCTAATAATGTAGCATTAAAAAACTATGAAATGCAACCATAAATTCACATGATAATGCGGGTGAATCCGTCGACAATTAAGTGAGAAATGTGCAATTTGATGTTTGCTGAGCGAAAAGATACCATATTAAAACATTGAGATTTTTAAAACCCAAGTGAAATTCTGCTTTCATAATTATCAAAACAACAAGCAGCAAAACCACGTTGGTTTTTCAGTGGAATCATCACTAGTTGAGGAATGATTATTAACTGAGAAAGAATGATTCGGAATTCGTGGTATGTTATAATGGCATATTAAAATATTGAGATTTTAAAAACCATGTAGATTTATTCTTTGTTGATTGAAATTGACATTAATTATCCTCTATTTGTTATTTCTTATTGAATAAATATGTTTTGATATTTGTTAACCTTAAAGTCCTATTATTCGGAAAAATCTATTTTCCGGACTTGCCAAAGCCCCAAGGATTCCGGATATGGGACTTTCCACTATATATATACATTATACAGTACACATTTGATAGAATCAGCATTATACAAATAATTAATGAAATTTAGAAGAATGGTTTTATGAAATAATGCACCCCTAAAACATCAAAGAAATGTAAGAGGCATGGGTAATTGTTACTTAAATATATCTTTAAAACATTCAGAAAACTATGTATTAAAATCATTTTTCTCCTCAAATTAATTATAAATTAACAATTATTTTATGCATGCCTAAAAAAACTTCAATTGAAACATCCTGATTAAAAATAAAATAGTCTAAAAGCTCAACTTTAATGCATGAACCCACGTACGAAATAAACTATATTCAAGACAAAGTTCTTTTTTTTAAGAATTACTAATTGCATTTTGTTCTTGACAGGAAACAAAAATTAAGACTATTCCGAGACTATGGGCTGTAAAATAATCCCCTAACTATAATTTATGCCAGTGAAGATACTTAATGTGGTTATACTTATCTAAAATAATTACAGTGGTAATAGATTTTTAACTGAATTCGGAAATAGTATAGTAACCAAATATCAGGATTCAAAAACATAACATAATCAAACTTGCACCAAGACTGTTAGTAAGACAGTGGATCACTTTTAAAAATAAAAATTTATAAGCTTTTATCGACAATACAGCCTGACATAGAAAGTTCTACTAATTAGATTGCGCCTACACTCAAACCAATAATTATGGCAATTTTTTTAATAATTATACACGGTTAAATGATTTCAGGAAAAAAACTGTTCTTATCCAGTCATGTGAAAAAGTTAGAAAATGCATAAGTAGGTACATTGCTTTAACTGAAGGATTCTAAGATTTCACTAATTTAAAACATTCTCTCTTAATAAACAGAGGACTATCCATTATAATTTCAAATCCTATTAAATATAAAAGATATTTCCATTAACTTCTTTTAAAAAAGATATTGTATCCTTACCAAAACTGACTGTTAATATAAAGTAATTAAATTATTAACACATTTAATAATACCAGTGGTTAAATTAAAGGCCATTATTTAAAATAACCAGTGGTTATATTAAAATAATATACCCAGTGGTCACATTAAAGTAATATATCCAGCGGTTATACTAATGATATATAGATAGCTTTATAACAAGTGATCTGAAGTAACATGCTACAATAAAAGAAACTACTGTAGTAGTGCCTTTTTTTCTTTTTTCTCTCCAAAGTTTATAGAGGAGCATGCTATTTTCTTAAAAAAAATGTATAGGGTAGTGAGTACTGAGATACAAAAAACAGTAGTTTGTAGCAATTCCTGGCAACTACTTTCAACGTATAGTTTAGTAAGAAGACAAGGTACAAACGCAACCAATGTTCAAACCAACGTAAGGATTTTAGTTGTTAATTAAGAAATACAATCCTAATCCCTCACATCCAATCCTGAGACCTCAGGTTTCTCAAATAGTTAGAATTCAAACTACTTATCTTTACTCAGACTACTTATTCTTACTCAGTTTAGACTTCCCGGAGAATATTTTCCTCCCATTAGGTACTCATTCTCGGTTAAGGGGTGACAATGAAAGCCCTGCGCAATAATGTTAATACTGATTGCTAACAATAATAATTTTTACATTGTATTAATACTGACCTGTTAAAGAAATCAGATTTATTTGATCTTAAGTTTAATGAAAAAAACTATTCAGCGCACAATTTGTTTTTGTAAATATCGATGAATATGAAACTGAAGTTGTAGTGATTTTTAAAAAAGATGATTTAGCTTAAAGCTTATGTTGCTCAATGGACACGCAAAAGGGCTGTTCTCACAGCATAAAAGGGACCGTTCTCGCTAAATGCAAAAAAAACTCACTTAGGTTCTCGTTCGTCATTTTCGGATTCGATTGGGTGTTCGTAATTCGTTGTTTGAAGGCTGCGAGTTTTGGCGATCGAAATGGGCTGCAGGTGGCGTAGAGCAGAACTCTTTTCCTATGGCAACACTTCACATGCTTTCCCCATTAGCGTGTGGAAAGTCCTAGACTCCATGGGAAAGTCATAGAGGAAGGAAATACGTTAGTTTCTCTCTTGATTTTCATATAGATTAAAATCTTTTAACTTGAAAAACTATATGGAACTGAAAATTACATTAAACATAGTTCTAAAGAAAAGTATCACGGAAATGTTAGAAAATATTTTTATTAAGTAGAAAGGAAAAATATTAAGAAAAGGGAAAATATCGTAGTACATTCCTATATAACTGAAAAGAGGAGGAGAGGGAAGGGAGAAGGGCTAAAGGCATGAAACCGGTCTCTCCCCAGATGGCGTATTCGAGTGTTGCGATCGCGATTAGACTTCTCGGAGAATATTTTCCTCCATTTAGGCTCTCATTCTCGGTGAGGGACTAATTAAGGAGTAGACGGTGCGTGAATTGTTTATAGTGAGAATGGCCCTTGAATTCATATCCAATACTTTTTGTATGTAGTGAGAATAGTCTTTTAAAATTAATATCGTAGGTAAATCGGGCGATCTGAGTAATATATAGTAGCTTTAAATCTGAGTAACAAACCTGAGGATAATCCGAGAACATGCCAACACAATTTTGATTCTCTGCATACGTTGTTGTTGTAGTTCATTTACGTCGCACTAGAACTGTACAATGGGCTATTGGCGACCGTCTGGAAAACATCCCTGAGGATGATCCGAAGACATGCCATCACAATTTTGATCCTCTGCAGAGGGGATGGCACCCCCGCTTCGGTAGCCCGATGACCTGCACGCTAAGTCGAGCACTTTACGGTAGAACAATTTAAAGAGGACCAATACCACACACCCTCGGTCCCTACGCAGACTGATCCAAGTGGTCACCCACCCGCACACTGACCGTAGCCGGAGATGCTTGACTACGGTGATCTGCTGGGAACCGTGTCTTAACGATCAGTCCACTGCGGGACTTTCGCCAGATAGATTCCTGTAACTATGGTGCTGCTCAGCGGGATGTTCCTGAAGGCGGATCTTTAAGAATATTTCAATGCGTGCAATTTTTTCTCTTGCTAACAAAAAACCGCCTCTAGCGTGATTGGCTCGAAAGATGAAAGCGCATGACTCCCCAGAGAGGTGCGGGGTTTCACCAGGACCTCCAAATATTATTATTTCCAAGATTCGAATAAAAAACTTTTGTGATTTGAATTTTGTTGATGCAATAGACCAATAATAATAATCAAATTAATGACACATTTGTGCCAAAGCTTACATTTGTTTCTCAAAAAAAAACTTTTAACAATTTATTTTATTTAAACAAAAATCATAGAAACTCACTCAGAAATTTTATTTGACTTGTGGGAATTATACGCGAAAGATTTCTGTCAGCGAAAATGATAAGACCTCATCGTTAGTTTTTTGCTGAGGACCTTAGGGGAGGACAATGAAAATTGTGATGGAATCCAAAACTAAAGATTACCGAAATACACTTTGTAATAACTTTTTATATTAATATTTCTTTTTCCTTTTCTAAAGGTTAGCACTGATCATTTGCATAAAAGGCTATTAATACATTTGATTCACGTTCGATTCCATATTGATAAATTAATAAATCTGAACGTATAAGTTGTAATGCCAGACTAAATTTAACAAATTGAAGTCTAAAAATTCTCCATTTTACTCGGAAGCTTGATTTGTTCAGGATATGGAGAATAAAATTAAAACGAGGTGTAGAGCTTATCACTCTAATTATGAAGAAGTTCGTTCTAAGAATAGCGGTAATTGATTTCTGATTTTGTTAAAGTTATTTAAAAAATAATATAGTAGTTACATAAATAGTATTGAAAAGGCCGCTTTTGAAACAGTTAATAACCCCAAATGCATATAAAAAAAGGTTTAGAAAAGCAAATATTGTAGTTCATTACGGTATTTTTTTCTTCTTTGTAATTATTTCAGCAAACAAAAAACATTGTTTTAGTTCAGTTTGGAGAGTTCTAATATTCAAAATTTACCTTGATTTTAAAGCTCAATCTTAGTATGCTTTACAATTAGAATTTGATGAAATACATAGTTTACCATAATCCAATATTTGTACGTTTAACCTCTTAATTGTATTTTAATCTTAATTTAAACCCCTTTTCCTGTGTAAAGCTAATATTTTTTTTTTTTTTTTAATTTGAGGGGCTGCTAGAACACCTCAAATACGTTAACTTAATTTTGAGACAATATTTTAAATCACGCCATGGCCAGTACGGGGATACTACCATTTTAAAAACAATTAACAAATTTATTACAGCATTTTTTAACTATAAGAGAAACCCCGAAAGTAATTATAATAAATAAGAAACGAAATACATCAAAGAAAATCGTAAGAGAAAAAAAAAAAAAAAAACGGTCACGTTATGGAGATTTTATTTAGTCTTATTTAGTTAAAAAATGTTCCCGCTGACGCCATTCATAATTGCAAATAAGTGACTCATATTTGCGATGTTCAGTTTTTAAAAAAAATCAGATTCACCATATTTTTTTAAAGTGTGCACATAACGACAATATAATAACATTAAAATTCAATTAACATTGAAATAAATCGCATCAATGGGACTTTATGTGTAAAGACTGTTAAAATAAATGGGTCGCTATGATGAGGATCGTACTAATATGCATAAACCATATTATATGCAAAAGCTGAGACTTTTCCCAAGTAAGCCATCAGCATCTACTTCGTTTTTAACTCATCGAGCTTTTGATATTAATTTTACGAGTACTAAACTAATCTTATAATCATTTAAATGTCTAACTGCAAAAAAAAAAAAAAAAAAACATATTTATTCAAAAATGAATAAATATACAAAATATGTACTGACAGAAAGGAGAGCTATAATTTACGTACTAGGATATGAGTCACGAGAAAAACAACATAAGAATCAAAGAAGGGTTAACTTCGTGCAGTATTGGCAATCAAAATGGGCTACAGGTAGCTTAGAGCAGAACTCTTGACCTATGGCAACACTTCACAAGCGTGTGGAATTTTATAGGAGACGTCCTGAGTTTCTGTCTTGATTTTCAAACAGATAAAAACTTTTCAGGTGGAAAACTATATAGAGCTCACAGCTCAAATTTACATTGAACATAGTTCTAAAAGAAAGTGTTGTGGAAATTATAAAAAATATTTTTGACAGCTTAAATGCGAAAAACATTAAGAAAGGGGAAAATATCGTAATACATTTCCATACAACTGAGAAGAGGAGAGGGGTTCAAGACATGAAACCGGTCTTTTCTCTAGAAGGCCGTTATAAAGTTAAAAGTGATAAAAAACACTGTGTCAAATAACTAGAAATGCAATTATTTTCATTGATACACCTTTCGAAATACACACAATGAAGACGGTGCTTTAGTATAGTACCGAAATGTTACATCCGTTTGTGTGAGCTTTGATCCCGCCGTTACAACTATATTAGTGTTGTTATATTGATAGTTAAGAAAATGACTGAAATAATTATTTTTAACGTTATGCTTTTATTGATAGGTAAAGAAAGGAAGCAGCAAGGTAAGGCAACAAAAAGTAAATTTGCTCAAAATGACAAAACTGGAAAAGCCAAAAATACTCAGCAATCGTCGGAACGATCTGAACAGGACAAAAAAGGTAAAAATAAGAAAACTAAACAGTCAACTCGAAACAAGAAATCGAACTCTGACAACTCAGAAAAAAGTAATTCCAAATCCAGAAAGAAAATGGTAGCTGATGATGAAGAAGAGGAAAACGAAAATACAACCGAAACCGAGGAGGAATATCTTGATTCTGACAGCGGCGATAGCATTGCTGGATATGGAGAAGCTTGCAGATGTTGCTCTCGTGGGGAAGTCAGACAGCTTTTTGAAAATGCTGGAGTTGAATTAGCTTTCCCTGATTATGTACCCAGGTCTCTTAACACCCAATCACCATAACTTAAACAGAGTTTAAAAAAACAGTGAAATAAAAATACTAAGTAATATATACATATATGGCATTTAATAAATTTTTAAAAATTAAGAGCTATGTCTCATTATAAGAGTAAAATATGAATTAAAACTGCGCAATTAAAACTAAGTTATTCAGGAAAAATTTCAGGTAATAAATAAAATACTATTCGAGAATCTTGATTACTAATCATTTTTAGTAACTTGTTTACTAAACATTTATGAATACTCATTTTAACTTATTTACTAATAGGGTCCTTCATCTGAAAGTATATAAAAACTCTACTATCGTATTCTCTCATGAAACATGGTGCCAAAATAGGCTTACAATCAACAGACTAAGACTAGGTGTGCTAACTAAATGAGTTAATGAAGCTTATCTTTACATATGAAATAAAAAATTTGTTTGGCACTTTATTTGAAAATGAAAGGAAATACAGCAATGAAATTTTAGGTTGAAATTAGATGTTAATGCCTATTTATGCATCTGAGCCTTCCATTTTCAAATTTGTGATAAGAATATTTTTATTTGTGGATTTCCCTTTTGGTTGTTATTGATTGTTATTGCAGATAAAATGTGGATGAATTTGTTTTCATTTGTATAAAAATAAATGAGTCGATTCTTAATAAGCAAAATATTTTTATGAAATCCCTTACAAAAAGATCTCTCTAATTTTATAGCAAAAGATGGTATAGTTACCAATCAAAGAAAAAAAATGGTATAAAAAATGCCGCATTTTAAATATAGAAAAAAGTTTTTAGGGGAATTCTATTCATTTTCAAACTTTGAAGCTATTTGAGAGATTAAGTAAACAAATAAATAAACAGATAAACAATTTTAAATATTATCCGTATGTTTTCCTTATAATTGTTTCACTTAAATATCTTAAGTTCATTTTTTTTCGGGTATCAAGTAGGGTGTGATAAAACTTGTCCCATTTGCTATTGGGAATTTTTCCTAAAATTTATCCACACAAAATTTATCTTACTTATTCTTTACTTCTCTACCATCATTTGGTGTTTAGACACTGAAGAAATTTCGTGTTTATAGAACTGAAACTATAGTATGTCCATTCCTGTACTTTCATTTATGCTTTATTCACATTGTTTTTCAGTTTTAATCCTTTTATATCGATGTTTGTTGACTGTTTCTTACTTAGTGCAGTTGGTTTCTTCCTCCACTCCAAAAGTACCTAAAAACTACTTTCTTCTGAAATTTTTGTATTTAAATAACTCAGTAAAATAAATGAATTATATTAAGTTAAATGAGATTAAAATTATTGCTTTCCCAAGAAATTTCAATTTTTTACTCAGACTCTTCATTAACTCATCTTTTCAGCTGTTTTCTTTTATTGTCTTAGGCCCTATTTCTAGACCTATAGTTAGTGTTACTGTTAATTAGTAAAATGTAATAGCAATAGTAGTATAGTTTTACTAATCCAGTGCCCCCGTAAGAACTAATTTTCTGGCAGTTTATCAAATAGACAAATTTGAGATAAGGTTTCTCCACTATACATAATTTCTCAATCTAATAAAACAGGAAAACTGGTTTTGAAATATTTAGAAAACTGAAAGTTGAAAAACAATATTATATTCTTAATCCATAGAAACTTTCTAAAAATTAAGCATCTTTTATTGAATTTCACTAATTAACAAAACATTAAAAAAGAAAACAGGAAAATTTAGAATGATATGAATTAGAATATAAT